>NW_006160168.1:582282-690382 GCF_000334495.1 Tupaia belangeri chinensis | reverse complement strand
TTTTTTTGAGAGGTTTTTGCTATAGGGCACGTGTGCTCGCCGGACAGACAGAGAGAGACAGAGAGACAGGAAGCGAGAAATCACTCCCCAAGGGGGATGGCCACGCCGCAATCCCTTCTCCTCCATTCTCCTCTTGGGATTTTGGGTACACACGCACATGTGCCCAGCGTGAGTTTTAAGCCACCAGGTCCAGGACGCAAACTGCGGTCAACTACATGGGAGTCCAGTGACATAGCCATTGCACTAACTGCTGGTCCCTCGAAGTTACTTCTTGAGGCTGATTACAGCTGTATTAACTCCTGTGCTAGCCTGATTCTTTTGTCTTCAATTGTCAAGGAAAATGATAACTGAAGGCATTTAATCAGACAATCTACAATGAATCAGTTACTATGCTGAAACAGAAAACATTAAAACAATAGGGAAAAATGGATTGAGTTATTCGTTTAGGAACAGATGAAATGTGGTTTTTGTGATTACTACCCTGAGTTAAATGTGGAAATCCAAAATCAATAATTAGTAAATGGAAAAATCTTTCCCTGAAGTAAACTGCATTTGAATTCAAAATCATGCTGTAAGGTGAATCTGCTCGATCATGTTTATCCAAAGTGCAACTTGGTGTTGACCTGGCTTTGCTCTGTCTCGGTAATTTATGCAAGAAAAGCAAAGAGCAGAAAATCTGTGGTGTTTTAGTGCAAGGAGGAGCAGATTAACTGCTGTATTCTCTGACTGCCTGAGATGAATATAGCACAAATATCAGATCCTGGGACCAGCAGATGGTATAATGGTTATGTTGCTGAACTTTCATATAGCCAACTGAGGTTCAAGTCATGGACCCAGCAGCTCGAAACTCAATGCTGGGTGCTGTGTGAGTATGCCCAAAATCCTGAGAAGAGAATGGAGAAGGAATTGAGGCATGGCCACCCACCGGGAGTAGAGTGGGGTGATTTCTCTCTTTCTATCTCTGTCTCTCTTTCTCTCTGCAGAGTGCATGCACCCTATAGCAAAAATATCTCTAAAAAATTTTTAAAAAAAAGAAAACAAGTCCCATTTGGTGGTTCCTAAGCACAGCTCACTCTTGAAGGAAGTTTTATGCTAAGATAGTTTATTTTTCTCTGGAGTCTAGCAGTTTACTCCTCTGACTATGGGAACTTCTTCAAATTTGTATTCATGCTGCTTCATGTTAATTCAGAGAGTAGAAAGTGGTGATTTTTAAGTAGGCTACCTTTCCTTGGAGATTCATAAATCAAATTTCTGTGATATTAAATAATGATATCCTAAAACATTCCTGATTTGTTCATTCTGTTTGAAATATTGCTTTGAAATACGTTCTGATGTTCCTCAGCACCTGTGCATTTTTAGAATCCAAGCAGAGTGACCACAAAAAAACATGCCTGTTATATAAATGTTTTTTCCTAAGTATATCCGTTACATTTTCATAATAAAAACAACATAATTCTCTTTTGATTCATTTCTTCAGTCCCCAGAAACATCAGATATATAATACCCAAATGCTATCGTGTGGAAATATGCACATCTGGAAATACTGAATTGCTCCAGTAATGTTTTTAATGACTATATTTATGCCTTGCAGTCTGCTGAAAGCAGAAATTTAAATTCGAGTCTGACTGACTTGTGCTTGTATGCGAGCAGAGTTTGGCAAGGGAGGACCCCTGGAGCCATGACCAAGTGGAACCCAACAGAGCTGGTTCAAGACTTTAGGGCAAAGGGATCTTGTGTCTAGGACCTGAGCCAAGGCAGTGTGGGAGTAGAGGACAGACTAGACATGCCAAGTCCTCAAAGCAGATGGAGAGTTAAGACTAGACACAGAATAGCTGCCAGATCTGAAAGGAGGCCCTGCAAAGACCCAAGATACCGGGAAGCAAGTGTGTCACATTAGATTTCCTCAATACTCTTAAGTATATGAGGAGTCATCAAATACTAGGCTTTATGGTACACATTCAAGAGCTGCAAGAATTCAAGGTTGGCAACAACAAAGATATAACGTGCACAGTAAGAGGGCATTTACATGGTCCTAAAGCAGTAGACTTTACTTTGGTTGCACATTCATATCATCTGGGGAGCTTTTAAAAATTCACAAGCCAGGACCAGCAGATGGTGCGATGCTTACATCACTGGACTCTCATGTAGTTGACCATGGTTTGAATTCCGGGGACTTAAAACTCATACCAGGCACGTGTGTGTGTGTGTGTGTGTGTGTGTGTGTGTGTCCAAGATCCCTAGAGGAAAATGGAGGAGAAGGGATTGTGGCATGGCCATCCCTCCTAGGGAATGATTTCTCACTCTCTGTCTCTCTCTCTGTCTCTCTCCAGTGATCGCACACACCCTATAGAAAAAAATCTCTCTTAAAAAAAAAATTCACATGCCCAAGTTTATCACAGACTAAGCTGTTGCTGAGAACTGCTGGTTTGGAGCAGCAGGGCGTGTTTTCTGGGTATGTTTGGCCTTTTTATCCACTTGTATATTATATTCAGAGTTAGAATAATTTGCAGATTAAGGACAATTATATTGAAGCATACATGTAGTTAAACTATGCCTGCGTTGTCTGGCTCCATGTGCACTGAAGGGCTGCTTCTGCTCAAGGCTCAGTACATATCATCAAAGGCTAGGACCGACCTAGGTGCCGTGGCCCAGTTGGTAGCATGTGGGACTGCAGACCGGAAGCCACTGACGTTCAGCTGTGGTGTGATCAAGCCCCGTGGAGAATGCTTCTCTCTCTTTCTCTTCTCTCCTTCTCATGTGCTCACTCTGTCATGAGTTTAAAAAAAAATAAGAATGGGACCTTTATAACAAATAACTCATCTGTCACTTTATTAATTAATTAATATAGAGAGAGGTTTTTGCATATGCTTGCCAGACAGACAGGCAGACAGAAAGAGAAATCACCCCCAGGGTGGATGACTACACCACAATCCCTTCTCCTCCATTCTCCTCTCAGGATCTTGGACATGCACACACATATGCCTAACGTGAGTTTTAAGCCACCAGGCCCAGGACTCGAACCACAGGCAACTACGTAGGAGTCCAGTGACATAACCATTGCACCATCTGCTGGTCCCTGATCTGTCACTTTAATTTAAAGGATCCATGTGGAGTAACAAGACATTCATAATGAAGAGACATTGGAGTAGATATAGATTTGGGACTTAATTAAATGAATCACTCTTTCATCAGGTGTTAGGCAAGATTCAGAGTTCCTGACCTATTTGTATGGACCAAACCTTAGATCAGAGATATTACTACACAACTTTCCCCCTCCCCTCCCCTCCTCTCCCCTCCTCTGTCCTTCTCCCCCTCCATTTTTAAAAGACAGAGTCTCACCATGTTGCAGTCTTCCTGTCTCAGTCTCCTAGCTTGGAGTACAGGCAGCACCACCGTGCCTAGCTTTACTTCTTTTTTAAGACACAGTCTCTCTATGTTGCCCAGGTCAGCCTCAAGCTTGTGATCCACCCAGTTCAGCTTCCTCAGTGCCAAGAGTGTAGGCACACACCACAATGCCTGGCTCCTAGTTAGACAGGGTATTGGAGTGTGCCAGGCCAGCCTCGAGTTCTCAGTTCTGCCTTTACACCCCGGGTTGCTGGGATTAGAAGTGCCCACCGCTGTGCCTGGCCTTTCAGCTGGATTGGGAATTGAACCCAGGCCTCCCATGTCATCCAGCCTATACAGCTAGAGAGCACAACATTTTAGCAGCACATACCACCATGGCTGGGCCTTTGTGTCTGTCACGTTTTTATAACGTGGTTGTGAGTATATATTTTTTCCAGAGTTGGTACTCATAAATCATCTTTTATAGTTAAAAACAGAAGGAAAGGAAAGAAAACGGGTAAGTCATTATCATTGAAATCAAGTAGTAAACAATTACATGCTTGTGATTTGCACTAAGTTTATATGTATAAACTAGATTAATTTCACTACTTCATTGGAGAAATTAGTGCAATCAAATTGCACAGTAAGAACCGTGGCAATTTAGCTCTTAATCTTATTTTTAGCTCTCCTGTATGCCATTTTTTATAGAACCTTTATCCTAAATTTATTGTTTCCCCAAAATACATTTTTTACCTTTTTGTTTTATTCTGTTATATTGAATTTACAAATGCACATTTTTTTTTAAATCTTAGAAGCTGTTTTTCTAAAAATAACACAAGGAAATCATAAGAATCACACTTAACAGAGTATTTGACAGACTTCGTATGGCTAATTGCAGATTAGTCACACATAATGCATATACTTACGTAATCAGGTGCAAATGCAGACAGTTATCAGGTATACTCCTTCCAGAACTCACTGCATCAAAAAGTTTTAGTTTAAATAAAAATTGGTAAAAATTCAGTTGACTAAGGAAATGCCTTTTATTCTTACTTTCTAGGAAAGTAAGAGGAAAGAGACAGAGACAGTGAAAGGGAAAGTGAGAAATGACTCCCCCCAGGAGGGATGGCCATGCCACAATCCCCTTTTCTCCATTCTCCTTTTGGGATTTGGAGGCGCATTTGTACACTTGTCTGGTCAAGTCTAGGACTTGAACCATGACTGGCCATGTGGGAGTCCAGTGCCTTAATCACCGTGCCACCTGCTGACCCATAGACGTGTTGGTTTTAAGACTAAGTCACCAGTTGCCCTCTACAGTCACTCATTGAACATCCTCTCTTTATAGTAGAAGGTCTTGACTCTCACACAGATCAAGTGACTTAACCAGCTAGTTTATGGCGGCACGCCCAGGGCTCACTCAGCTCTCCAAATCCAAGTCTGATGTACTTCTTACGTTACTAAAATGTACTTCAGGGTCTTACTGGGAAAGCAATACATGTGTTCATGGTGGTAACGTGAAAGTTAAACCTACTGTGGTGGACAAGCCTCCATTTCTTCCAATAGGGGAAGCCAAATAGGTCTATTAATAGACACTTAAAACATTCATAAACATTACATATATTTAATACATTTCCTATATATGAGAACATACATTTCACATATTTATATATGACAGAACTTCAAAAAATGTGTGGAAAAACAAAGTTTGAGCTGATTTTGGTGAGAGATGTTCTGAAATTCATATGTAGTTTTTTTAATACTACATATTTTTCATAAACTTTCTGAAGCGCCCCCTCATATTTGCGCATGTGCATGCATGCATTAAAAGATACCTTCAGGGTCAGCAGGTGACTGGTGGTTAAAGAGCTGGATCCCACGTGGCCAACTCTGTGGTTTGAGTCTCGGAGCCGGCATCTTGAGGAATACACTGGACACAGATGCATGCATGGTCAAGATACCAAGAGGAGAATGGAGGAGGGAAGATTGTGGCTTGGCTATCCACCTGTCGGGGTGAATTCTCACTTCCCCTCTCTCTCTCTCTGTCTCTCTCTAGCAAATGCATGCTCCCTATACACAAATGCATACTCCATAAAAAAAAAAAAAAAAAAAAAAAAAAAAAAATCAAAAGATACCTTCACTTCAACCATTCTGAATACCATCATAAAGAAAATCAGAAGGGAATAGAGATCTGATAAAGAGTGTTCTACTCTGGCCTCAGTGATCAGGACTTCTTTTATTTATTCATATGTATGTGTGTGTGTGTACATATGTACTTTTGTTTTTTTTTTTTTTTGCCACAGGGCATGCATACACGCTGGCAAGAAACAGACAATGAGAGAGGAAGTGAGAAATCACCCCACAGGAGTGGCCACACTGTAATCCCTTTTCCTCCATTCTCTTTCTTGGATTTTGGACAGGCATGTGCATACACCTGGTGTGATTTTCAAGCTGCCAGGTCCAGGCCTTGAATTGCAGTCAGCCATGTGGGAGTCCAGTGCCATAACCACTATGCCCCCTGCTGGCCCCAGATGAGGACTTCTTTGAGGAGATGAGCTCTGCAGTGAGACCTGAATGACTTGAAATGGAGGCAGCCAGGTGAGCACCCGCAGAGAAGCCTTCCCAGCAGGTAGGAAAGGGAGTGCAGAGACCCTGACATAGGAATGCTCTGGGGCCCTCTGAGGAGAGAGGAGGGCCAAGATGGCTGCTGAGGGGAGATGAAACCAGAGATCAGGCTGCAGTTCTCCCAGTCACAGCACAAAAGGATTAGAGGATGTTAAGCAGCACTCTGAGCTTCTAAAGACGACTTTGTTTGCTCCGTGGAAACTGGACAGTGGTCAAGAGATGAGTTAGTGGCTATGTTATGGAGGGTAGTCATGAGAGAGGTGACAAGATTAGATCTGGAAGATGATTAGGATCGAGAGTGGACAGGACTTGAGGATGAGGTTTTGGTAGACACGGCACAGGAGGTGGAATTTACTGGAAGACCAGGCTGTAAGGAAAGAATCACCAGTGATTCCAAGGGCACGTAAGGATTTAGAAGCCTGCTGGAAATTGTAATTAAAGACTGAGATTTGGAGGCATCTAGTTGCCATTAAATGTAAGAATCTGAGGCTAGACAACTTAGGACATTCCTATCTCACAGAAGTGTAGGAAATCCAGGACTATGGACTTAACATAGATGAGAACTGAAGAATTTTTAAGAAAAAAACTCTTCAGAGAGCAGGACGGAGAAGGGCTAGGAGAAAGATTTAAAAAAACGTGTTGAGAGAGGGTATCTCAAAGACACAGTGGCAGACAGCCCGCAATTTATGGGACTTTCCTAATCCCCAGCACTGTCTTATATTGAATAATTCAGTCGTGATTGTAATAAGGATAAATAAGAAAGCATTATGTATACATAATCCACTCAATTACACAGATTCATTCAACAATTACAGAAAGCTATCTCTTCTTTTGTAGTTAATACTGGAAAGGCATTTAATTGGCTTTAATGGTATGGAAAGAGGGTTTTTATCATATTAAATGCAGGACGCAAGTACCAACAAATGACAAGCTGTGCTTCTCTCAAATTTACGATAGAACAGATCCATGGGGGTTGGGGGGAGGCATGAGGTCAGAGGAGTCTCCCAAACAGTCTCTCCTTCTGTTTCTTGGAGAATTGTCTGATGTGGAAGCTTTGATACAGAAAAAATTACTGGGCCTCTTCCTTAATAACAATACTCATTGTAAAGTCTATCTCATCCAACAATGGGGATTGGTAAGATGGTCTCTTTTTTTGGAGAGGTTTTTGCTATAGGGTGCGTGCACTTGCCAGAGAGACAGAGAGAGAGAGAAAGTGAAAAATCACCCCCAAGAGGGGATGGCCACACCGCAATCCCTTCTCCTCCATTCTCCTCTTGGGATCTTGGGCATGCACGCACATGCACCTGGCATGAGTTTAAGCCACCAGGCCCGGGACTCAAACTGCAGTCAACTACATAGGAGTTCAGTGACATAGCCATTATGCTAACTGCTGGTCCCCAGGATGGGCTTTTCTAATTCTTATGGTTGGTTATTGTGGAATGGTTGAATGTAATGTGCTATCTTTAGAAAGGTAATTGTCAACCTATGCAAGCTCTGAATGATAATGACCCTACTATGTTTAAAAACAACTATTTCATCAAGGGGAGAAAAGGAACAAAAACCCAACTACATTCTCTCCACTGCTGACATTTTTGTGAAATGGAAAAGGGGCTTCATTTATTCGAGTGACTCTTATTTGAAGGAAAGTTCTCACTTCATCTGCAGCTGGATAAATTGGGGGTGGAGTTGGTCGTGGGCTATTTAGGGGAGTACAAATTAGAAAGGAAGAAGCCAGTACAGCAGTGACACAACTGGACCCACAAGGGAGAGGTCCTGGGTTTGTGCCCTGGGACTCCCCCACCCCACCCTCAACAGTGCGTGTGTGTGTGCGTGTGTGTGTGTGTGTGCGTGTGTGTGCGTGTGTGTGTGTGTGTGCGTGCATTCCAGGCTGGCTGAGGCAGGGCAGGATTGCAATGTGGGGGCCTTGTGAGTGATGCTTGTCTTTTTCTTCCGTCCATCCATCCATCCTTCCTTCCTTCCACTCTCCCTCCCTTCCCCACCTCCTTCCTGTCTCTCCTTCTCTCTCAGAAGAAATAAGCTAAACAAACAAAAAAAAAAAGTGGAGGAAATTCCATATCACAACTATTTGGGCTGGATAGTACAGACTTGAGACTAAATTGTTTTGTTCTTTCCCGTACTCTTCTCTGTCAACGACCAATAGTCCTGTTGGAAATTTTGTTACATGAAGCAAAAACATTTTTTTCTGATCATAACAACATAAATGATGTGGGGAAAAAAACTCAATGAGTGTGTGTGACTGTTAGCATATTGTTTTTTCACTATGGCATGCGAAATAGTTTCCTGTTTTTATTCCTTGAGAAAATGATGTGTTTGGCTGTTATTTACCAAAAAAAAACACATGTGAGTCTTCGTCCCTACACACACGCTAGAGTTTTGTTTGGCTCTTGTGATTCATTGTCTGGCGAACGCATACTATAATTGTCCATATTTGTACACATATCATGGCCTTTTGTAAGCGAAAATGACACGAGGGATGCATAAGCTCTAAGCTAGGGTGTGAGCAACGGAATTTTTCACAATCCTGACTTGTTGGATAAATAGTCTGGACTTTGAAGTCTGGACTGACCACTTGAAGCATGTAACCTCCAAAATTCTGCATTCTGTGTGTGTGTGTGTGTGTCTGTGTGTCTGTGTCTCCCGGCAACATATTTATATTTTGGCCGCCAGCTCCCCATCCAGAAAGGTCTGCTGCTATTTTAAAGTTTAAAACAACAAATGGGAAAGTGGTCTGGACTGAAGATTCAGAATTACTGAGGCTCTCCTGCCTGCCCTTTGCTTGTCTAGATAGATAATAACAAAAACGAATACAAAGGTAACACTCAAATGAACCCTTCTCTTCAGATTAGAGAACATATGCACCTTTAGGTACAAAAACAGCACTCCATGGGTTCTCTAGTTACTTGGCCATTTTTATTAAGGCTTTTTCACAGGTTAGGAAAGACCACCTGGGAGTGGAGTGGGTGCAGGAGAAGGGAATTGGAAACAGGTAAGGCAAATGGTTAGTGGTGTCATGAATGGTGGTCGGGACTCCATAACCTCATCTTCTTCCCTCTGAAACCGGACACCCAGGTACTCCAGTGCCCTCAGTGGATTTTGCATGCAACCACAGAGTAACCTGGCACTTGGCTGAGTGCTTAGGGGCTGTTTTGAGATACTCCAATTTCACCATGCTGTGATTTTCCTGTGCCTCCCCAATTCCTCTGCAATCCCTCTCTCGCTTTCAGTCAACCTGAAGTGGATGTAGCAAAAAATTGGAAAGTGACGTTTTGTCATCTTGGGTTATCGCTGACAACACTTCACGTCAGCAGGGTTGATGGAAAGGGCACCTGCAGTTATGGCAAGGCTTCTCAGTCTCAGCACTACGGGCCTGTTCAGCTGAAGAGTTGTCCTGGGGGAACTTCCTGTACGTGAGGATGTCGAGTGGCATCTCTGACCTCTGCCCACTAGATGCCAATAAATACCCACAACCCTCAGCGGTAGCACTCTTGACATTGCTCAGTGTTGCTGTGGGGGAAATCACCCCCAGTTGAGAATCACGGAGTTAGAGCAAAAGAAATGAACATTTATTTGGAAGCTCTGATCTGCCAGATGTGTACTAGATGTTTTATGTAATCCTGACAATTATCCTTTGAAGTCTTTCCCCCTTTTTATAGATTAGAACTTGACAGATGGCAAGGATAAGTGTTGTTGGTGGTGGTGATTTTTTTCCCCTTATTTCCCAATTCTCAACAATCGAAATGAATTATAACCATATATATAATATAATATACATATATAAAATATATATATTTACACACACACACGCATACTTCATGCCAAGAAAATAATGTAGAACGTATTATTTTCAAATATTTATTTTATAACCTGGCTATGTATTTTATTTTATTTTTTTATGCAACACTGATTTTATCTGCATTCACATGCGCGCGTGCTTTGTACAGTCAAAGCCAGGAATTAACGTTCCCTAAATTAGCTGCCTTCCTTTTTCTATTTTCTGAACACTGGCACGTTGTGTTGGATTTCTTATTTCTTCTGGTTTCTGGCATGACAAACTAGCTCTCACCTAAAGTCTAACACTTCTTGTACTGCAGGCAACTTATTCCCTTTCTGATTTCTCACTGTTCGGTGTCTATTTCTCATTGATCTGTGCAGTTCCTCCTTAATTTCTATTCAGCTTTTCTCTTCATGCTGTTTCCAAGACCTCAACAAAATATAGTAGAACTCAGTCACAGGTGAGAGCAAGCAAATATTCTGGTTCATGTGTGGAACAATGATAAACATACACCAACAACAAAAAATGTAGACTGTTTTTAGTGTTAGAAAGTTTATAGAAACTTGAAAAAAGATTGAAAAATTCTCTTACATTCCATTCAGAATTTCCATCCTTACCCTTTTTTTTTCAAATGCCAGTTTGTTTGTTTGTTTGTTTTTTGCTTACCTGAAATAATTACTGCTTATTAACATTTTTCAATTATAAATAAATTTTACTGGCATTACAAATGAAAGTGAGCTGGGCTCAAAAAACTACCAATAATATAAAGAGAAAGAAACTATCAATTTAAATTACATTTAAATCGATGTCAAGTATAATTTTTCCAAAATTTCAGAACATTTCCTTTAATTAAATATAGAAGAAATTATGAGCCCAAAATATTTTCTTTTACTTTGTGGACCTCTCTTTTTTTTAATTTACATTTAATCACTGTTCATCTTTACAATGTACAATATTCTTTTTCAGCATAAGTACAGTGCTTATTAGTCAAGTCAAAGATATTGCCATATATATTATCATCAACAGTTATCTTTTAATTTTTGTGTCCATTTAAATGTTTTGTTTGTTTTTTCCTGATCCCCTCCCTCCCACTCCCAAGATATTTTGTTTTTTTAAATCTGTGAGGGGACCAGCAAAACAATAGTGACAGTTTAAAAGAGTATGGGAGAGAGATAAGTACTTGTAGTCATTGAAAGAAAGCATCCCAGGCTAAGATTGTTAGATACAAAACTAGTCCATGTTCCACAGAGCAACAGAACAATAGTTAAGGAGGTTGTTTTTCACACAGAGTAGCCATCATTTGCATTTCTACTAGGCAAATTAGTTTCTTCTGGACATATTCGGCTGTATTTCTGTCAGTTTTCTACAAGTTAGTGTCTACCCTCACAGAGATATAAAGTAGCCTAACCTATAGTAAGTAATGAGTTAAACAAAGGTTTCTGATTTTCCTAGAAAATTAGGTAATCTTTGGTTGCCTAGTATACACTTACAAAAAAATTTTTTGTAGTTGAAAAAGTAAAATGTAGTCTTGGGACCAGCAGTTAGCATAATGGCTATGTCGCCGGACTCCTGTGTAGTCGACAGCGGTTCGCATCCCAGAACCCGTGGCTTAAAACTCACGCCGGGCACGTGTGTGTGCCCAAGATCCCGAGAGGAGAATGGAGGAGAAGGGATTGCGGCATGGCCATCCCCTCTGGGGGGGTGATTTCTCACTTTCTGTCTCTCTGTCTCTCTCTGTCTGTCTGGCGAGCTCACACGCCCTATAGCAAAAACCTCTCCAAAAAAAAAAAAAGTAAAATGCAGTCTTCAAAAAGTTCATGGAAAATACATATTAGGAAAAGTATACATGGATTTCATTTTATCTTTTGCATCAAAATAATCGTATTTTCTCATATGGTCATTTTCTATCTGTACATCTCTGGTGAGCTTCATGATTTTTACTCATTGAGTTTTTATTTTATTTTTTAAGAGAGATTTTTGCTATAGGGTGTGAGCGTTTGCCAGAGAGAGACAGAGACAGAAAGCACCCCCAAAGAGACAGAGAAATCACCCCCAAAGAGGGATGGCCACACTGCAGTCCCTTCTTCTCCAGTCTCTTCTTAGGATTTTGGACATGCATGCAAATGTGCCTGGCATTGGTTTGGAGCCACCGGGTCTGGGACTTGAACCACAGTAGGCCATGTAGAAGTCCAGCAATGTAACCATTACAAACCATTTGCTGTTCCCGGGTGTAAGTGTATTTGGATAACAGTGCTTTATCAGATACTTGTTTTCAAATATTTTCTCCCATTCTGTGGCTGGTCTTCTCATTCTCTTCATAGTATCTTTAGATGAGCAGAAGTTTTTTGTTTGTTTTGTTTTTTGTCTGAGGGTGTGTGTGCTTGCCAGAGAGAGAGAGAGATTGAGTGAGAAAACACCTCCTCCCCCAGAGAGGATCGTCACGCTACCACTGTTTCTCCCTTCTTTCGAAATTTTGGGCATGTGCACCATGTACCAGGCACTTTTCTCAAGCCACCAGATTTGGGACTCAAACTGCCATCAACCATGTGGGATCCAATCTTAACTGCCATGTCACCAGCTGACCCAATAGTTGTAATTTTTTTTTTTTTTTTAGGTTTTTTTCATAGGGCCTGTGAACTTGCCAGAGACAGAGACACTGAGAGGTAAAGTGAGAAATCACTCCCCCCAGGGGGGTATGGCCATGCCACAGTCCCTTCTTCTCTGTTCTCCTTTCAGGATTTTGGGCATGAATGTACACATATCTGGTGTGATTTTCAAGCCACCAAGTCTAGGACTTGAGCCACCATCAGACATAAGGAAGTCTCGTACCTTAATCACCACACCATCTTCTGACCCCAAATAATTCTATTTTACTTTTATTTTCCACAAACTTTTTGAAGTCTTCTCATGTAAACCCACTGTGAGAAGTTTGAAAATACTAAAGTTTTTAAAAGGGAAAGGAAAAAATACTTTCAAATCACTACCTAACAATCTGCTTTTTCTAAATATTTTTCATAGTGGAATAATTATGAAAACAAATTGGTGTTCTACTGTTACTTTCCTCTGTCTTGCCTATTTGCTATAGAGTGAAAGTGTCTCATAAACCTTTCTGTGCCTCTATGATGATTTGGCACTTTTTGTATCATTGTTCTTGGAACAGTTTTTTCTTAATTTTAGACATTTATTAATTATGAATTATTTCAGAATAGAAAGCATAGAAAATAACCGAGTGGCCCATGATGTAGGTAGAGTCTAATCTAAAAAACAAGACAGAGTATCACTTATAAAGTTGCTCCCTCTCCACCATTAACCCTTTCAAATATACTTCTCTCCAGACATAATCACTATTCTAGATTTGAACCCATTTTCATATCTATTTTTATACTTTTGGCACCTACAAAATGTGTACAGTATTTTGTATACTTTCAAACTTGATACAAATTATGTCATCGTTTTTTTGATTGCATATAATTGAAATGTACAGCATGATTTTTTTTTAAGGTTTGTTTCTTCTTCTTTTTTTTTTTTTTTTTTTTTTTTTTGCCATAAGGTGCGTGTGCTTGCCAGAGAGAGACAGTAAAGTGAGACATCACCACCCCACCTCCCCCTCCAAAGAAGGATGGTCATGCCGCAGTCCCTTCTCCTTCATTCTCCTCCTGGGATTTGGGGTGTGCACACACATGCCCAGCGTCACTTTTCAAGCCACCAGGTCTGAGACTGAAACTGCAGTTCGCCATGCAGCAGTCCAGCACCTTAACCACGATGTCACCTTCTGCTCCTTTGATACATACATACATGTTGATAAAACTGGACCCTTAGCTTACATCAAACACAAAAATCAACTCCAAATGGATTAGAGATCTAATATGAGACCTTAAACTAAAAAACTCAAAAGCTGAGCTTTCCGCCTATGTCGTTATGGGGGACAGCTCCTCAATACTGCTATGGAAATGATTTTTTTGGATATTACACCAAAAACTCAGACAACAACAAAACATGTAGACGATATCAAACTAAAATGATTCTGCACAGCAAAGGAAGCAATTATCAAATGAAAAGGGAGCCAATAGATGGGGAGAACATGTTTGCAAATCATTTGTCTGGTAAGGGTTAATATCCAAAATGCAAAAGGAACTCACACAGTCCAAAAAAATAAATAAATAAAAGACAGATAACCTAGTCATGAAATGAGCTAAGGATCTGAATAGATGTGTTTCCGAAGAAATCACTCAAATGGCCTACAGATACATGAAAATGGACTTAGTGTCATTTTTATCAGCGAAGTGCAAGTCAAAACTGCAAGGAGGGTCCAGCTTAGTGGCACAGGCAGTAAGGAACTTCCTGATCCTGGAGGCACCTGGAAAGCCTCTGGGCTTGGTTCCCGGGATGACGGTAACGTGCCAGGTGAGGTGTACTCTTGAGCCTGGCTAGAAGGCCTTTGTGGGAGGGGAAAGGATCAAGGTGTGTTAATGACCCTGTTAGGAGTTTTGGTCTCTCTCCACCTCCCAATCTCTTTCCCCTCCCTCTTCAGTAAATAAATAAACTTTAAACCATTTACACAAAAATTCCTAAGGCCTGTCAAGGTTCCCTACCCTCTTTTTTTTTTTTTTTTTCACTGTTACTGTATTTATGGTAATTTACTCATATAGTTAACTTCTAGATTCCCTTTCACTCCTTAATATTATTCTTAACTTTATTTGTGTAGTTTTCTATTAATATGCATTTAGCTTTTCAGTTTTTCACTATGACTCCTGAAGTTGCTGGGGACAGTTTTATACATGCTGCATGCCCACGTGAGAGTTTCTTTGGATATGTACTCAGGAGTAGGATCCTGAGTCTGAGGGCAAATGCATCCACAACTGCACCATATCCTGCTAAATCTCTACTACACTGGGGGCCAGCAGGTGGCATGGTGGTTAAGGGCCCTAGACTCCCACATGGCCAACTGCAGTTCGAGCCCCAAACATGGCAGTTTGCTTTCTCTCTCTCATTCTCTCACTCTATTCCCTCCATGGTCAAATTAAAATAAATAAACAAATAAAGTTAAATAAAATAATTTGTTTAAAAAAAAACTCAAGGGGCCAGCAGTTAGCGTAATGGCTATGTTGCTGGACTCTCATGTAGTTGACCGCAGTTCTAGTCCCAGACCCAGAGGCTTAAACTCAGGGCAGGCACGTGTGCATGTGTGCCCAAGATCCCAAGAGGAGAATGGTGGAGAAGGGATTGCAGTGTGGCCATCTCCCCTGGGGGGTGATTTCTCACTTTCTGTCTCTCTGTCTCCATCTGCCTTTCTGGCGAGTGCACGTGCCCTATATCAAAAACCTCTCCAAAAAAAAAATAAATAAAATAACTCAAAAGCACTATACCAACTTACACTCCCACCATGGTGGATGAAAGTTGCTCTGCATTGGGACCAGCAGTTAGCGTAATGGCTATGTCGCTGGACTCCCATGTAGTCAACCGCGGTTTGCGTCCCGGACCTGGTGACTTAAAACTCACGCCGGGCGCGTGTGCATGCGTGCCCAAGATCCCGAGAGGAGAATGGAGGAGAAGGGATTGCGGCGAGGCCATCCCCCCAGGGGGTGATTTCTCACTTTCTTTTTTTTTTGGTTACTTATTTAGCTTTTTAAAAAATTTTTATTATCATCATAATCTTGTTTATATTACATTGGATTACATATAACTCTACAGTGTATTACATTGCTTTTTCAAAAGAGAATGCCATGCATGTCAGTCAATACAGAGACATTAATCTCCCTGCTTCAACATTCAATATCTTTTCTATGTTTTCCCCAACCATTATTATTATTATTCTAATTATTTTTTTAAAAACAGTCAATCACTATTTCTCATTTTGCTTGTAAAAAGACTTCACCCATCATGAAATACTTCTCAGACCAATCCAGTTGAGAATACTATACATGTCATCACCAACAGGTAATAAGCCATATCTCTTTCTCACTAACGTCCTGCCTCTCTATTGTTCTCTTGCTATCTTTCTCTAAGGGTGATTTCTCGCTTTCTGTCTCTCTGTTTCTCTGTCTGTCTGGCGAGCGCACACGCCCTATAGCAAAAACCTCTCCAAAAAAATAAAATAAATAAAATTAAAAAAAATAAAAAAAGTTGCTCTGCATTGGGGTTGACAAATCTTTTCTGTGAAGGGCTGCACAGGAAACAAGTCTTTGTGAGCTGCATGGTCTCTCTCCCAACTACTCAACTCTTTTATTGTAGCGCAAAAGCAGCCATGGATAATACATAAATGGGGGCTAGGTGATGATGCATTATTAATGCAACAGGACCCATGTATTATAGAAAAGGTCCTAGACTTAAGTGCTCACTCCTCTCTCAGAACCAATAAAAATAATTTTTGAAAAATTACTTATTTAATTGTGTTTTATTATTTTTTTTAATTTGATGGAGGAGGGGGGAGTGAGAAAGCAAACTTCCAGGTCCAGGACTTGAACCATGGTTGGCCATGTGGGAGTCCAGCGCCATAACCACCATACCACTTGCCAGCCCCCAAATAAATAGAATTTAGAACACAAATGTGAATGCATGTTTCTATGTTTTAATACACCTTTATTTTAGAAAACTGATTTGAATTTCATGTTATTTTAAATTTTCTATAAGGCAGGTGCACTCAGTGGGGGGAGAGAGAGAGGGAAAGCACCTCCTCAGGGGTGGCATAGCCATGCCACAATCCCTTCTCCATTCTCCTCTTGGATTTGGGACCTGGGGCACATGTGCCTGGTGCATTTAAGCTACCAGGTCTGGAACTGAAACACAGTCAGCCCTGAGGGATCCAACAGCCTTAATCACCATGCCTCAGGCTGGCCCTCAGGTTATTTTTATGTGTCACAGAATACCATCATGCTTTTAATTTTTATTCCAAGCATTTAAAAATGCAGAACACATTCTTAGTTTATAGGTTATACAAAACAAGTGGCTGTTGCTTGCCAACTACTGTTTGAAATCCTCATCAAAGTCTACTACTTTCAGATTTCTTAAATGTTTTCCCTCTAATGGGTGTGAAGTTGTAAACTGTTAACTTTGTTTGTATTTCCTCATTAGTAGTGAAGTATTTTACCCTGTTGATTGGTCACTAGAATTTTCTCTTTCACATTTTATTCAGGTCCTTTGTTTCCCATATTGTTTTCAGTTGTGAGTCTTTTATTTATTCACTTCTTCCTATTTTGCAGATAGCAATTTCTGGTTGTGTGCATTGCAAACACGCTCTCAGAGAACTGTGGTTATTGTTTCACTTTGTAACGGTGTCTTTTGATGAAAGTTTTACTGTGAATAAAATTAATTTACCCAAGTAATACTTGAGTGTGGAAAAGTATTATTTTTCATATAGAGAACTTGAAAGGCTACTAAAAAAATATCAATTGTTGTATGCAAAAGGGAGCACATTTCTTCACTGAGTGGGACTAGAAAAATGTTTTCACTTTTATTCCATACTTCTACAGGACAGTAGTGTCTTGGCTGCTAACAGCCTTTGCACGTTGTGCAATATATTGTACTTTACTGAAGAAAGTATCTTTAAACACTGTTGCAGCAAGCGCTGCTGGGAAGCCGGCATCTGATATTAATGAAGTTACTTTGCCTTGACACGTTAGCAGGCGTCTCTCCTGCGAGCCAGCTGACGTCATTCAAAGTTGAAACAGACCCGCCCACTTGCGTTTGCTAATTGACTTTGATGGGCTCTTCAATCTAGTGCTCTAGTGATTCTGGAACAGAGAGCTGTTGTAATCTGAAGAATTTCTTTTTATTTTTTTTACTGGTTAAGGAAAGGAAAGCAGTTGATATGCTCTTCAGCAAAGCGAGACCTTAACTTTCCCTTACACTGAGTCCTCGCCCCTGTGAAGCGTATTCCCGCTGGAGTGCTGGGCCCGCTCGGAACTGGTCTAGCATGCTTGACAGACGGCTCCTGTCTCCTCAAACTAAACGCATTTTTTCTGGGGTAAGCACACAGGGAGGGACGCAGACCAGACGCACGGTGTGATTCAGAGCAGGCAAACGTGTACTGCACTGTTAAGGAGTTCCAGAGAAAAGCATGTTACTTGCTTTCCTCTTTATAAAAGATTTCCATAACTTACCAGAAGGGCTGTCACGCATCGCGCTGTTACTTAAATGTTGAGAGGGTTTCAGCAAATAAAACTGAGACGCTGGTATCTTACTGAGATCATTTTAGTAACAGGGGGATGGAGGGGAAAGGAAAGCAGAGAAACTTAGCGGAAAATGGAAATGCTTTTTCCAGCTGTAAATAAGTACTTGTTGCCTTGCGGATCATTTTGACAGCCTATCCATGAGCTATTTTTATTTCTGAGTCCTTCCTGTGTGAATCAAGATGTGTTGACATCCTATGTTGTGGGAAATTACAATTGTATTGCTGTGTGTCACTTCCATTTTTGAATTTAAGAAAAAAAAGTTTTCTTTGAATTTAAGGATGTATAGACGTGGGACTTGGGAAGTTTAAAATTCTTAAGGCCGGCGCGTTTCTACACAAGGACTGGCTGTGGGATCTTAGGATTCGGTTTAGAGCTTTTGAAGAGTAGATAATATCATTAGTGTCTTTCTAAGGAAGGCTTGCAGAAAAAACTCTAGAATATAACATTAAACAAGAGCTTGTAAATATAAAAATCAAAAGGTGACAGACATCAGTGTTCATGGGACACGAAAATACTTTTAAATCAGTAAAACTGCATCTTGTCTAAAAAAAAAAAATCTTTTGAAGTTGCCTTTCTTGCTTCTAGTTGTTCCAATCTACTCTGAATTTAATTTCATAGAGAAAACAATCTTGGAGTCAGTATCTGGCAATCCCTGTTCTGCGATGTATCATAACAAAGCATCGGCACAGTCAGCGAACTCTTACATACTTTGCCTAGTCGGTGTGATTTCGATGGTCTTTTCTGAAGTTTACTTTTAGTGTTTTAAAGATGCAGAATTCCCCTCCTAGTGTTGACCTCCATGAAATTTTGTATATCACAGTTTTATTCCCATAGGCTGTAACACGCTTGGCAGTTTATACCCTAATTATGAAAGATTTCGTGCATTAGATACTCCGCTCAAGATTCTGAACTCTTCCAGTGCCACTCACGTTTAGCTTCAAAATTGTTCCATCCATGTTGGTTTAGAGGGACCTCTGGGAATATCACTTTGCATAAATGTTCCCGATTCCCATCAGTATTATCAGACATAAAATGACTTCTGTATTCCACTGGTCATTTCAAATATTTTGAGCAATAAAGCTGGGCATAATCATGTCACAGTTCTTTAATAGAAATGGCAATCTATAGGATTCTAAAATAGCCACACGAATAATTTGTGCGACAGTTAATTTCACTCTGATCTCGAGGTATTACGAGGAATCTACATAGGCATGTTTATCTTTTTAAAGTATAACTCCTTCTCCAAGTCTAGATATTTTGTCTCCTATGGCATGGCTAAGTCCCTCTCTCTCTCTCTCTTTATTTTTTATTTTGGTTTTCTGCCATAGAGTGTGGGGAGTGTACACTCACAGAAGAAAAAAGAGAGAGGGAAAGTGAGAAATTACCCCCGGCGTGGTTGGCCACACCACAATCCCTTCTCCTCTCTTCTGCTCTCACAGGTGCCCGGTATGTCTTTCAAGCCGACGGGTCCAGGACTCAAATCACAGCACAGCTGGCCATGTGGGATTCAGGGCCTTGGCCTCCAGGCCACATGCTAGCCCCCACACTGCTCATTTTTACTAACACCTATGTTCAAAGAGGACTATAACTACATGGATTTTTGTTAGAATGATTAAGGTTTTTTGTTTGTTATTTTTTTCCGAGTGAGAAAGAGACAGACACCCTGAACATGGTTTCATACAGTCATCCACCTCAGCCTTCCCAGCCAGCCAGGATAATGGGTGCACGTCTGGCTGGTCTAAGCTCTCCCATACAGATAACTTGGACTGAGCAGCACGTTACTGCTGCACCCCTCGGCTGGCCCAGTGACTTTAGTTTTTAATCAGGGTGCATATAAGCTGTGAGGATATGTGTACTGCTTACCACAGTGCCTGCACAGTTGTTAGAGGGACACACGTGCCTTGCAACACTTTCTGTGATGTCTCTGATAGGCAGATCACTTGTTCTGTGTTTTATCCTAACAAAGCATCAGCACAATCAATGTGAGGAGTTGCTTTTTATTGGCATGTTGAAGAAAAAGAAAGAGATGAAAGAATAAGTTTGTGAAAGGAGATTCCTGATTATCCGGGAGCTGTAATCAAAGGGTTGGGAGAGGAAAACGAGTCCCTCCCAAACTAGTGCACATTTTTCGTCTAGAAACGTGACCATTTTCTAGTATCAGGCAATTCTCAAAGTGGTCTCAGTTCCCAAACGGTAAAGAACGAGAGCTTCTGAATGGGAACAAGAACAGGAGAACAAAAAAGATGATGAAGGTTAAATATTAAGTGTAGTCATTTGGAGATGATTTTTCTTTCTCCTTACCTTTCTCTTGTAAAATAGTTTTTCTTTTAAAAGAGGATGTTGACATGTGTCTGTATATTTCATATATTATAAAACCAGTGATGGGCTAAGGCTTCAGGGTTCTTTATCACTTTTCAGGTATAATCCTTATCTATTTATTTAAGAGAGATTTTTGCTATAGAGTGCATGCGCTCACCAGAGAGACAGAAAGTGAGAAATCACCCCCCAGGGGGGTTGCCACACAGCAATCCCTTCTCCTCCATTCTCCTCTTGGGATCTTAGGCACACACACACACATATGCACGCCTGGTATGAGTTTGAAGCCGCCAGATCTCAAACCGAAGTTGACTACGCAGGAGTCCAGCTATGTAGCCATTCTGCCACCTGCTGGCTCTGATAGAATCCATATTTAAATGGAAGAATGAGGTTACTAAAACCTGGTGTAAGGGATGCTGGCTTCGTCACCTAGAGGTACCGGCCAGTTTGACTTCACCATGCCTTAGAGAACAGTTTATGGACAAGGTCATTTTCTGTAATTCTGAAAGATTTGCAAATTTATTTTTAATTTTTAATTTGACAAAACTTGGAAAAGTGCTTTACTCATCAAAATAATTAGTTAAAAGGAATTACTATTAAAGTACAAGAAATACTAAAAGGAAATGTGAATATAGGGTCACCCTACAATCTCATCTTTCTCAGTCAATTTTTTTATTCAAATGTGTAATATTTTAATAAAATATATGAAATACTGCATCCCAAAGTTTGTACTGTTGCATTCTAAGTCTTCTTTAGCCTATGAGGGTACTTTAAAAAGTTAGTGAAAAAATGGAATTGAAGTACAAGTTTATTTTGGTGCAAATGAATTTTTGAAATTCATGCATAATTTTTTTAATAATGTGCATTTTTCATGAACTGTCTGGATACCTCATTACATATTTTTATAGCTGTCATTGTAGCATACAGGCTATTGTGGATCCTGACTTTTTCTTTCAGCATTATTTTGAGATCTCTGTTTAATCACGTTACAACACTGGGGTCGGCAGGTGGCATGATGATTGAGGGTGCTGCACTCTCACATGGCACAGTTCGAGTCCTGGACCTGGCGGCTTGCTTTCTCACTTTCTGTCTCTCTTTCTCTCTCTCTCACTCTGTCCTTCTCTGATCAAATTAAATTAAATTAAATAATTCTTTTTTTTTTCTTTTTCTTTTTTTTTTTAGAGAGGTTTTTGCTATAGGGCATGTACACTCGCCAGAAAGACAGAGAGAGACAGAGAGACAGAAAGCGAGAAATCACCCCCTGGGGGGATGGCCACGCCACAATTCCTTCTCCTCCATTTTCCTTGGGATCTTGGGCACACGTGCACATGCACCCGGCGTGAGTTTAAGCCATCGGATCCGGGACTTGAACTGCAGTCGGCTACATGGGAGTTCAGCAACATAACCATTACACTAACTGCTGGTCCCAAATTAAATAATTCTCAAAAAAAATCACATTAGAACGTAACATTATACAAATTTGCCCTTGTTTGTGAAAAAAAAAAAAAGAAAAAACAAAAAACCTGGTTACATTTTTGGGCTTTTAGGTTCATTCTGTAATTTTATTTGTATAGCTAAATAAGTCTCTAATACCATTTTGAGCATACAGTTATTGGCTATGTTAAATAATCTGAGATAAATTCTCAGATGTGGAATTTTTTGCATAGTGGGTGAGTTTGAATATTCTTAGGATCTCTGGCTATGCCTTCGGTATCTCTTTTCAAAATTATTCCACCCACTAACACTGTCAATACTATCAGTATACTAACTTCATCATCATGTACCCAACATTAGATATTAATCATTGCTTCAAATGTAATCAATTACTCAACATTGCTTTAATTTCTGTTTAGTAGATTACTGGTGAAGGCAAATGTTTCTGAATGTTTGTATTTCTGTGTAAATTATTTGGCTTCCCGAATGTAGATGAAAATGTTAGTTTTATTATATATGAAGAGTAGCTCTTCTCCTGTCTATCCAACTATCTAAATATTTCCTTTTGTATAAATTTACCTGAAATTTATATTGTAACAGTCTGTTGGCATTGCTAGGCATACTTTGAGAAAACAGAATATTACTATAATTAAAAAGCAACAGTAGAGACCAACAGGTGGGTGGGGCACTGGACTCCCACTGGGTGACCATGGTTCCAGGCCCAGACTCGGTGACTTAAAAATCATGCCAGGCACGTGCGCGTGCATGACCAAAATCCTGAGAGGAAGAAGAGACTGTGGTGTGATCTTCCCCCCCAGGGTAAAATTTCTCACTTTCTCTCTTCGTTTCTCCAGAAAGCACATCTCCGTATAGCAAAAATCTCTCTTTAAAAACATAAATTACCAAAGTAGACTAGTCCCAAGATTAAGCTTCTGTTTTGGAAGGTGGAAAAAAATCTTTTGATTTTATTCAGATATCTAACTTATTTTTGACAGAGAGCTAATAATTATTACACAGAATAAGAAAAAGACCGTATCTTACTCAAGGTGTAGTCATAGAAATATGTATTCCATCTCACTCCCAGGTTCATAGATTTTTGTATTGTCACGAGCAGCACAGACTCAGGTTTTCGGTGATTCAGGGCTATGAGGGCCTGGAAGGGACCATATATCCTTAGGGCTTCCTAGGATCATAGATCCTTAGGGCTTCCTAGGGGGCTCCCCTTTCTGTCACAGTGGGAGAACTGAAATTTTCTGTACTATTTCTTGGTAAGGGAACTACTTACTGTAACAAACATTATGTCATTTGTTAATCCCACACATAGTAATTACTTGCCTTTAGACCTTTGTCCAGTTCTGTAGCGTTGTTACCTGTGAGTGGTATTTAGGCATCAGAGAAGAAAAAAATGTGGCACTTGAAATCATATCTAAGATCCTTACCTCTTAACCAGCACATAAAGCAGAGGTGCTGCAGGCGGAGGGTTTACTGCCGATATGAGTGTGTCTTACAAAGCCGAGTCTGTACCATTCTTTCTTGTCGTTACTCAGGGACCAAAAAAAATGGCTTTAATTTGAGAACATCGATAGAATAAACATATCTCAGTGCACTTAAAGGAGAAGAACAAGAGTTACTCTTGATTCTAGCACTGCTTTCTTAGTTTTAGAGCAGCCTGATGAACATCTCAAGGCTTATGTTTTCACCCAAAATGAAGGTCAACATTCTTCTCTCTCCACTCTGTGTGGGTGATTGCAAAGACCCATAGAGGCAATGCAAGAAACTTGGAGCATTTCAGAATAGCTGTTTGTACTACTGTCTTTCCTATGAAGCCCTAGCAATTGCACGAAGACTGTACATTTAATATTAACATTACATTTTTAACCACATAGGTGTGTCTTACAGCATGAAACCTGATAAGCCCAAGATCCTTCCTGCAGGGTCCAGATTTATGGCCATTTTTATGCCTTAGTATAATAAGGTTTAATGTTCAATGAAAACACTTGGAAGGAATCTTTCAAGGCTAAGTTCCACATCAGCGGATTTTGAGCATCACAAGTAGCGTAGCTTCTGAGCTTTTACATGGGCTGTGAATGATGAATGCTAATTTGATGTTTGGGTGTTTTTTGAAGAAGCTCGTATAGGCACCAAATATACCAGCATGAAAAGTAACCTCATGTTATTGCCCCAAACACTCATTACTCAACCATGGGATATGTTGGTACTACTCAGGTGAAGTTAAATGTGGTCTCTGTTGTGGGGTCAATGGCTATTTACTTGGATAGCATGACAAGAGAAAGTGTGCAACTATGCAGATATCGAGGAATAAAGAATCATGAATGTCTCCACTAGAGAGATAAACATATATAAATACATGGTATATATAAATAGATGCACATATTTGTAGAATGTGTATGTATATGTATTTTTTTCCTTGGGTGCCAAAACTGGAGAATAAATTTGTCAACTGTCTTTTTTAAATGATATAATTAAGACCTATACATTTTTGCACAGAAGCTAACATGTGGAGTCCCAAAATGGTTATGTGAGCTAAATTTGAGCTCAGTCAAAGATCCTATTTTTAAAGAATTCTTTATATTAACTATTTATTTTTATTTATTTGTTTATTTTTAATTTGACTGGAGAGGGAAAGTGAGAAAGCAAACTGCCAAGTCTAGGACTGGAACCACCATTGGGTATGGGAGTCCAGCACCCTAAAGCACCATGCCACCTGCCAGTCCCATATTTTAAAAAGACTTTGGGAACCAGCAGTTAGCGTAATGGCTATGTCGCTGGACTCCCACGTAGTCGACCGCGGTTCGTGTCCTGGACCCGGTGGCTTAAAACTCACACCGGGCGCGTGTGCGTGCGTGCCCAAGATCCCAAGAGGAGAATGGAGGAGAAGGGATTGCGGCGTGACCATCCCCCCTGGGGGGTGATTTCTCGCTTTCTGTCTCTATGTCTCTGTCTGTCTGGCGAGCGCACGCGCCCTACAGTGAAAATCTCTCCAAAAAAAAAAAAAAAGACTTTGAACCTGTCCTCTCTTCTCGTATTTCAGATAAAGGTAGGAATTCTTAAGATATTATGGGAAGTGTAACAGGGTTCAGGGTGCTCAGGAGAGCCTCCGTTTGACTGCTCCTACATGACTTGAGGGATGTGGTACTGCAGGTGTAACAGCTAGTCAGTGGGGACTATTGAAAGACTCAACAAAGAACAGCTTTCATTAAGCTTCAGGGTAATAAGTCTCCTTAAGTTTGAATAATGTGTCATTACTGGTACACTATCTATGTTTTGGTTCAGTAAATATATATTGGTTAATGTCTACAGCTGAGTTGGATGCCTGACTTTTCTGGAACTGTCTCTGATCTAGCAGCATATACCAGGCATTCAAAGTGTTGTTAAAATTGAAGACAGTATGCTAAGTGAAAGAAACCAGACACGAAAGGACAAATGCTGTTGCATGATTCCACTTACGTGACGTCCCTAAAGCAGTCAAATTTATAGAGACAGAAAGCAGAATGATGTTTCTATTTGGGGAATTGGGGGTGGGAGAATGGAAGAGAGTACTGTTTAAGGGGTACACAACTTCATTTGGAAAAGATGAAAAAATTCAGGAAAATGGACAGCGATGATAGCTATCCAATCAACGAGGTGAATGTACTTAATGCCACTGCACTGGGCACTTAGAAATGGCTAAAGTGAGGGTCAGGCAGTGGTGCAGTGGTAATGCAACTGGACCCATGGGGGAAAGGTCCTAAGTTCACATCTCGGGACTTCCCTGTGCACACTGCACGTGCATACACACCCGTGATCCCAGGTAAGCTGAGACAGGCGGACTGTAGCTTGGGGATGCTTTTGGGAGTGTCTTTCTCTTTCGTGGAAGAAATAAATAAAAGTTCTGGGCCAGCAGTGGCATGGCTGGGTCCCACATGGCAGACTGCATGGTTAGAGTCGTGGTCCTGGCAGCTTGAGAAACACACCAGGTGTGTGTGCATTCAGAATCTCAAAAAGAGGGAAGAGATGGAGAAGGAAGGATGACGGTGTGGCTATTCCCCACAGGGGATACTTTCTCACTGTCCTTCTCTCCCTGTCTGTCTCACTCCAGCAAACTTATACATCCCTTGGCAAATTAAAGAGAAACAAAGAAAGAACTTTTTAAAAAGGCTAAAATGATCAATTTTATGTATATTTTACCACAATTTTTAAATGCAGTTAAAAAACAAAACAAATCTGTATTGAGCATGGTTGTTTGCATAAGATCAAATGCTTTATATGTATTTTTTTACTTAATCTTCGAGGCACCCCATCGAGGCTGACAGATCTCTGTTTTGCAAATGTAAGGTCTGAGCAGAGCAGGCTTGTCACTAGTTGGGGTCATGCAGGGGACATAGGTAGAGGTGGAGGTAGGGGCTGGTGAGCAGCCTCATGGTGCACAGGGCAGGCATGGACCTATCTGTGCTTATGCTGCTTCTAATCTCTGGATCTTTACTCAGGGGCCCCTTCTTGACCTTGAGGTCTGAGAGTCCCAAAGCAGAAGGTGAGGCCGCCCACCCACCCTCCAGTATTCAGCCAGGCATGGTGGGCCTTCAGGCAGCAAAACCCAGGGCAGCTGCTTATTCACTTCTTAGGCAGAATGAATGAAAATTGCCCAACAAGCCTGATACCAAGATCATCCAGAAATTCACTTGTGCTTTAAAAATCAGTTTTAATCCTCTCTAAACATGCCATTTGTATTAGAATAGCTTTCCATCTTGTAAAATGATCAATAGAAACTTTAAAAAAAAAAAAAAAAACCTGCTCTAGTTCACGTCATGTCCCAGCTACTTTAAAAAAAATCATGCTCACAAAGTAAAAAATATTGTTATAAAAACTGGATTCTGTCCCCACCCCCACCTCTCACTTTGGTGAAATGTAAGAGGGCTTCAAAAAGTTTATGGAAAAATAGCATTATAGTATGAGTTTATTTTGGTGCAAAAAAAGTTTGAAATCTGATTTTTTCACACATTTTTCATGAACTTCAGGAAAACCCCACACCCCATCATGTGCATATACTCATATTTCTCATCAGGTTTTTTTTGAAATTTCTTTTTGTATATTTGTTTGGCAATTTTTTTTTTGAGAGTTTTTTTTTTTTTTTTCACTATAGGGCGCGTGCGCTTGCCAGACAGACAGAGAGAGACATAGAGACAGAAAGCGAGAAATCACCCCCCAGGGGGGATGGTCACGCCGCAATCCCTTCTCCTCCATTCTCCTCCTGGGATCTTGGGCACGCACGCACACGCGCCCGGCGTGAGTTTTAAGCCACCGGGTCCGGGACGCGAACCGCGGTCGACTACGTGGGAGTCCAGCGACATAGCCATTACACTAACTGCTGGTTCCCTTGTTTGGCAATTTTAAGGACTAAGTATATGCTGTATCCTATCATCCTGTTGGACTATAGATTAAGAAATAATTTTGTAATAAAGTAAGTATCATAGGGACCAACAGATGGCATAACGGTTTTGTCAGTAGACTCCCATGTAGTTGACTGTGGGTTCAAGTCCCAGAGTCGGCTTAAAACTCACATTGGATACATGTGTGCCCGAGACCCCAAGATGAAAATGGAGAAGGGATTGCAGCATGGCCATCCCCCAGGGGGTGATTTTTTGCTTTCTGTCTCTGTCTCTCCGGCGAGTGCACATACCCTATAGCAAAAGTCTCTCTAAAATAAATTAAAAATAAATAAGAAAGAAGGTGTCTAGAGATTGGACCGAGCCAGAGATCTGTACCGATTGCTATACTTACTGATTGACCATGTCACTTTATAATCCTCTACCTATATTTTTCCACTGTGTAAAATGATAAGTTTGAAAACTACTTGTTACATCCAGAAATTTCAAAGTGCTCTTCAAGATTTGGGGAACACATGTTATTCCATTGTTACCATTTTCTAACTTTTTAATTCTATCATGGAAAAACAGATGGTGTGCACAAGCCGAGGGAAATCATCTCCAACCCACTGTATTTGCATAATATTCTCTCTGCCCTTAATCGGGAACAAAGGAAACAAAATGAATTTGGTTCAGTGTAATGAACTAAATCAAGTTCTTAATTATGGCATTAGGGAAATTCCTTAATATAATTTTAGGTTCCATAGTTATATTTCTTTCAAAGTCCTGGACTCCTTTAGAAAATGTGATTCCTCTTAGGTGTTCTTTTCTGCTTAATTCATCAATTCAGCAAGTCAAAATAGCTGACAGATTTTAGAAACCCAAGCAAAATAGACAGTTATGACATTTATGACACAAAGATAAACAGAGAATTTCAAATCCTCTGCCTTTCTGTTGCTTTTCCAAGGCCAGTTCAGAGTCTCCTAAAAAGGGCATCTGACCTGCTTGCAGGGCTGACAGATGATATTTTTATAGGTCTGCTTCATCTGCGTGTTTACTTCACTGCCCAAGCCGAACAGGCTAGTTTGACCTCATTCATTCATGGAAGTATTTGGCTTAAAAGCACGTTTTAGGCCAGCCCTGTGACCTCCTACTTAAGAGAGCTGAATCCCACATGGTCAACTGAGCAGTTTGAATAGCAGCCCCAAAGGCTTAAAAAACAGGGTGGGGGCCACCTGGTAGCATGGTCGGTAAGGAGGCTCGATCCCACGTGGCTGACTGCCCTGTTTCAGTTCCTGATCTGGAAGCTTAATAAACATGCCAGGCATGTGTGCATGCAGGCCCCAAATCCCAAGATGGAAGAAATGCGGGATGGTACCTTGGCCGTTTCCCATGTGAGTGTTTTCTTATTTTTTTTCCCTCTCTCTCCTCCCTTTCGCTGTCTCCCCAGCAAGCACACATGCCATCTAGCAATTCAAAAAAGAAAAGAAAACTACTTGGAGTGCATGTACCTGTGTACTGCAAATCCTGATAGGATGAGGAGATGAAAAAGAGATCGAGGCGTGACCACATCTCACTGGGAAGTGCTTTCTCCTCCCTCGGTCTCTCTGTCAAGTGCACACCCCATGTGGCTAAATAAATCAGAGTATATGTTAGCACCCAAATCGGCCTCATTATCTTTCCTTATTACCCTTCCAAAGGTAATGCCTCTCTATTTGATATTCATGTGATCTTTCAGATTGCATGGATTGAGGTGACTTGTACACTTCCCATTCCATTATCCTGAGGCAGGAATAAGCATGACATCTGGTCTTGTTAATTCTTATAACACCAGGAGAACATAATTGCTTTATCATACAGAGCAATGAAGATAGTACATGTCACCACTGTCTGAATGCTCTTGGGTTGTGGAATTTGGTGGGTGACTAATGTTATCACAGGAGAGTACCGAAATAGAGAACAGTAGGATTGATAAATTGGGAAAGAGAAGAGTAACCAGTAGTAATCAGGGAATGATAAGCAAGTACATGACTTAAAAGCATTCCAGAAGTTCCATTTATAAGAACTCATTTTATTTACTTTGTTTTTGTTTCTGCTTGTTGTTTTGGAAGACTTTCTTTTAATTAGATTTGTTTTATGTGTTTAATTGTTACAGGAATGACAAGGGACTACATAGGTTTTGTTGCAAACTGTTTTTCAATACTGAAAGGGAACATTCCTTCCTAGCATTTCATAGTATGTAATGATTTGCAGAGAAAATTCTTAATGAGTAACACTTGGCGCTATTTGAAACTATAAGCTAGCATATTGCATTGTCTCCTCTTCTGAGCAAAAGGAATATACACATTTATATTAAGAAAAGCTATGATCAGAATATAGGGGCATAGTTTTAATCCATCAAATACTGTATTATCTCTAGGAAAGTTCTAAGGTATAGAGTATATCGGTTAGCATTTTTTAAATGCAAAAAATATTACAAAAAGTTGGGTATCAGGAAAATGAAATATGTTCAGTAAAAAAATAATGAAAGAAATCTTACAATTTTTTATAGAGAAATGTTTCTAAACAATAATGACTTATATTTTAATTCTAAACGATCTTCTTTTTAAAAAATTAGACTTAGGATGAGGGATAGGGAATCAAGGGTGGCAAAAAAAAAGCAAAATATACAGGACATAAGAAATGGAAAATTATTTGTTGATAACACGCATGTTGATGTGCTTGCTTGAGTCAATATACAGTGTATTCTGGATGGAAAATTTATTTTGTATACTGTAATGATGTGTAGTGAATTAATGTAAAAAAATAAATTCTAAGGAAAAAAAAAATTAGACTTAGAGGCCCAGACACTGCAGTACAACCTAACATAAAGAGCAGGTGCCCTGCAAGGCTAGAAGCCTTGTGGCCGACTGCAGGTTCTGATCAAAAGCAAAGCGGGTGTGCACATTGGTGCTTAACATCCTTAAGACCCAGAGGGCTGTAGAGAGGGTGTCATGGCATGACCCGTGAAGATTTGTTCCCTTTCTCTCTCTCTCTCTCTCCCCCTCTCCCTCTCATGCATGTGCATGCACACTCTGTCATAAGTTAGAATTAGGCTTTAAAAATCCGTGATTTTATTGGGTCATCAGTAAAGTCCTGACATATTTTTGTATAGAAAAATACATCATGACTTTCCTGATGGCCTGATACATAAAATCTATATTGTCATAGGCTTAGAAAGAGAAAAATAGTCAAGGACATGAGTCCTCTCAACTGTTTTTAGCTTACAAATTTTGTAATATATGCTAAGTATGTAAGCATTTCTTTCCAGTTGACTCGTCTGTGTTGACTCAGTATAAGGTACACATCCAAGTAAAATTAACCACAAAAATAGCTCAAACTAATTGAAGGGGAAAAGAAAGCAAATGCCGGGTAAGAGAGAATGTAATGCTCCAGGGATTATGAGCTACTGACATTTCTTACTCATTGAAATCTAGTTGGAGTGTGTGACTGTGGAGTTTTAGCTGAGTTCATAGAAACTTCCCTTATGCTGCTCTATAGCAGTTGAAGACTTGCTGATAATCTTATTTGCCGTAGGATTTCTGTTTAGTCTGTTAACTCTGACGGTAGCTATTGTCTATCTCTTTGTCCAAAGTTGTTATAAAAAATATTATGAGCAAAGTTATTTCTAGTACAAACAAATCTTTCTATGCATGGGTCAGACTCATTTTCTGGTTCCTCGTCTGAAACCTCTTGTTAGTTGTTGATACCAGCAAGGATCTGATAGCTTGATTAGCATTAAAATGGAAGGAATGTATAACATTTTTTAAAACTGTAATACAACTTAAGTAGACAAAAATGACCCAGTATTTTTGAGAGTCAGTTTCCTCATCTTCACATTCAAAATAGGACCTCAGGTATCAACTATATTTTAAAATCTTGAACATCGTGAAGCACTGTATGATAATGAGATATTACTCAGTTTCAAACATTGTTAAAAACATTATCATGATTTTTTTCTCATATCTTGGATTCTTACATGGCTTGCCTTTTCTTCCTACTTCTCTGGAGAACAATCTTCTTGGCGAGGTCTAATGTGAACTAGCCAGCGTGCCAGTTATAACCCCTAACCCACCCTTTTTCCCCCTCCACCACCTTCTGGCCTTCAGAAAGTCAGAGGATTATTTCAAGAATCCTGGAGGGAACCAGCAGTTAGTGTAATGGCTATGTCGCTGTACTCCCACATAGTCAACTGCGGTTCGCGTCCCAGACCCGGTGGCTTAAAACTCATGCCGGGCACATGTGCGTGCATGCCCAAGGTCCTGAGAGGAGAATGGAGGAGAAGGGATTGCGGCGTGACCATTCCCCCTGGGGGGTGATTTCTCGCTTTCTGTCTCTCTGTCTCTCTCTGTCTGTATGGCGAGCACACGTGCCCTATAGCAAAAACCTCTCAAAAAAAAAAAAAAAAAAAAGAGTCCCGGAGAGGGAAAATTGGTGGCCTAATGACAGATAGTTGTGGTGGAACCTGAGCCAGATGGTTTAATTAGATAGAGCTGAGGTTACAGAGAATAAAGGGTGGAAAATTAAAAAAAAAAAAAAAGCTAGGGTCATTTTGTTTATTCTATTTTGTTGTTGTTTACTTGGTTGTTTTTCAGTTGTGGCTTCTTCTTTAGAAGTTTCAAAACAAAAGTGAAGCCAGAGTCCTCATGAAAGAAGAACAGGACACTCAGGAGAAGTAAGGTAGAACAAATGAGAGGACATGGGTCTCTGGTTCTAGAAAGAAGTTCAAGATCTGCAGAATCTACACAAGGATTGCAGAGATCATATCATTAAAAAATAACACACCCAGGACCAGCAGTTGGCATAATGGCTATGTCGTTGGACTCCCAAGTAGTTGACTGCCATTCGAGTCCCGGACCCGGTGGCTTAAACTCATGCCGGTCGCGTATGCGTGCGTGCCCAAGATCCCAAGAGGAGAATGGAGGAGAAGGGATTGTAGCATGGCCATCCCCTCTCGGGGGTGATTTCTTGCTTTCTGTCTCTCTGTTTCTTTCTGGCGAGCACACGCACCCTGTAGCAAAAACAAAACAAAACAAACAAAAAACCTCACAAAAAAACACACACCCATATGAGCACACATGGGTTCTTTGCTCAGAAGTCACTACCGTAATGAAAATATTGCAGTGTTTTGGGGTGCTGAAAATAGTATTTCCAACAGCTTTGTTATTTGGGGTTTGGATAAGAAAATTATGTTTGTAAGTCTTAATTGTAATTGTTCTTGTCCAGGTATAAACCTAGGTAGAAAAAAGCTATTATATTAAAAAAAAGAAAAATTGAGCCAGCTGGTGGCATGGTGGGTAAGGTTGTGGGCTCTCACGTGGCCAACCGCACCAGTCGAGTTCTGGACCTGGCAGTGAGAGAAATACACTGGATTCATGGGCATATGTGCCCCAAATCCTGAAATGAGGGAGAACTAGAGGAGAAGGGATTGTGGCATGACCGAGCCCAAGGAGTGGCTAGATGGTTCACAATTCTACCAATGGTTCACATTTCTACCAAACTATTTCTCTTACATGAATTTCAGCACACCTTCCTTGTTGTGATCCTGAAATGGAATTCATACTTCAGGCAAACTACCCATGCACAAAATTTTTTAAATCTCAGAAATGCTAACCTAGACTAATAAAAAGTTAGGTTAATTTATTCTAAGTATTGTGCATTTCAGTTTCTAATTGGGCTGGCACAGCAGAGACAACATAGTGAGACAGCCAGATGCCTGCCGCTCTACCTCGACAGCGCAGAAGGGCCAAGTGCACACGTAGGTGAACAGTGTGTGACATGCAAGTGTGCTGCTGGAGACATATCTTATTCTTCTGTGAAGTTCTACACAAAGTATAGTCTTCCATTGATTTACATAGTACTTTTATTTCTAGAAAATGCAGCATATTTTACACTAATGCAAAACTCACATGCTTCTGTGAAAAACAGATGCCAAGTTCATATCATTTAACAAGCATATTTCTACCTGCGTGAGTGACTGCAGAAATTCAGAGGTCATGAAGGATGCACACTCATTGCATAACTCATGGGATTGTCGCATTCAGTTCAGGGTGCTTGTGTATCCCTGGCACTGACGAGCAGCCTGTGATGCCCCTTAGTGGTTAGTGACAACCAAAAATTCTCCTAGAGATTTCTGGAATGCTCTTTTGGGGACCCACAAGTCCTTTGACAGTAAGAATCATGTTTGCTTTATCTGCTATAGAAGCTTCTACCTTTAGCAAAGTATCTATTTCATAGCAGTGCATGCCAAACGTTTAAGAAAGGAATGGGAATACAAGGAGGCTTCAAGAGCTCTGTGGAAAAATGAAATTAAAAGATAAAAGTAAAAAATATATAAGTTTTATTTCTCAACACAAACTCCATCAAGTTCAAGATACTTTTGTGAATGACAGTACCAGCCATTCCAAACTTCACTAATGTACTGAGGGTCCTGGGACTGTCTCCACCTTAGTACATAATTAACTGAAGAAAACTTGGTATCCTTCAAAGATTTTTTTTGAGATTTTATCTCTCTCACCAGAGAGACAGAGAGAAAAAGAATGCAAGAAATCATCCTACAGGGAGATGGCCACACCACAGCCCCTTCTCCTCCATTCTCCTCTTGGGATTCTGGGCACACACGCGCATGTGCCCAGCATGAGTGTCAAGCCTCCAGGTCCAGAACTTGAACTGCAGTCAGCCATGGAGGAACCCAATGATGTAACTATTATGCCATTTGTTGGTCCCACTTTAAAGCTTTTTAAGATTAGGGAACCAGCAGTTAGCATAATGGCTATGTCGCTGGATTCCCACGTAGTCGACTGCAGTTCACGTCCCGGACCTGGTGGCTTAGAACTCACGCCGGGCGTGTGTGCATGTGTGCCCAAGATCCCGAGAGGAAAATGGAGAAGGGATTGCGGTGTGACCATCTACCCTGGGGAGGGGTGATTTCTCGCTTTCTGTCTGTCTCTCTCTCTGGCGAGCACATGCACCCTATAGTGAAAACCTCTCAAAAAAAAAAAAAAAAAAAGCTTTTTAAGATTAGAAAATAAAAAGAGGAGCCAGTAGGTGGCATGGAGTAAAGGTGTTGAACTCCCATATGGTCAACCGTGGTTCTAGTCTCAGACCTAGTAGCCTGTTTTCGCACTTTCCCTCTATCTCTCTCTAGTTAAATTTTTAAAATAAATAAATAATTCTTGAAAAGAAAAGAAATAGAGAAGCCAGTCAGGAATGTAATGTGAATACCTCTTGATTTCCCATTACAACTCTCATAGAACTGCCCTTATTCAATGAGAGGAAATGAGCAACATTATCGTGGAGAAGGAGGTTTCCTTGGCCTGGGTGCTTCTCTGCTAAAACTTCAACATTCTCAGAACTCCAATAATAAGCAGATGTTACTGTTCTTTTGCCCTCCAAAAAGTCAAAAAGCAAAATGGCTCGAATGTTTCAAGACACTGTTGCTATGTTCATTGCTGTTGACCCATCAGCTTTTGCTTTGTCTGCACCTCTTCCGTCTCTTGGTAGCCATTGTTTTGATTGTGCTTTGTCTTCGGGATCATTTTGTCAAAACCATGTGTCATCTCCTGTTTAGGTTCTTCACAGACATGCTTTAGGATCTTGATCCGCTTATTTAACATCTCCATTGAAAGCTCTGCTCTTGTCTGCAGCTGATCTGAGCATAACCGTTTGGGCGCCCATTAAGCTGAAAGCTAACTCCACTTTGTCCGTCAGAATTGTGTCAGCTGACCTGGTAGAGATGTCTCTGGTGTCGGCTAGTATGTCTGCTGTTGATCATCAGTCCTCTTCAGTGAGGGCACGATCAAGATGAATTTCTTCCTTGCAAATTGGTGTGGATGTTCTGCTACTGCAAGTGTCGTCATCTTAAACATCATCTCATCCTTTCTTTTTATAAGTTGTAAGTGTTAAGTACAAGGTTTCCAGGCCTTAATTTATTTTTTTTTCCTTTATTTATGGTAGAGCACATGCATATGAGAAAGAGAAAGAGATCAGAACCCTGTACAGGGTATGGCCATGCTGAGAGTCCCTCTCTCCCATCCTCCAGTCCATGGGATCTGGGTCATTTATTTGTATGCCTGGCCTGTTTAAGGCTGACTGGGATGATGATTCAAGCCATGAGTGCTTCTCTTTTTTATTCAGGTTTTTTTCCTTTTGCTAGGGGACACGTGTGCTCATCAGAGAGAGAACGTAGAAAACACCCTTATGGGGAATGTGTATGCTGCAATCTCTCTTCCTCCATTTCTCCCTCCCTTCAGGATTCTGAGCATGCACACAGCATGCTTTTCCAGCCACCTCATGTAAGACTCAGGCCACAAGGTGGGCGCTGTGGGGTCTAGTAGCCTTCACCACTACAGCACAGGCTGTCCCGATGTTCACATCTCGTGAGCAACACATTACCATTGCACACAGAGGTGACCCAGTCTTGTCCCTTTTTAAACTAGTCTTATATTTGTGAACGCTGATTTCTTTTGGGGCATTGTCCTATAAACTTTTCATAAAACATTAAATATGTTATCATTCTTCAACCCAGGCTTCACCATAAATTTCTCAAACCACTGGGGTTGGGATTTGAACCACAGTCACTCCCAAGGGATCTGACTGTCTCTACACAGCACTTAACCTCTCCCATACAGGGCAGGGCTGTCCCAATGTCAATGAATTATTTGTTTGTTTGTTTGTTTGTTTTAATAGTATGCATTTTCCATGAACTTTCTTTTTTTAGAGAGATTTGTTTTTGTTTTCTTTTTCTTTTCTTTTCTTTCTTTTTTTTTGCTTGCAGGGTATGTGCACTCACTGGAGAGACAAAAAGAGACAGAAAACAAGAAAATAAGAAATCACCCCCGGAGAATGACGATGCTGCAATTCCTTCTCTTCCATTTACCTCTTGGGATTTGGGGCATGTGTACACATGTGCCTGGCGTGAGTTTGAAGCCTCTGGGTCCATCCAGGACTTGAACCATGGTCAACTATGTGGGAGTCCAGCAATATAACCATTATGCCATCTGCGGGTCCCTCCATGAATTTTAGAGACCCATTCGACATGGAAACAGGGAAACAGAATTATATATTCATTAATAAAGATGTATTGAGAGGCCAGTGTGTTCTAGGAACTAGGAATATAGCAGCTCATGAGATAAAGCCATGTTCTAAAGAGGCTTTCTCCACCTATGCAACTACTTTGTGATTGCATTATCTAGATTTCTCATACAAAGTGGCACTAAAGTAATTTTAGCACATCGCATTTTTGTCACATAGGAAAATTTCCCATATATTGTTAAGTCGAATTGATTATGATGGAGAAAGCTGGCCAGGGAGTAAATATCAGTGGAGGAAGTCAGGTTGGTTGTAAAGAGGTGTGAATTATGCTTAAGAAACCAACAATAAAATAAAATGAGAACCTGGAAGTCACATATTTATCAATTTCTTACATCTCTCTACTTAGTATCATGGGTCCAAACCTTAATTCCAGTTCATTTGTTTCATTCTTTTCTATACCTACCAATATTAGAGACACTTTATGTGGCTTTTTTCTTCTTTGCAATCCCTTTTTTTTTTCTTTCTTTTGGAGAGGTTTTTGTTATAGGGCGCGTGGCGAAAGACAGAGAGGGACAGAGAGACAGAAAGCGAGAAATCACTCCCCAGGGGGGATGTGCAATCCCTTTTACATGAGAGGTTCCTGGGAGATGTTATGTCAACTTTAATGTAACTGAAAACCAGTAACACAAAGTGTCATGGTTGAAAAGAAACATTTTTAGAGTCTTTCTAACTACTGTAATCCTGGGTGCCACTTCCTTTTCTCACTTCTAAATTATTTAGGGACCTATTTTTTAGACACAACCTTAAACTAAAAAAGCCATTGCTCTCTGGAAAGCCTATCCCTACTCCCAGCTACACGAAGTAGATTTGGTTTCAAATGTTTGATATTTGCAGGTAATGTTATTAACTTGGCATGTTTATTGACCACACATTTTGAATTTTAAGAATCGTTCTCTGAATTTTTCTAACATTAATAGTGGCTTTTATGCCTTTTTACTGTCATGAGGAGGCCTGCGGAACCCTGGGTTGTAAATGTTCATCTCCAGCAGAAAAAGAAAACTCAGCTGTTGTATGCAAACTAAGCCATAAACACCAGAGTGTGGTCCTATGGGGGGGAACAGAAGTGCAGGAGTGTAAGGTGGTTCTGTACAACACAGAATGGGCAGTCAGGGAAGGCCTGTTACGTTAGTACATCCTTGTGGGAAAAAACGAGAATGAATGAATATTGACATTTCTTTGACATCAGTTATTAGACCATCAGAAAGATAGGTGGTATTTTCTCTGTTGTAGAGGGGGAGAGAGTTTTGTTTAAACTGACATTTACTGTATGCTTGTAATAACCCATTTCTCACAAGAGTCCAAGGAAGCTGAGGTTCAGAATTGTAAGTGGCAGCTCTGATCACAAAGCTGAGATGCAATGGCAACAGGACTTGAGAAAGGAAGCAGACGGCAGTTTCCCTTCCTGAACTCCTAGACTTTTCTGTACCTTGAGTGTCAGATGAAGGGACTGCTGAATACACAGCTGAGAAAGTAGCAGAGCAGCAATGTCTGATTTCAAAATTCATGGCCGTTCGACTCTTCTGTGTTGCAAAATCCAAGATACTCCCTACTACTGGTAGGAAGAAAGAAATGTGAATATTTTTAAGTCTCTTTCAGGCTGGCTACATGAAGATAATGGATAAATTTAAGAAATAGATGAGAACTCCAAGAGACAGGTTCTCCCAGCAGGTAAAGGAAGAGAGAGTTTAAGATGAAACTTTGGGGAACATACACATTTAATAGATGGCGGGGGTTGGGGGGGCAGTCAGCCAAGAATGAGAGGTTGTACTCAGAAAAATAGGAGCAAAGCAGGACAAGGAATACTAAAAGGAATTAAGATGGTAGAAAACAATGCTTGGCTTGGACTTCTGTCACATAACTACAGTTGCTCATTACAAATTTTTCCATGATTGCTTTACTACCATTATCTTCTCTAAGGCGAAATCCTTAATCGCCCTCCAAAGCCATCTTCTATTGCCTAACTTTCACGTTAATACGAATGTGTCTTTACCTCGATCTAGGTCAGTTTGTTTACCAATCACATCATCTAACAGTAGTTCGCCTAATCTTTGCAGCCTCTTTTCAAGGGTTTTTATGTACATGCATCCTGTTGTTTTTGGAGATAGATCCACAGATAGATAGATAGATAGATACACACACACACACACTTTTTTAAGTATGTCTTAATCAAATTTTTATTAAAACTTTTTCAACCTACTTTTAATTTCTGAAAAGCCTTTTTCATCTGTTTCCTAACACTGTGACTATTTTCATCGTAGTTTTAACTGCTTTAGAGATGCTTAATCTAAAGACCCTTTCTTTGATGTAGGGACACAGGAAACATGAAAAAACGTGACAACCTAACACCCCCAAAGGAACACAATAATTCCTCAGCAACAGACCCCAAAGGCAAATAAATCTATAAAATGCCTGAAAAGGAATTCAAAATAATGATCAGAAGGAAACTCAGGGAGCTACAAGGGTATAGATAAGCAGTACAGTGAAATCATGAAAAGAATACAGGATCTGAATGAGAAATTAAACAAAGAGATACCATAAAAAAGAACTAAACAGAAATCTTGCAGCCAGAAGAGGCCTAACCAGTCTCCTTTCCCCAGGCATGTCAGGGGTCAGCCTAGTACATGCTCCCACATTTTCTTTTGCTTATCAGCACATAGAACATATATCATAGGTCTCAAGATATTTAAAAAAAATAGTATCAAATACATTTTCTGACCACATGGAAAAAACTAGAAATCAATAACAAGTAGAACTTTGGAAACTGTACAGATACATGAAGGTCATACAGCATGCTTCTCAATGGAGAAATTAGAAAATTAAAAATCTCTTGAAACAAATTAAGTTGAAACACAATACACCAACATTGATGGGATACAGTATAAGAAGTTCTAATAGGGAAACTTATAGCGATAAACGTCTACATCAAAAAAAGAAGAATGATTTCAAATATTGGGAAAAGTCATGACGCATTTTTGCATAGAAAAACATGTCATGACTTTTCCAATGACTCAATAAATGACCTCACAATACACTTCAAGAAGCTAGAAAGGCAAGAAGATATTATAAATTAGTAGAAGGAATGATATTATAAAGAGTAAAGAAGAAATAAATAAAATTGAGACCGAAAAAAATACAAAAGATTAATGAAACCAAAAGTTGGGTTTGTTTGTTCACTTATAAAAGAGTACAGATGCAGCAATAAGTAAGACATTTTTGTTAAGTAAGTGGATTTTAGTTCTTGTCATAACAAAATAACAATGTGAGATGAGAGATATGTTAATCTCCACTATAGTAAGCCTTGTACTACCTATATGTAGCTATATTTACCTTGGTATCTTGATCTATCCCCCAAATTATATAAACCTCAAATTATACAATTTTTTAAAAATAGAAGAAATAATAACTTGTCAGGTGATAGATTTTTAAATCCATAAAAGAAAAAAAATGTTATAAAACATAATGCTATAGAAAATGTTAGGCCAGATCTTTATGAAGTAAATTCATAAACTGCTAATTAGCTTCACCTTTGGGTAAAGCCTGACTGTGTTGGATACCTCTGACCCATCAGTCTCCTCCCTTGTTCACATTCATATGTGGTCTCCACAGTCTTGTCTTCTCAAACATCTAAAGTCTCCTAATTGGCTTTTCTTCTTCATAGACGTTTTGTTTTCTTTTTTAATAGCTCAGTAGATTTCCAAAAGGTTTTTTTAAAAGAGAGATTTTTGCTATAGGGGCACGTGCGCTCGCTAGAGAGACAGAAAGAGAAACTGAAAGCAAGAAATCACTCCCTCCTCAGGGAGGATGGCCATGCTGAAATCCCTTCTCCTCTATTCTCCTCTTGAGATTTTGGGCATGCAGGCACATGTGCCTGGTGTGTCTTGAGCCCCTGGGTCTAGGACTTGAACCATGGTCAACTCTGTGGGAGTCCAGTGACGTCACCATTATACCATTTGCTGGTTCCCCAAAATATTTTTTAATGAATTGTTTATTTTTAATTTTATTATTATTATTCATTTTTATCAGAGAGATGGAGAGAGAAAGCAAGCCACCAGATCCAGGACTCAAACTGCGGTTGGCCATGTAGGAATCCCATTACCCCAATCACCATGCCACCTACCAACCCCAGATTTCCAAAAGATTTTTAAAATCTCAGCCCTCTGTGTTAAAATCTGGGATGGCTCCTTAGTATTCATAGGATATATTTTAAACAGACTACCTAGTATTGAAGGTCCTCAGGATGGATGACTCGGCATTGCCTTTTCAAACAGAGCACCTATAGTTCTTATGCAATTCTTGTCTTTCTTTTGGATACTACCAGGCAAAGTCACTCACTTGAGTGGGTCTTGAATCAAATCTCCTCAGCTTTCTTCCTCACCTGGTTCAAATCCTAATGCTCTGAGGCCTTCTCTGTGGCCCATAGAAGCCTCTCTGTCTGACACTTACTGCTATTGCATATTTGTCATGCCAGTCATTTACTGAGATGTCTGTCATGCGCTTTCAAAGAGTATGTATTCTCCAAAGGTTGAATGTAAGCCTGCTAGTTTCTTGTTTTCACTTCAGTAACCTAAGTTAAAAAAGCCAGTAGTTCGAAGTTGATTTTTTAAGTTAGGATTAAACAAACAAAATGAGTGAGAAGAACAAGTATTTGAACCAGGGATTTGGAATTCAAGTCCTTGCCTAATGTGGTCATGGTAGCCTTGTGACTTTGGGTATGGTTCCCAATACCTTTGAACATGAGTTCTCCTTTTTTGTTTTGTTTTGTAAAATAATAAGACAATACCAGTGAAAAACTTTGTGCTTAAGAATGAATAATTTGGGGGCCAGCAGGTGGCATAGTGGTTAAGGGCTCTGGACTCCCATATGGCTGACCCTGGTTTGAGTCCCAGACCTGGCGGCTTGCTTACTCACTTCCCCTCTCTCTCTCTCTTCCTCTCTAGTCAAATTAAAATAAATAAATAAAGTTAAATAAGATAATTCTTTAAAAATAAAGTTTAAAAAAAGGAACGAATAACTTTGAGAAAGTGGATTTTATATCATAAACTGCTTCAAAAATGCTAATACAAACAATATTGTTATTAATATTATTAATAGTAGAAACTTTAGTGCAGTTTAATTATTTTTTTCTTTCTTTTTTTTTTTTGCCATTCTTTTTTATTTTTTTTTTTCCATGTCTCAGTCTAGTCTCTTCTCTCCTGCCTTCTCTACAGCCTGTTGTCCACTCCCTGTAATGGGCTCCACCATTTCTCTCATGTGCACCTACCACTTTCCTCTCCTTGCTTTATTTCTCATTCTTTTTTCCCAGTGTTCCTTTTCTGGCGGCGGGGAGAGGGGGAAGGAGATGTTTCCCACGCACTATTTCCTTCCTCATTATTCTTTCTTTCTTGTTATTATGTACAGTGGGATTTAATACCAATGGGAGATTAAACAGTGTTCTTAAAATTCCAGAAGCCTATATAATTTCTTATTTTCCAAGGTAGCAAGTTTAGTCAATGTTATTTTATTTTTATGCACAGACCTTTGGAGTATTAGAGGTAGATATTGCCGAAATTCATCTCATCCAATCTATTTGGTCTAAGGATGAAAGCTAATGTCCAGACAGGATAAGGAGTTTGCTCTGAACCCAACCGGAGCATGAAGTACTGATTGAGCTGATAGTTAAGACTGTTTCTGGAGTTCAGCCCACCCTGATTTCTTCCCATTTTTGCTATCTGCTGTAGTTGATCTCCCATCCCGGAGTCTGGCTAAGGGGCACCATCTGGGAGCTGGTTATTTCCCAGTGTGCAATCTTGCTGATTGGATTTGGGTAACCTATTTAACCTCTCCAGCCTTGAGATTCTCATCAAAATATGCAAGGACAAGACAGTTACTCTTTTAGGCATTTTCTTAACTCTCAACCTTCCTTCATCCTTACTTCTCAACTATTTGATGGCCAATTACTTATAAGTACAAGGCAATTTGGACTCTTGCTCATGGTTTGCTTCAGTGTTTTTCCAAATGTCACCCAAGGTTGGACTTCTTTTGCCTATTACTGTATTTCAATTTCTATAACCTCTTAAGCTTGTCCAGTTTTGGGTTAAATTATTTTTAATTAAAGCATGACAGCTTCCTTGGCAGAAATGCTGTTCTTATACTGCAGGGATGTTTGGTACAATTGTTATCATTTTTAAAAAGACCGTAGGAAAATGGAATATATTGGTGAAATATTTTTTTCTGGATCACAAGGTTGAGATAGAATAATGCGATGTTTTTTAGTACATACTGCTTGAAAGTTGACAGAAGAGCCGTAGTATTCTTTGTTTGGGGTCTAGTATAGTATTAACCATTCATAGGATTTTTCTTTTTCTTTCTTTTTTTTTTTTTTTTTTTTTTTGCGTGTGTGTACCTTGCTTTATAAATTAGGTATAATTTGAAGCAAACTCAGGTCAAGAAAAAAAAAGCAATGTATAATCCACATCTTTGTTGATGTAGGAATATGTTTACTTGGCTTGTGGGGACTATGAAATCTCTAGTGAATTACTAAGTGCTTTAACTTTTCCAAAACGAACACTCAAATTCCCTTTAATTTCTTAAAAACTTTCTATCGGGACCAGTAGGTGGCAAGGTGGATAGGGCACTGACTTCACTCCTCGCCAACCACGATTTGGGTCCCGGACCTGGCAGCTTGTTTTCTCACTTTCTCTCTCTCTCACTCTGCCCCTCTCTGGTCAAATTAAAAAAAGAAAGAAAGAAAGAAAGGAGTTAAATAATTCTTAAAAAAAAAAAAACAACATTTTATCCACTTAAATAAATGAGAAATGAATCTTGCTCAATATCTTTTCCCCATCTACCTGTATTACTGGAATGTTTCTCGTTTTCCATTGAATTCCAGGAAGTTTTAGACAGCTAGATCTGGGTTATATAATTATGCCACTAGATAGAAATTTGAATGAAATTTCCCCAGCCCAGCCCTACCTTTGATTTATTTTGTTTTTAGTAGTTAATTATATCACATCAAAAACGGATTTTGTCTGTTTGTGGACTTTCGTTCAATGTGCCAGACCATCACTTCCTGAATTGCTTACAAAGAGTCATGTTTTTGTCTTTCGGTGTCTGAGAGCTTTTCTAAGAGCATTGCCAAGCGTGGGAAGCTAGTATCACTATTGTCCAGCTGTGGAGACAGTGTTGGTGTGATCATGCACTTAGCTTCCTTTAAAAGGGTATTTTAAGGGGCATGCCGAGAACTTCCCTTGAGGTGCTATGACGCATGCACTCTGAGGGCAGCGAGCATTCCAGAGTGGTAAGAAATGCTTTCGAAGCTCATTGACATTCAGTGTTCTTCATCAGTTGTTTTAATCATTTCAGAGTTTGCTTTTAAATGTTCCACTCAAGTGCTTGCCATAACTAACAGTGATATAAAACAAACAGCTTGTTTCTGAGGAACTAGTGTGAATGTTGAAATACTTCAGAACAAAGTTTGAAATTAATAAACACATTTATTTTATTGTTATATTACTTGTTGTATTTAGTAGTATTTTCGTCCATGAATTTGGTTTTAAATATCTCAAAACATCTTCTCGGGAACCAGCAGTTAGCATAATGGCTATGTTGCTGGACTCCCACGTAGTCGACCGCGGTTCGCGTCCCGGACCCGATGGCTTAAAAATTACGCCGGGCGCCTGTGTGTGCGTGCCCAAGATCCCAAGAGGAGAATGGAGGAGAAGGGATTGCGGCGTGACCATCCCCTCTGGGGAGTGATTTCTCGCTTTCTGTCTCTATGTCTCTGTCTGTCTGGCAAGTGCACGCGCCCTATAGTGAAAATCTCTCAAAAAAAAAAAAAATCTCAAAACACCTTCTGGCAATAGTTTTTAAAGTCCTTGCAAGTAGAACTATAGACAATTAAGATTCTTAAAAATCTTGATTTCCCAGGACCAGCAGATGGTCTAATAGTTACGTCACTGGACTCCCACATAGTTAACTGTAGTTCAAGTTCTGGACCTGGTAGTTTAAAATTCCTGCCACGCGCATATGTATGCATGCCCAAACTCCCAAGAGGAGCCTAGAAGAAAAGGGATTGCAGCGTGACCATCCCCTCCTGGGCGGTGGTGGTGGTGGTGGTGATTTCTCTCTTTCTGTTTCTCTGTCTCTGTCTCTCTGGCAAGCCCACACACCCTTTAGCAAAAATATCTCTTTTAAAACAAAACCAAACAAAACAAAACCTTGATTTCCCAGTAAAATTATGTCTCTTAATTATAGTTGAGTGTAATTGAATTGAAGATTTTTATGTTCTTATAAATCATCTGTAAATACTTAGTAAACTGGTCATGAAATCTCACTCTAAAAAAATGTTTTTCTTAAACATTGAAAGAAAGTATTTAAGAAAATATAGCTAATTATGTCAAAATTTATATTAATCAGCATACAGAGCAACATGAATAGTAAATACAGCCACTCATTTCTTATAAACAAATAAAAGATGAAGCTAAACCTTTAAAGTTACAGACACATTTTTGAAATTACAAAAAGTTAATTTATTTTGTCTTTTCGTTCTTTTTAAGGTTTTTGTCATAGAGTGTAGGTGCCCATGGAAGAGAAACAGAGAAAGACAGAGAGGGGGGAAGTGAGAGGTCACTCCCCCAGGAGGAATGGCCACACCACAGCCCCTTCTCTTCAATTCTCCTCTTGGGATTTTGGGCACATACACACAAGTGCCTGGCATGAGTTTCAAGCCACCATACCTGGGAGTTGAATGGTTGATCCTGTGGGAGTCTAGTTCATTAACCACTATGACACTTGCCGGCCTCTTTTTTATTTATTTATTTTTAAAGTTTTTGCTATATGGCATATCTACTTTCCAGAAGAAGATGGAGAGAGAAGGGGGAGAGAAGGAAAGTGAGAAATCACCTCTCATGGGGGATGGCTATACCGCAGTCCCTTCTTCGTTCTCCTCTTGGGATCTTGGGTACATCGATTGTTTCTCAAGCCACAGGTCCAATATTGAAACTATGCAGTCAACCATGTGAGACCCAGGGGTCTTAACCTCCAAAGGACCTGCTGGCCTCCTATGAAAAGTTATTTTAGGGGCCAACAGATGGCATAGTGGTTATGTCTCTGGACTCACATATGGCCAACTGCAGTATGAGCCCCAGACTTGGCAGTTTAAAAATCACGCTGGGCATGGGTACCTTCCTGCCCATGATCCCGGTATGAGAATGGAGAAGAAGAAATTGTAGCATAGAGATGATTTCTCACTTTTCTCTCACTGTCTCTGTCTGACTCTCTCTAGTGAGCACAAATGCCCTAAGGCAAAAAGCTCTTTAAAAAAAAAGAAAAAACATGTTTTAAACCATATAGTTCTCTGAAATACTGTATCATTTCATTTAAATTCAGTAATTATATTCCTGATTCCTTTATAAATTGATATGGTAATTTGATCTGATTTTAGAAAGATTCATAAGCTCTAAATTAGATTAGTAATATTATAATTTAACTGTAACCTGTGTCAAAGAAATAAACCTATATTAAAGAATGAATTTTGGTTTTGTGGTCATATTCTGCTACAAACAAAATTACCTTTTTAGGTATGTGTAGAGACATAATAGAATATGATTTCACTTCTTCTCGTATGTGAGGAAAGAAATTTCCCAGAAAGCATTTGAGCTCTCTGCTTTAAACATAACAAGCTGAGATGCCACAAATAACTATTTAATTTGGACCCTTTATATGAAACATTGGAATAAGATGATCGGCAACAGTAGGGACCAGCAGTTGGCATAATGGCTCTGTCGCTGGACTCCCATGTAGTCGACCGTGGTTTGAGTCCCGGACTCAAACCAGTGGCTTACACTCGCGCCGGGCGTGTGTGTGTGCGTGCCCAAGATCCCGAGAGGAGAATGAAGGAAAAGGAATTGTGAATGGCCATCCCCCCCGGGGGTGATTTCTCACCTTCTGTCTCTCTGTCTTTCTCCGTCTTTCAGCTTTCAGGTGAGCCCATATTGCCTATAGCAAAAACCTCTCCAAAAAAGAAAAAGAAAAGAAAAAGGAAAAAGAAAAAGAAAAAGATGATGGGCAATAGCAATAATGACAGCTTGAACATTGAGGTTTTCTTGATAAATTACAAAATGGTCTATATTATGAATATAACCAATACTTTTAAAGGCCTTTCTTGGTCTTTTGTCCTTGTGCCCTCAGATCACTGTCAAAATGCAGGGAAAAAAATTTTTTTAAAGAATAAGATCTGACTCCCTTGCAGTGTTCCTAGAAACTTAAAGAACTGAAAAATTTGAAGTATTCAGAATAACACAGAGAAAAGGAGAAAACTTCCCCTTCATAAAGAATGCAGAATTCATGCACTGTTTAAACCTCACTCCCTGCTGTTACTGTCTGCATTGCATGTGGTTTATGCAGAATTTTCAAACTATTTCAGGGTTGCATGCAAGCTTACGCTGCCAGTGGGGAAAAGTATTTTGAGCAATGGTGTTAACATGTTAGAGGAAGCATTCCTGAAAAGGATCTCCAGGTTCTCACTGTTTTTTTTTTTTTTCTTAAATAAAGAATATAAATGTATACCACATTATTTTATAAAACACACCCCACAGAGTATTTGAGGAATACAGACATTCATTAGTTACCCCTCCCGTGTTTCAATACGAACCTGTTGTATACGATTATGCACAGAAGCCAGGGTTGTTTTTATGAATAATTTGTATCTTCTTTTACATAATTTAAGAAACCATATGCTCTATAATGAAGGAAAAATATGTAAAGTATGCAATCACACTAAACAGTTACAGAACAAGTCACCATATTTTTCTGAAATGCTGACAACAGGAACTGAAAGGATCTGATGTTCATTTGGAATACATAAGTATTTTGAAGTCGCTGCAAATTCATTAACTGAGGTCACTCTGGTTATGGAGACCAAATTTGGAACTGTTCCTGTTCCACATTGGAACAAGGACTCAAATGTTTCAAATATTTAACAGATCTGGAAAGCAGATCAGACTATTCATTGAGGAGTTAAATGTGAATGTGTTTGTTCTGTAAGATTAGCTCTAGGTAAGTGTTGTAGAGATCACCTCTGGTGATTCTTTTAGGCTTTGTAGTAGAATTTACTGGAATTTTATTATTTAAATTATTTAAAAAGAATGACTTTATTTAACTTTATTTTCATTTGACCAGAGAGGGACAGAGCGAGAGAGAGAGGGAAAGTGAGAAAGCAAGCTACCTGGTCTGGTACGCAAACCATGGTCAACCATGTGGGAGTTCAGCGCCCTTAACCACCATGACACCTGCTAGCCCCTCTACTTAAAATGTTTAACTATTAAATTTTTAAAATGATTATTTTTCTAGGTGTTTGCTATAGTGTTTGTACACTTGCTGGAGACAGAGAGGGAAAGGGAGGGAAAGTGAGAAATCACCTCAAAGGCAGGTTGGCCATGCCACAATCTCATCTCCAGTCTCCTCTCAGAATTTTGGACACATGATTTTCAAGCCCATGGGTCCTGGACTGAAATTGTGGTCAACCATGTGGGAGTCTGGCACCTTAACCACATGCCACTTTGTTTTTGTTTATTTGTTTGTTTTCTTAAGAGAGATTTTTACTATAGGGCACATGCACTCACCAAGAGAGACAGAAAGTGAGAAATCGCCACCCAGGGGACAGTCTTGCTGCTATTCCTCCTCCTCCACTCTCCTCTCACAATTTTGGGCACACACACACATGTGCCCAGCGTGAGATTCAAGCCCCCTGGTCTGTGACTCAAGAGCCATGTGGGAGTACAGCAACATAACCACCATGCTTTCTGCTGGTCCACAGTTCTGCTATTTTTAATGTACTCATATTCGAATTTGAATTTTTATAGGAAGTTAAGAATCATTATTTTCCTCTAAGGTTACCTATGTGGTCCTTTTTATCTTTTTAATTTACATTTAAAAATAGCTTTTTATTTTTTTGTCAATTAAACGTACTTTTGTTTTCTTTACCTGCTCCCCTCTCTCCCTCTCTCTCTCTCTCTATCTCTCTCTCCCCCTTTCTCCCTCCCTCTATTATCCACCACCATATTACCCCTACCCTTACTGGTATCTATAGTTGCCCTCCCTGCTACTATACCTTCCAAACTCTCTAACAGTTTCTGTTAGAGAGCAGTCAATAGGTATTTACTGAGCAGGAACACACGAAGTCTCTCAGTCTGGCTTGCTTCACTTAGTATTGTCTTCCATATTCGTCCACTTTGTATCAAACGTCATGGTCTCATTGTTTTTTATGGCTGAGTAGTATGCCATAGCATACATATACCACATTTTTTCAATCCAATTACCTATTTTTGGACATTTGGGTTGATTCTATGTCCTAGTGATTGTAAATAGTGCTGCAATGATCATGGATATGCAAAGGTTTTTCCAACTGAGGGGTTTCCTATCCTTTGGGTTGTATGGTTGTTCCGGTTTTTAGGTTTCTGAGGAATCTCCGTTTCATTCTCCAAAGTGGTTGTCCTAATTTGCATTCCCATCAACAGTGTAGAAGAGTTCCCTTATCATCACAGCCTTGATAGCACTTATTGTAATTTATTTATTTAATTTTAGCCATTCTGACGGGGGTTAATTGGTATCTCATTGTGGTTTTGATTTGCATTTCCTTTATAATAAGAGATGTCAAGCATGTTTTCATATGCATTTGGGCTATTCATATGTCTTGGAGAGTTGTCTCTTTATCTCATTTTCCCATCTTTAAATTGGATTGATTATTTTGTTATGGGTAGGCTATTTGAGTTCCCTGTATATTCTGGTTATCAGTCCCTTATCTGAGGTTTAGTTTGCAAATATATTCTCCCACTCTGAGGGTTGTCTTCTCACTCTACTTATTGTTTCTTTTGCTGTACAGAAGCTTCTCAACCTAATATAATCCTCTTTGTCTCTTTGTGGGACTATTGCCTATGTTTTGGACGTCATCTTTAAGAAGTCTTTGTTTACTCCAAAGTCTCCAAAAGTTTTTCCTGTGTTTTCCACCAGAATTTTTATACTTTGAGGTTTTATGTATACATGGTACAATCTGCTATTAATGCTTTCTAGTGCAATTTTAATTTCTTGTATTAGAGTCTTCTTTTCCAGAAGTTCTGATAGCTTCTTTTATAGGGGGTCTATTTCTTTACAAAATTCCGCTTTCATGTCCTGAAATGATTTTCTTCTTTCCTCAAACTGATCATCTTTTTTCTCCTGCATCTCATTGAGTTTTGTCACTATGAATATTCAGAATTCTTTTTCTGACATTTCTGTGTATTTCTCTGTGCTATCCATGCTTGGTGAGGGGTCACTACACTCTCCTGGGGGAGAGCTACCCCTTGTTTTTCATGGTTCTTTGAGATCTGTGCTGGGTTTTGGTCATCTGATGCAGTATTCATGTTTTTCTATTCATTGGAGTAGATTCTGTAGTATTGGAAGAGGAGATGTCACCCTTAGTTCCCAGGCATTTCTTACTTGAGGGCTGTGTCTCCCAGGTCTGAGCAGTTATGGGAAACTTCAGGTGCTTGGCTCTTTTACCAAACATTCAGTTCTGATGAGATGGTAGAAAGTTAAGATGATATAACTTAGTAAAGAGGATCAAGTTGAAAAGTTCTAGTGTTGCTCCTAGGCCCCAAGGGTGAGCTCACTAGAGGAGGCCTGCCCAGACCAGGCTCAAGTCTCCCAGTGGGCAGCACAAGCCCAGGCTGCCAGAGCACTGGGCAAAAGAGTGGTAAAAGTTCCAGTTACTCCCAGGCCCTTAGGGTGAACTCTAAAGATGAGGCCTGCCAGACCAGGCCCTGATGTAGTCTTATTTTTAATAAAAAAAAAATGCAATAATAAGAAACACATTAAAATATGATACATTTGAAAATACTAAAGAAGGCATATTTTCTGTTGTGTCTTGTTAGAGGGTGGAAGGGGCAAGTAGTGGGAGTTTAAGGAACGAGCTGTGTCTTTTCAGTTTAGACTATAAGGGAGCCCACTGAGAAATGGGCTGTCAGCTTCCTGCTCCTTTTGGCATACTGTAGCCAGCATCATCCAATAGAAGTTCCTCTCATAATGGAGACATTCTGTATCTACGGTGCCCAATGTAGCCATGCCTAGCTATTGAGCACCTGAAATATAGCAATTATAAAGTATTTAACTAAATTGAAATAGCCACCTATGTAACTGCTACTAAACTCCTTTCTACTCCAAGTGTACTCCACGGTCTAGTAGTTCCTGCATCACCTCACAGCTGGTAGAAATGCAGAATCTCAGGACTGGCCCCAGACCTTAAATGAGAGTTCACATTTTAACAAGATCTCTGAATGATTTATAAGTGCATCATCACAAGAGTCGATCTAAAAGGAGATTCTTATAAGTACAGACTATATGGTTAGTTGAGATGAAGCTGGTATTCCAGCTTCATAACATCTATGATTCTTTCATTTCAGAGAACTGGGTCTTCACACAGAGGTCAAGCGCACACACTTTGAAGTCAGACAAGGAATTGAAACCTGGCTTTGTTATTTACTGGCTTTGAATAATTTGAGTAAACTAGCCTGTGAAGGCCAGTTCCTGCAAAATGAAGGTGCTAATGAAATAATACTTCTCTTACTTTTGTGAAGGTGCATTGATGTATAAAATAGGTACAGTGTTTACATACACTATAAACTCTCAGTGATTGGTCTAACTTAGTGTCATTAATGCATATTACCTAAAATTGTGCCTTTCAAAGACAGGAAGACTGGGACCAGCAGTTGGCGTAATGGCTATGTCACTGGACTCCCATATAGTTGTCTGTGGTTCAAGTCCCAGAACTGGTGACTTAAACTCACGTGGGCATGTGTTTGTGTGTGCCCAAGATCCCAAGAGGAGAATGGAGGAGAAGGGGTTGCGGCGTGGCCATCCCCACCCCCCCCCCGGGGGACGTGATTTCTTGCTTTCTTTGTCTTTCTGGTGAGCACACGTGCCCTATAGCAAACCCCGCCCCCAGAAGAGAAGAGAAGAGAAAAAAGAAAAAGGCAGGAAGATCAAATGTGATTGGCTTAGATGGTTGAGTATGTCTTTCTAAAAAACAACTTTGCAAAGTCTCAAATAATGGTTGCCTATCTTAAAGAAAAGGGGGTGCCAAGTCCTGTCGTTTGATTTTTTTTTTTTTTTGGAGAGATTTTCACTGTAGGGCGCGTGCGCTCGCCAGACAGACAGAGAGAGACATAGAGACAGAAAGCGAGAAATCACCCCCCAGGGGGGATGGTCACGCCGCAATCCCTTCTCCTCCATTCTCCTCTCGGGATCTTGGGCACGCACACACACGCGCCCGGCGTGAGTTTTAAGCCACCGGGTCCGGGACACGAACCGCGGTCGACTACGTGGGAATCCAGCGACATAGCCATTACGCTAACTGCTGGTTCCCTGTCGTTTGATTTTTATCACATATTTTTAGGGCTGGAATGAAAAATAATTACTCAGCCTTTTTGATCTATGAAAGAACTCCTAAATTGGAGATTAAAGAATATAGTAGTAGCTTTTTGGTTCCTTTCACTCGGGTTCTCCTTTCCCTTCTTTTCTACAATTTATCAACTCTCAAACAGTTGTACCATGTCTTTCAAATTGTACCTCCTTTCTTTAACTTACAGTTAGGACCTCAGAAAAGCAAAGTACTACCTTCTTGCTAGACGTGGTTGCTAGATGTGGAGGGATGGGTTTGGCAGGCCTGCTTTGGAAGGCAGCCAGAATTGTCTTCTGTAGTAATTTCTGTTTTAAACAGAATGAACCCAGGGCAAACTCAAGCTATTAGTCACATTTCATCATTATTAATGGTGTTTCCTCAGGGAGCTAATCTGGGTGAGGGTAGGGAGCAGCCCCTTGGTTAAAGTACATAAGAGCTTATGCTTACTTCAAATCTTCATTCCTTAAGTAGTATACAAGTAATCCATGCATACAGAATGTAATTTTCAAAGTACATTTTATAATTAAGCATTTTCTTGTTGTTAGACATTTAAGTGTAATTCATACACACACACACATATGTGTATATGCACCATACATGGGTGTGTATATATGGAAAATCAGTTCTTTCTATCATCTCATCATCAACATTCTCATACTTAAATATTTTTCTTTATGTTTTTCCTTCACATAGATACTGAAAAAAAGAATTAAGTATCTACTTATAAAAAGTAATATGTATTCCCAAATTGCATTTCAGAAAGGTTGTACTAAGCTAGACTTCTGCTAGCAGTACTCAAATTCCACTGTAATAGCTACTTCATTTTTTTTGTTTTGTTTTGTTTTGAGAAGCTTTTGTTATAGGGCATGTGTGCTCGCCAGAAAGACAGAGAGAAGCAGAGACAGAAAGCGAGAAATCACTCCCCAGAGAGGATGGCCACGCCGCAATCCATTTTCCTCATTCTCCTCTTGGGATCTTGGGCACGCATGTACATGCGCCTGGCATGAGTTTAAGCCACCAGGTCCGGGACTCAAATCACGGTGGACTACATACATGGGAGTCCCGCGACATAGCCATTACGCTAACTGCTGGCCCCTGTAATAGCTACTTCATTTTGAAAATGATTAATTCACTAGACTAAAATATTATCTCATTTTAAACAGATGAATATTTTTGTTATTGTTGAGGCTAAGTTTTTTTTCTCATTACTTTTTTAGTCATATTTATTCTTTCCTTACTTATGTGTCCTTGGGTAAGTTACTTAGACTGTCTGCACCTCAGATTTGTCATCTTAAGTTATATTCTTAGGTCATTGTGAAGTGTTAAGACCAAGTAAATTAATATATTTTGTACACTTAATAGATGCTGAACATTAGCTTACTACTGTTTTGTTTTTGTTTTTGTTTGTTTCAGAAGTTTTTGTCTTAGGGCGCATGCACTCACTGGAGAGAGAGAAAGAAACAGTGAGAGGGAAAGTGAGAAATCACCTGCCATGGGGTATTGGCCACATGGCAAATCTTTTTCCTCCTGGGATCTTGAACACGTACACACATATGGCTGGCATGAGTTTCAAGACACTGGTCCAGAACTCAAACCACAGTCAGCTATGTGAGAATCCAACGGCGTATCTGCTATACCATCTCCTGGCTCTAGCTTATCACTTTTAATCCTTGATGAGTTTTCAATTGATGTTTTTTTTCTATTTCTCCACTTGAGATCCCAGTGTTTAGAGCAGGATCTGTGAGACACTGACATCATTACTTCTTTTTTTTTTTTTTTTCGAGAGGTTTTTGCTATAGGGCGCGTGTGCTCGCCAGAAAGAGACAGACAGAAAGTGAGAAATCACCCCCCAGGGAGGATGGTCACTGCAATCTCTTCTCCTCCATTCTCCTCTTGGTATCTTGGGCACACACGCACATATGCCCGGTATGAGTTTAAGCCACCTGGTCCGGGACCTGAACTGTGGTCGACTACATGGGAATCCAGTGACATAGCCATTACGCTAACCGCTGGTCCCAACATCATTACTTCTTTACATGACGTTGGAAGAGAACTAACTTTCCATATGAATCTGGTGATTATTACTTTTAAGAAGATAGTTGCAAAGGGATGGAAAGCTCATTAGTAAGAAAGTTGAATCCTCACTCTATATTTTCAGTCTGTTATTAGCTCCACTTTATAGATAAAAGAACAAAGATGTGGAAGTTTAATTAGCTCACCAAGAACGGGACTGAGTTCCCTTCCCATGTCACCGCCATGCTGCTAGGAATTTGTGGGCCCTCATCTTCACTGACTTGTCCTCTGTGGTGTACATCCCACTGTCAAAGTCATACGGCGTGGCGGTTGATACAGGTTCTGCGTCTACATGGCCTGATTTCTGTCACTTAATAGCTGTGTGACCTTGCCAAACACACTCGCTTCAGCTGTACAACAGGAACATTACTAGTACTGACCTGTGGGTTTTTGTTAATTAGTACGCAAATCATCCTGAACAGTAGCCTTCCACGTGGCTCGTCACAACCAGTTGCTGTTACCAAACTCACCTTCACTAGAGGCATGCGTGGCCAAAAGACCTAACGGATACTTGGGAGGTGTCGCCTTTTTGTCAGTTGCACACCAACACCAACCCCAGGGGAGAGGGCCTCACAGTGGACTAGAACTTTTCCTTTTGCTCATTCTGTGCCAGTGAACCAAAAAGGCATTCAGTGAATGAAAAGATGCCACTGCTGATTTGATTGTGCACAAATGACAGATCAGGGATCTGGAGTTTCTAGGTTCTTGCCAGAGAACATACTTTGGGGTTAGAATCCCTGAAAGAAGGAACTCACTAGTGGGGTCACCATCCCCCTCTACCTGGAAGCTGCTGAAGCCCTTTGCAACAAATCCACCATTTGCTGAAGATCAGCTCAGCAGGGTGGCTCCTGTCCGAAAGTTGTGCCATTCTCCTGGGAGATTCACACTGTCACTGGTGCGGGAAGCACCCTAAATCCAATAGACTCAGCAACAAACAAAACCAAGAACAAAACCTTACTATGATATAAAATGCAAAATTGGGACCAGCAGTTAGTGTAATGGCTATGTGCTGGACTCCCACGTAGTCGACTGTGGTTCGTGTCCTGGACCCGGTGGCTTAAAACTCACGCCGGGCGCGTGTGCGTGCGTGCCCAAGATCGCGAGAGGAGAATGGAGGGATTGCGACGTGGCCATCCCCCCTGGGGGGTGATTTCTCGCTTTCTGTCTCTCTGTCTCTGTCTGTCTGGCGAGCGCACTTGCCCTGTAGCAAAAATCTCTCCAAAAAAATTTAATAATAAAAAACAAAATTGTTAGACAGAGGATCAACTTTCCCTTAAGACTGGCAGATATCATCTTAGCCTGTTCCGTGGAGAGATCTTAAAGATCTTCACTGTCTAGGGGCCAGTAGATGGCATGGTGGTTATGTTTCTGGACTCTCATGTGGCTGTCCACAGTTTGAGTCCCAGACTTGGTGGCTTGAAACTCACATTAGATGCATGTGCATGTGTGTCCCAGATCTCAGGAAGACAATGGAGGAGAGAGGATTACAGCCTGGCCATCCCCCCTGGGGGATGATTTCTCACTTTCTCACTGTCTCTGTCTCTTTCTCTCCTTCCTCCCAGCTCCCCATGAGGGGGCCCTAAGGCAAAACATCTTTAAAATAAAGAAAAAAAGATGTTAATAATCTATTCAAAGATTGTGATGGAGAAATAAACATGCCCTTTCCTTTCATTCATCCATCCATTCATTAGGTATTTACTGAACCCTGGTTGTGGGCCACTGTGTTTCCCCTGCATGGACTCAGGTTGATTTGTTCCTGATTACACTGTTATATTCCAGTGTCTGTTCTCCCAAACACAGCTGGACAGTTTTTCTCCTGGGACTTCAGTCTGCGCTGAAAGGCTGATGATGGTGACGGAAGCTGTTATTTACTTGTTGACTCTTTATGGTTAGGCACTGTACTAAGTGGTTTACAGGCTTTATTCCAAAAAAAAAAAAAATGTTTTTTATTTTCCCCAATTTGTAGACAAGGAATTCAAGATTTAGAGAATTTCAAAAATGTGTTCTAGATCACACAGTAAATAAGAGGGAAAGCCAGAAATCAGACTTGGGCCAACCAATCGCAAAGCCCAAGCCCTTCACAGGCTGTGCTCCTGTTTCATGAATTCACCCATTTCTCATGAACCCTCTAAAGCCTCTGAGGTTAGTCTGTATGTTTTTTTCCTGCATTTTCATTAGTGTTGGCTGATTTGTTTTGACTCAGTAGATAAGGTGTTCAGATGATCAGCTCAGTGGCATGTGATGGACTTTGGAGAAGGTGTTTATTTGATAGACCTTGTGGACACCCATGCAGTCCTCGTACACACCTCTACTGGTCCTGTCTCCAAGACGGTATGCTTGGCCAGTCTTCAGAATCCACATTTCCAAAACAGAGTGAAGATGAGAGACAAAGAATAAAGTGTGAGTGGAAATCTTAAAGATGTGTGTAAAGGAATGGAAGCAAGTATATATAAAAAACAAACAAACAAACAACAAACAAAGTAAATTAGTCTCCTTTGCCTCTAATTCCATTGCATTGTAATGCCACATGGGTTTGGTGAAAAAAAATATGTATGTAACTAAAGGTTTACTAGGGTGAGATAGTGACTAAGAATTAACAGAACAACAGAGAGCAAGGAAACTATATAGCCATAGAAGACATAAAGTAATGTTTTCGTCAGAGTTGAAACAGCTGCAGATATCACCCAGAAAGTCATAGTAACCAGGGCTATAGCTGAATGAGAGGCATCCATCTGAAGGCTCACCTCTGAAATTTCCCAGAAGGTAGGGACAATTTAGGGGTAGGTCGGTTACTGAAGAGGATACAGGTGGACCTGGGCGTGGCGGTGGGGAATAGAATCACAAGATCTCCTCCTGAATACTGAAGAGAGAGGTTGATCTTACATTGATAAGAAAGGGAGGTATCTTTTAGGACCTCCATAAAGGGTCATAGGAGGCCAAAGGAGTCCAACAGAGGTAATACCAAATTAGTCAAAGCTATGAGTTGAGTTCTGAATGCTCTTTCAATGCCCTGGTCACCAAGACAGGATTTTCTTACTCTGTCAAAGAGTAGCATAGCACCCTAAATGACGGACTGAATAGTTCACATCCGGTGCAGCAGCAGAGTAAGAAAGTGGCACTAAATGGTCTTTATTGAGTGCGCGTCCATGTCAGCTCCGTCTTCACAGGGATTTAGCGTCCCAAAATTTTGTGTACTCAGTACTCTCCCAGTTTTCAGATGAAGAAACTGAGTTTTAGAGATGTTACATAACTTGTCCAAGGTCATCCAACTAAGGGTCAGCTATAATAGAATCTGCTCCATTGACTCGTAAGGACAAGGCACGTTAGTACAAGCAGGAGCTGTGTCCCTAAGATGTAGCCTGAGGAGACATCCCTTCTTAGAGATCAAAAGTGGTTGGGGGAACAGCTTGTTTCGAAGGGTCCTTCATTCAGTCCTCTGACTTTACCATCCCTACCCTGGATCAGTGCCCTAAGGAGAAAGGTACATCTACCTTTATTAAGATAAAGATCATCTCAATGTACTAATGGGGATGAAGTCTATTGTTAAATTAATCATTGTATAAATCCTCTGAGACATAATATTTACTCTTTGAATTGAGCTTTCAGAGCTATCTGAGCATTGGGAAAATGTCTGGCAATCTAAACTAGATAAGGCAGCTTTTAATTGGTGATGGTTTTCTTTTTTTCCTTTCCCTAAGTAGTCTTGTTTTCTTGAAACTGGGAAAAAGGCAGTATTTGTCACAAAATACCACTAACAAGCTATAGAAAATCTGGTCCCTTTTGGACCCATATCAGGAAGGTTGGGACTCATGTTCTGAGCCATGTCTCTGATACTCACAGACCTCAACTCGATTGTCAACAGGGGTGAAGCCCAGACAGTAGATGCCTGAATGCTGCATTGCCTGTGTCTACTTTTAAAAAGGATTTCATTTTCCTGGTTTGTTGATGCACTGAAAACTCCCATGAAGGTGCTTCCAAATGCATCTGGCATATATATGGAGGGTACATTTCGTGGCGGTGTTGTTAGTCAAGGTAGTCACTGGATCACAAACTAGCTGGACTAAGATACCAGTGTAGGTGGAAACATTTTGTTTGGAAGCATGTGCAAAAGTGAGGACATTTCCCGTGTAGGAGACTTCCAAAAGTAAACCCTTCTGTTACTCTCGTAAAAAGGAGAACTGAGATGGGACCAGCAGTTAGCGTAATGGCTATGTCACTGGACTCCCACGTAGTCGACCATGGTTCGCATCCTGGACCCGGTGGCTTAAAACACGCCGGGCGCGCGTGTGTGTGTGTGCCCAAGATCCTGAGAGGAGAATGGAGGAGAAGGGATTGCGGCGTGGCCATCCCCCTGGGGGGGTGATTTCTCGCTTTCTGTCTTTCTGTCTCTCTCTGTCTGTCTGGCGAGCGCACGCGCCCTATAGCGAAAAACCTCTCAAAAAAAAAAAAAAAAGAGAGAGAGAGAGAACTGAGGGACCAGCAGTTAGCATAATGGCTATGTTGCTGGACTCCCATGTACTCAACCGCGGTTTGAGTCCTGGACCCAGTGGCTTAAACTCACGCCTGACCTGTGTGCGTGTGTGCCCAAGATCCCAAGAGGAGAGTGGAGGAGAAGGGATTACAGCGTATGGCCATCCCCCCTGGGGGATTATTTCTCGCTTTCTGTCTCTCTGTCTCTCTCTGTCTTTCTGGCAAGCACACATGCCCTATAGCAAAAACCTCTTCAAAAACAAGGAAAACTGAAGTAAAGAGTAATTTGAGGTCAGTACTACCAAAACCAGTATCAGTGTTATGTAACTGTATACCTTTAAGTCTGGCTTATTATGTAATACAGAGGTTGCCACATTTTCCTATCAAAGACCAGATAGTACATATGTCTGTCTTTGAGACTGGCCAGCCTCTGCTGCAACCATTCAGTTCTGCTGGGTAGCGTAAGGTGGCCATGGAGAGCTTGCATAGGACGGAGTATGACTGTCCCAGTACATTTTATTCATCGACAGTGAAATTCGAATTTCATGTAATGTTCGGATACCATGAGGTAGTTGTTGCCTTTTGATTGCTTTAAGATGTGGGCAGTTGTCTTGGCTCAGGAGCCATACAGAACGAGGCAGTGGGTGGACTGGGGCTCAGGGATGGAACATGGCTGCCTTCTGATACAATCTTACGGTTAGGGCTACGGGTAAGTGTACTGCTGTCTCCATGAGCCTGGCATAAATTCTGGGTTTGCATTGTGAATACCCTTTTATGGAAGGTTGTTTAATTGACATTTCCAAAACTTTTACTCCCCTCCCCCCCCCAAAAAAAATACTAGCCTTTGCTCCTTCATTCAGATGTTAAATGTGAATTTCTACCCCGACTAGGGAATAGCCTAAAAATGAATGTTCAGAGTTACACAAGTCCTCCAGTTCTTTCTCTTGGTTGTTTTCAAAGGTCATTGTCTTTATGTTAATTAGGAGTCAGGAACATTATGCTTCAGCTGCTTGTGGAAAGTCTTATCATTAGGAAAATAGTCTAATCAAGACTTTGTACAGGAGGGTGGGAGTACAGGCCTGAAGACAGGAAACCTGGGAGGCTGAAATTATAGGAACCAGCAACAAAAAAAAGCCCCACTGGTAATTATAGTAAACTTCTCCCTAGGCCGGAATGGCAAGCCTGAAATGTGTCAGTCTTCACATTTGAATTATTACACTTAACTAATGACAGCATACTTGGCGCTGTGTCAACACTGTAATTCTGAATGGGTGTTAATTAGGTATTTTAGTGCCGTAATTAGTTGTTATCTAAAACACACACGACCTGAAGTTCTCCGATTTTCGTCATTTAAAAGTACATACAAAATTCTTTTTCTAGATTTGATCTCTTTCAGCAACAATGTGTTATTAGACTCTGGTGGCTTGATAGTAGGAGTCCTCAGGAACCAGTCTATTCAAGGTTCAAGACATTCTGAAAAGGGTTGGGCATCCGAGCTTCAAGACCGGGAAATCCCTCTCTTCCTCCCTTCTATTCCCAATGGCCCTTCGCCTTTCTGTCTCTACTTGAGGTCCTTACGAAAAGCACAGAAGGATAACTTGAAAAGGTTTGAAATTACATTATAAAGTCAGGCTTTTATGTATTTTTATCATCTTAAGCAAAATTATATACATTATAAATGATACACAATGGGGCCTTGACACTAAATACTTTTAAGTTCACTAAAGAAAGGTCTAATTACTCTTTTTTGGGGGGTGGGGCGGGGGGTGGTTTTTGCTATAGGGTGCATGCGCTTGCCAGAAAGACCAGGAAAGACAGAAAGCAAGAAATTACCCGCCCAGCGGGGGATGGCCATGCCGCAATCCCTTCTCCTCCATTCTCCTCTCAGGATCTTGGACACACACACACATGCACATGCGCCCAGTGTGAGTTTAAGCCACCAGGTCTAAGACTTGAACAACGGTCAACTACATGGGAGTCCAACGACACAGCCATTACACTAACTGCTGGCCCCAAGGTCTAATTACTCTTAAATATAGCAAAACAAGGGACCAGCAGTTAGCGTAATGGCTATGTCGCTGGACTCCCACATAGTCAACTGCAGTTCGAGTCCCAGACCCAGTGGCTTAAACTCACACCGGGCGTGAGTGCAAGCGTGCTCAAGATCCCAAGAGGTGAATGGGGGAGAAGGGATTGCGGCGTGGCCATCTCCCCGGGGGGTGATTTCTTGCTATCTCTCTGTCTCTGTCTGTCTGGTGAGCGCACGTGCCCTATAGCAAAAACCTCTCCAAAAAAAAGAAAAAAAAAAAGTATAGCAAAACAAAAACAGTAAAAAGTACACTTGCTTGGTCTGGATCATCTAGCATTTTTTTGAGATTTTTTTCCAAATATTTAGCTCTGTGTGTGTGTGTATGTGTGTGTGTGTGTGCGTTTATGTGTGTGTGTGTGTGTGTGTGTCTGTGTGTGTTTTAAGCCACAGGGTCTAGAATTCAAACCATGGTCAGTCATGTGGGATCTGGCTCCTTTAACCTCTCGGCCATGGAGCCAGCCTGATGTATGCATAATTAAAAATACAGCTATAGAAATGGTGCGAACGGTATGCAGTGTTCTAACTCTTCTTCCTCTTTAAAATTTATTTTAACCTGTATAATCAGTCCTGGAGGTCATTTCATTGGAGCACATCTAACTAGATACACTTTGTTACTTTGGACCTCTGAATAGTATGCTATCATATGGATGCAACATAACTTACTAACAGGTTCCCTACTGATAGGCAGTTATGTTAAAATCATCTGTTAACACAAATATGCCATAATGAACATCCATACCAATTATGTGTGAGTGTGTCCTTTAGTACATATTTGTATAAATCCCTAAGGCAAAAGTCCTAGAGAATCAGGCAGCTGGCAGGTAGCATGCTTGTTAAAGGCACTGTATTTCTATATGGCTGACTGTGGTTTGAATCCTGGACCTGGTGGCTTGCTTTCTTACTTTCCCTTTCTCTCTTTCTCTCTCTGGTCATATTAAAAAACAATAATTATAACAAATGGAATTAAATAAATAAACAAATATTGCTGGGGTCCAGCCTCGGCGGGGGTGGGTTGACTCAACGGAGGCGGTGCAGGTGAAGAAGACTAAGGCCTCGGTGCCTTTTTCATGCACATCCTTAGCCGGACTCCCCCAGAGATTGCTCTCCGAGGAGTGACAACTGCTAGGAGTCATCGTGTGTTTTTATTGAAAATGTGATACATGCAAGTAAATGGAAGAGGGACTAGGTGTTTCAATTATCGGCTCATAAAGTTTTAACAATAGAGAACATAGATTCTATTTAGGGTTGGATTAAGGGTGGGTCTAGTGCAGTTCCACAATTGTTCGTTTGATGTAGGTGGGTCTTCATGGAATGCAGTTTCAGGAAAGTGGCTCTAGCAACCAGAGATGATTATCAGCTGATGCGGGGCAGCAGCCATCTTGTGATTACCGGGAATGGTGCTGAGAAAAGAAAATCTCAAGTATAGATATTAGTTCTTATGGATCTTAATAAAGAATGAGACTTATATAGTTTTATAGGGATCTAAAACTTAATTTAAGGAATCCTAATATATTTGTCTATTTCACTTGGTGAGGGCAGGGGTGTCCTGGGCCAGTTTCGGCCTAATCCTATTTAAGGTAAAGAAAAGATTATCTTTAAGTTTATGTTAAATGTATCTTGAAGGGCCTTCCAAAGGTCAAGATTATTTTTGCCTAGATAGAACTTCAGTCCATCCTCTATTGTGACCACTTCCCAGCAAGGCTACCACAGTTTCTGGAGCAAAATAGCAAGCAGCTTGGCTGACATGCTAATTGACCCAAGCTTTGTTCCTAGGTCGGGGGGTGGGGGGTGGGGGCGTACAGTAGTGGCCTTGCCAACGTACTGAACCGACCGGAAGTGGAGCTCAAAGGTCAGGGGGCTCAGACAGATCCTGGGGCCTCGCCGGGTCGAATTCCTCCAAAATATTTTAAAGTCCTAGAATCAGAATTGGAATTATGGATTAAAAGACTGATACAGTTTATCCATAAGGGACAATGAATGATAGTATACCTCCACAGTGCATGATTTTGCTTTTAATGTTGGCCAGTAAATATACGAATTAATATTTTGTCCTTTTAATGTCAGGTGTAAAAGTTAGTAAATTTTTGTATGTAAATTTTTTTCTGTAACTATCTCTTTCTTCACTCACTTTTCTTCTGAAGCATAAATCTTATTCATTTACTAGATCTAGTACTATACAAAGGAAACCAGCTTTTCTCATTGGCAAATATTTTTTCTAATTTGGTTTCTGCTTATGATTTTATGTAGCAAAATGTATAGCTTTTTTTTTTTTTTTAGTGGATTTTGCTATAGGGCGCGTATGCTTGCCAGACAGACAGAGAGAGACAGAGAGACAGAAAGCAAGAAATCACCCCCCAGGGAGGATGGCCACACCGCAATCCCTTCTCCTCTCGGGATCTTGGGCACACACGCACACACACCCGGTGTGAGTTTTAAGCTACTGCGTTGGGGACACCAACCGTGATCGACTACATGGGAGTCCAGCGACATAGCCATTATGCTAACTGCTGGTCCCGCAAAATATATAGCTTTTCTGCTTGAAGTTTTTCAAACATTAATTGGTAAGAGGTCTAGGTACTGCACCCCACTTGAGGACAGCATATGTTCTATATTTATATGTCCTAATATATTCTTATATCTTCAGTGCCAGACATATAATAGATTCTTTTATTTATTTTATTATTTTTTGAGAAATTTTGCTATGGGGAGTGTGCGCTCACTGGAGAGACAGAGAGACAAAGTGAGAACTCACTCCTGGGGGGATGACCATGCCACAATCTCTTCTCCTCCATTCTTCTCTTGGGATCTTGGGCATGTATGTTCCCAGAGTGAGTTTTAAGCTGCTGGATCTAGGACTCGAACCACTGTTGACTAAGTGGAAGTCTAGCAACGCAACCATTATACTATCTACTTACTGGTCCATATGATAGATTCTTATTGAGAGAATGGTTGGGTATAAATGTAATGGGGATGAAGAAACATTAAAACTAATTCCATGTATTTATCCAGAGAAGGGATAGGAATAATGAATGATATTGCCATATTTAATTCTCTTTGTGGTCTAAAGCATTTGCTTATCTTAAGTACTGTGTTCAAAAGGCATGCCCAGCTCCCGTATCTCAAAAGCCACCTTCTTGCTCACTAAGTCCTAGTCCCCAAGAAGACCTGTGGGTGTATATTAGGCTTAGAATGCCCTAGTACAATGTATGTATTTTTTTTTTAATTTTAAAGAATTATTTTATTTAACATTTGTTTATTTATTTTAATTTTGACTAGAGAGGGACAGAGCACAAGAGCAAGAGAGAGAAGGAAAGTGAGAAGGCAAGCTACCAGGTCCAGAACTTGAACCATGGTTGGCCATGTGGGAGTCCAGCTCCCTTAACCACCACACCACCTGCTGGCCCCCAGTGTGTGTCTTAATAGCAGCGGCACCTGGGATACTGCAGGTGCATGCTCTACCAGGCGCCACAGTGCAAGATTCAACAGGCAGCGATCAGCATAGGAACTGTCAGGCCATTTCTGTCCTGTGGATGGATGTTTTGCCATCACTAAAGTTCATTACATTTGAAACTTAAAACAGAGTAGATATTGGGTCATCAGAAAAGTCATAACTTTTTTCCTATGCAAAAAAATGCATCGTGACTTTTCTGAAGCTCCACTATTTCCATGTATTGAATATTTGCAATAAAAGATGCTTATCATTTATGAGACAGGAAATATTACATAAATTGCTTTTGCTTTATCCAGTGCTCTGCCTAACATGGTTAACATAGTTTGAATTTTTTGTATGTGGTATAGGAAGGAGGGGTATGTGTGTGTGTGTGTGTGTGTGTGTGTGTGTGTGTAGTGAGTTTATTTGGTTTTTTTTTTGTTTTTTTTTTTGGAGAGATTTTCACTGTAGGGCGCGTGCGCTCGCCAGACAGACAGAGAGAGACATAGAGAGAGAAAGCGAGAAATCACCCCCCAGGGGGGATGGTCACGCCGCAATCCCTTCTCCTCCATTCTCCTCTCGGGATCTTGGGCACGCACGCACACGCGCCCGGTGCCCGGTGTGAGTTTTAAGCCACCGGGTCCGGGACACGAACCGCGGTCGACTACGTGGGAGTCCAGCGACATAGCCATTACGCTAACTGCTGGTTCCCTTGTTTTTTTTTTTTTTTTTTTTTAAACAGTGTCTCATTGTGTCAAGATCCTCCTGCATTAACTCTCAAGAAGGTGGGACTATAGCTTCATGCCACAATAGCCTGCTTTTAGGGTAGGCCAGGAATCAAAGCCATGCTAAAAGCCCCGGAACCTGGTAGCTGCAGCAGTAGCACGTACCGCTGTGGCTGGGCCTACACTCTGGATTTTTTCAGAATGTTAATGTTACAGGCCCATGATACATTGCCAACTGAATAATCTAAAATTTTCAGCCTTTTTCTAAATATAGATGTACAATAGATGAACCAGATTGTCTCTAGTTCTTAAATCACCTCCTGAAGGTGGGATTGTTGCTTAAAAGATGCATTAACTGTATTAGGTCACTAGGGTGCTTTGCAGTGGTGTTTCATTATTAAACGTTCCACACCACTGGCATTTTTCCAGCCAAATCCCTGATCGGGTAGCCTATTTTTCATATTAAATCTCTTTGAACCAAAGTCATATCTTTCTGGAAGGTTAGACTTTTAGAGCAGTATATTAATAATTTACTACCAAATTACTGAGTCACTTGGCCTGCTTAAGTACCTAACCTAGTACCAACAAATTATTTAAGCGCTCATCTGAGAAAAGTCCCGTATTTTAGGTTGAAACTTAATCATTTGATACATTTTTCACAGGGAAATATAACACTTAATATAAACATTTCATATCTTAGTACTTTTAATTCTTGTTTCTTATTTTGACATGATTTTTGCTTCAGCCTTTGCTTTGTCTTTTTATGTGCATAGTCTTTCAAAGACAGTCTTTGCCTCCCTTCCTTACATGCAAAAATCTACCAAGGTTAAATCAGCCCATTGGAGGAAATACATATGTGTAAGCCAAATTTGTTGCCACAGTAAAAATATTTTGGGGGTATACCGTTAGAGATATCAATTGCAATAGGGAAGAGAACTTTACTTTTACTTACACACGAAGTAGGTAACATTACAGAAAATAGTGACCTTTACTTTTTTCTTAAAGAAAATTGATCTCTTTTTAAATTTTGTTATACTCTCAGTATTTTTACTTATATGAATGTATGTATATATAGGAGTGATTCAGCATTTGGTTTGTTTCATTTTACCAAATACAGTCATCAAAACCATTTGCCAATAATGTTCTTTAGTCTTTATAACATTTTTTTAATGAATATTTTTGCCATAGGGCACGTGCATTGGCTGGAGAAAGACAGAAAGAGAGATAAAGGGAAAGTGAGAAATTACCCCGCAGGGGCATGGCCATACAGTAATCCCTTCTCCAGTCTCTTCTCAGGATTTGGGGCCAAATAAGCACCCTGCGTGTTCAAGCCATCAGGTCAAGGACTTGAACGTTGAATGGGCCACATGGAATCCAGTGTTTTAATCTCCACATCCCCCTTTTGCCCTTTTTATGACTATTTTTAATTTTGTCTAATAGTCTCTAAGCACATGAATCATAATGTAAGAGTTTTCTTAGGCTTGGTTCTAGAAATGAAATTATTAGCCTAAATACATCTATATACAAATAAAATAATTGTCTTTCCAAAGCAAGAAAGTCAAAAACTATCAATAAGGTGTGAAAGCTTGATTTTCATACCTGCTGACATTGTGAATTGCCCTTTGCAAAGACTACTGAACTAATGGGGAAAATGGCTTTGTGTTTAATTTTGCTAAGATTTAATACTTTTTCTAAGTGCTTATGACTATGTTATTGTTTCAGTGGATTTTCTATTCATATGTTTGGTCTATATCTATTTATCTCTTACTGTTTTTCTTAACAATTAGGATGCCCTGTGTCTATGCAAAGAAAATTTTAGAGGGTAAACTCTTTAAGGACTGCAGCTGTGTCCTTCTTCACAGCTGTGTCCTTCTTCACAGCTGTGTAGTTCCCTGGAGGGCACAGACAGTGCTGGTTCTACCTTAATGTCTGTATATTGATTGTTCACAGCTACCTGGTAGAACTCACCTTGGAAGGCAGAAGCCAAGATTGATTTGTTTGGTTTGCTACTAAAGAAAAGGCCTGATATTTGAATATGTCATCTTTTGACAGGGCCTTATTTAGAAAGAGTCCATTAAGATGTTCCAGAATTTTTTTATTTGTCGTTAGCCAGGTGTATTTCCTTTAAATATTACCAAAATTGCTCAAGAAAATATCTTCCTCCAATTCTGGCTTGCTTTTTAAACATTCTGTCTTATTAGAAGCTATAGGTACAGTCACATTTTGTGCTGTGAATTGAAGCTCTGTCTCTACAGGAACAGAGATGGTGGAACATGAGAAGTAAGCCTCAGTAACATTTGTACAATATGTCATATTTACAATGTGTTTTCAACCATCTGTAATAAAATTTTCAAGCTCACTCTTTCTTTTAAGGTACTTACTTTACAGACAGGAGAATTGGCTTGGGGAATATTTACATGGCTTGCCTTTGGCTAGTCAATGAGTCATTGACAGTCTGAAGAGTGGAATTTTTAAGTTCCTGGAATGAAGAAATGGAATTAATGGGAAAATGAATTTCACAGAAAATAAGCTTTAATCAGATTTTCAAAATATAAAATCTCTCTTAAATGCCTTGGAACAAAGATACTAATATACATTGTAAGCATAATGACTTGTTATAGGGTGACTTACTTGTTATACAATGTGGTTATTTCATCAACTGACCTGTAGTTGACATTTTCAAGAAGTTAATTAACTTGATATTAAGGTTTATGATAAAACACCAGGGATTTCTCCAAGTTGAAGTCTTTGTTTTATTCTTATTATAAATGTTTATTGTCCATAGACCATGGACAGTCAGATTTGTGTTTTTGATTTTTTAAAATAAGAGACATGAGAACATATTAAGTAATATTTGGAAATGTTTAGGAACACCAAGGAGGATCCTACAGACTTGTTTGGAAAGGGCGATACTAACAAAGGAGACTTGAAAGAACAGCTCACAGATTAAGAGAAAGACCAGGAGAGTGTGATTTCTTTTTCTAAGTGTTTTGCTTTGTTTTTCTTTTTTTGGAGAGGTTTTTGCTAAAGGCGCATGCACTCGCCAGAAAGACAGAGAGAGAGAGAGAAAGAAAGCAAGAAATCACCCCCCAGGGGGATGGCCACGCCACAATCCCTTCTCCTCCTTTCTCCTCTCGGGATCTTGGGCATGTACACACACGCGCCTGGCGTGAGTTTTAAGCCACCGGATCTGGTACTTGAACTGTGGTTGACTACATGGGAATCCAGCGACATAGCCATTATGCTAATGTGGGTCCCAGAGAGTGTGATTTCTGAAAAGTGAAGTCAAGAAAAATGAATCAAGGATGGGGAGTGATCAACTACAATAAATACTACTCATCAGTTACGTAAGATTAGCACTGAAAACTAACCACTGGATTTGGTACTAAAGAGATTGTTGATGACGTCATTGAGCAGTTTTAGCTGTGGTGGAAGTAAGCAGGTTTAGGAGGGAATCAAAAAGGAAGATTTAAAATGAAGATAGGCAGTTTTTTAAGGCAATTTGCAAAGAAGAATTTAAAAAATGAGCAGGAACTGGAAGAAGATGGAGTCAAGGGAAGGCTTTCTTAGGAAGGGAGAAATAAAGCCATGAAGGTGTGCTGATTCAAATGATTCAGTAGTAAGACTAAACGTAGTCATGTGTATGCAGAGTTTCTGGCAGTATCCATACCCATCAAGAACATCTATTCCCAAAGTGTCCTACATACACTTTACTCACTCCTGTCTCCCCATTTAATTCAACTTTTTACAGCAACATATTGAGACACTCCATCTCTCCCAGGTTCCATTTTTCTACTTCACGCCTACCATTTTTATTTTCATTCTGATGGTGAGAAAGGTAAAGTTTGTCATAAAAAAAATTATGTATTATCATGAAAAGTTCTTATTATCTATTGCCTCCTGTAAATAAATAGTACACTCTTAGAACACACAAACACACATACAGACACCCAGTGTTGTAATGTAGTTTATAAAGAGAAATTATTTAGCCTGTGGTTGAAATTCAAACACAAAATAATATGAACATTTGGCCATCTAACTTTTCAAAATAATTTAGCCTTTTTTTTTTTTTTTTAATTTGCTGCAGGGCATGCAAGCTTACCAGAGAGAGACACAAAGACAGTAAACCACCAAGTTTGGGACTTGAACCATGGTCTATCACATGAAATTCCAGTGCCCTAACCACTATGCCACCTGCTGGCCAGGCCAAATCATTTTAACTTTTGAAAAATGGTTCTCTTTGACAATGTCAAATTTTGCAAACATTAGATAGAGGCTTTTCTATAAGGTGTAAACAGCCATTTTATTTTCACATGAAAGAATAATTTGGTGAGAACAGTCTTTTGAGATATTACTCCTAAAAATACGTACATTTAGTCATGTCTCTGAGCTTTAAACCTACTGTTTGTAATTTTTAGCTTCAGTGCTGAAATTCAGCAACTGTTCTATTGCAATGAAAGGTTACTCAGAAGACACTTGAATTTCAGCCAGCTTCAGGCAGGATTAGCTGCCAACAAGGCTACTCAAGGCCAGCTTGCCAAAGTTTATTCATTTTCAGGGAAGAGAGAAAAATTTAAATAGCCTGTTTCTTGACTTCCATTGTTTTCCTAGTCTACTTATCTGCTTTCTGTTGTAGATAGGTAATGAATAGAATGCTTCACAGTTTCAAGATACTCTGAGGTTAGGAAAATTTCAGAGTACCAGCCAAGTCTAATGACTCTTCTTTTACAAAACAGTATTACGTTAATGAATGTGAAATTATCTGCTGCATTAGATCCTCATGGCACCATCATTGTGCCCTTTGGAAATTTAAAATTTGAAATTTGTGAGAAGTTGTGTATGTGTGTGAATGTGAGAGAGAAAATTCAGGCTTACTGAAGATACAGCTAAGAATTTGCAAGTTGTCACGACCCTTATGACCATTAGAAATGGGAATGCATGTGACTGGAAAAACAGAAAAAGATATAGTTTTGGTTCATGGAAGTATCAGTTGCATGTAGAGATTTGTTCTAGATTTTATTATGAACTAATGTACACATGGAACTTGACTTTGGAAAGCTTAATGCTGACTCCTAACTCCGTTGATGATTACCTTCATAACCTTTGTCAGATAATGCAGTAAAAATGGAGATTAAATTAGGTAATATTGTGGATCAGTATAGTGCTTGACACAGTGTAAGCATTCTTTAAAAATTAGCAATAATTATTCATGAACACAGCCTCATCCTAATAAATTGATTGTCCAAATTATTAGCATAATATATAAAAAGTCTTAAAACTACATTGTCTTCAGCCTCTAAAAAGGACAGAACTGGATTTAGGAGGGAGAACATATAAGAACTCCTTAGAAGATATGTTTCCAATAACGTGGAATTTACTGATAAATTAAAAGACATTCCTAATTAAGAAAATCAAACACGTGGAAGGAGTTTTTCTGTGAAGCGATTCTATATATTGGGTTATTAGAAAAGGCATGATGTTTTTTCTGTGCAAAACTGTGTCATGACTTTTCTGACAACCCAATACATGAGAATTCCAGATTTATATTCTAGGTTTGCTTGAGTATGGATCTCTGTGCAGAATGAGCAGGAAACAGGGAGAAATTCAGAAATCTTAAATACATCTTCCTGAAAATGTAGCATGTTAGCTACATTGGACTCTTTTCAATTCCTCAAACATGCTGAACATTTCTGGTCCTCAGGGCCTTAGCATACTCTGTTCCTCTGCATAGATATCTTCTCAACACATTCCGGAACTATTTTTTCATCCTTTGAGCTTCAGCTTCAGGTCATCTCAGGCTGTCATCTCTCAGCCTGTCTAAAATATCATCCCTCCCACTGTTATTCTACTAGCTCAACCTGTTTTATTATTTCTCATTACAATTATTTTTCTGCTATCTTTTTATTTTAAAGCAGTCTCCTTCAATAGACTATCAAGCAGCATGATAGAAGGGAAGCATTAATGTTTTCACTGGACTAGTCCCAATATTTAGTTTGTAGTAATAGCAATTAGTTTCAGAGTGGTAAATGGTTTGGGAGTTTCATTGTTTTTTTTTGTTGTTTTATTTGAAAAGTTTTGCTATAAGAGGTGTGTACTAACTGGAGAAGACAGAGATAGGGAGAGAGGGAAAGTGAGAAAGCACCTCCAATGAGGATGGCCATACTGCAATTCCTTCTCCTCCATTCTCCTCTTGGGATTTTGGGTATGCGTACACATGTGCCCGGTGTGTTTTTCAGGCCATGGGGTTTGGAACTCAAACCGTATAGTTAGCCATGTTGGATCCAACTGCCTTAACCACCACACTGCCTACTGGCCCCAAGTTTTGTATTTGTGTGTTTTTTTTGTTTCTATAAAATGTAATCTCTTTGTCAATACATTCTATAGCTATCCAAAGTGTATACATTTTCCTGTTTCTTTGAGAAAACTAAAGCTAACATCTTATCACTTACATAATCATAAAAGTATCACACAGGGATGATCTTGCAAAGATGTATTGCCATCACTTCCTATTTTGACATTAGGCCAATGCTAGGCAAATCATATCTGAGATTTTCATAACTGTGTGTATTTTAGTAGTAATTACATGGCATTTGCAAACTAAAGTACCCCATATTTACAAAAATGTGCTTCATCTCCACACCCTATATAATTTTGAATTCGTGGAATCAGGCTTTCTCATTATCAGTAAATAGTTCATAGTTTTGTTTATGAAGAAACTCATAAAGCCGAGGATAGCAATTCAATTTTCTTAAAGACATCTCAGTTGCTTTACAGAACAAAAGTTAATTCTTCTTAACTGTGAAAACAGATGATGACAATATGAGAAATGAAGTAATTATTCCCCCAGCCAACACACAATACAAGATAAAAACCTTTCCTCTTAGTCCTGGTCCTCAGAATTCTCATTCCATTTATTCTAAAATAAATAAATAAATAAATAAAGTAAGAAGGACTGGCCTATAAGGCCATATGATGTCTGTCATCTGGCAGGTCCAGGGGAAATAGCTGAAGTCAGATTTGCCATGGGCTTGGCAAAATTCGATAATCGGATGATGGTTTGAAGTCTCAAGGGTGTAGATAGGACATACCTCTTTTCTTTTTCTAGAATCAGGGTAGCCTTGGGATACAGTGAGAAACTGATTTTGTTCAAGACCATTGCTTTATAGTTCACATGAAGATTTTCCACAGCGAGAGATGACACAGTTTGGAATCCAAGATGCCACTCCCAAATAGGCTTACAACTTTTACTGTTTGCGTTCTGAAAGAGAAAATCCAAGAATGCTCAAGGAAACAAATACTGAAAAGATACATGACTGAAATAGCAGAGTGCAACATCAAAGGAGAAACCCATAAAAAAGTTACTTTACAAATTTTTCAAAATGTTGGGACCAGCAAATGGTGTAATGGTCACAATGCTGGAGTCCCATATGACTGATCATGGTTTGAGTCCCATATCTGGTGGCTTAAAACTCACACTGGATGCATATGCTTGCTTGCCCAAAATCCTGAGAGGAGAACGAGGAGAAGGAATTGTGATAGGGCCATCGTCCCACAGGGGCGGGAGTGATTTCTTGATTTCTATCTCTCTGTCTCTCCAGTAAGCACATGTACCCAATAACAAAAATCTCTGTTTAAAAAAAAAAAAAAGTTAAGGAGAAGGATGATGCTTTATTATGCAAATACGTAATAGTGGGAAAAGAAATTGAAGAGTAGATAAATGTATAAATTAATCTGCTTAATCTAAATTCTACTGTAACCAGAAACACACGTTTAGAGTTTTGTTTTGTTTTGAGAGGTTTTTGCTATAGGGCATGTAGGCTTGCCAAAAGGACAGAGAGAGACAGAAAGTGAGAAATTACCCCTCAGGGGGGATGGCCACATCACAATCCCTTCTCCTCCAATCTCCTCTCAGGATCTTGGGCATGCACCCACACGTGACTGGTGTGAATTTTAAGCCACCGGGCCCAGGACTCGAACTGTGGTCAGCTACATGGGAGTCCAGCGACATAGCTATTACACCAACTGCTGGTCCCCCCAGAAACACATATTTAGAGTTCTAAGCATAAAAGTAGAAGATCCTGGTATAAACTTTTAATAGGCATTGGGTGTAAGTTCCATTTTGGAATTATATAATTAGGACTGTGAATATTAAGATAGAGGAAAGGAATTATGGGTAGCTGAAAATGTGATGGATTTACTAAAATAATGCAGAAGACCAAGTAATCCCATTATAGGAACCGGAGAGATCAAGGGGACACCTGGGAATGGACCTCTTCTGGAGTTCTGGCGATGACTGCCAGCTGTTTCTGACTGATGACTACTTGAGGCACGATGATCCAGAGAGTCCATATGGTGCCAAAGGCAAAGGCTTAATTAGATATATCACTTCTAACTGCATAAATCCACACTCCCAGAAGGAAGGAGAGGAATCGTAATGCATATGTCAGAAGGGTGACTTTCAGTGCAACAACTCTGGGAACTAAAATATGCTACATCTTGACACTGTCTATCTTTGGGTTGGAAATTTTTTTTATAGACTAATATTTTTTTAAGGTCCATTTTTATGTATTTCTTCCATGAGAGAGAGACAGGCAGAGAGAGGCATTTCAATAGCATCTTTTTTTCTTTATTTTTTTTGGAGAATTTTTTCTGCTATAGAGCATGTGCATGTGTGCCCACCAGAAAGACAGAGAGACAGAAAGAGAGAAATCACCGCCCCCCCAAGGGGGATGGACACACTACAATCCCTTCTCCTCCATTCTCCTCTCGGGATCTTGGGCACACAGGCACACACACCCAGCGTGAGATTAAGCCACCAGGTCCGGAACTCGAACCGCGGTCAACTACATGGGAGTCCATCGACATAGCCATTACGCTAATTGCGGTCACGCCGCAATCCCTTCTCCTCCATTCTCCTCCCGGGATCTTGGGCACGCACGCACACGTGCCCGGCGTGAGTTTTAAGCCACCGGGTCCGGGACGCGAACCGCGGTCGACTACGTGGGAGTCCAGCGACATAGCCATTACGCTAACTGCTGGTTCCCCCAATAGCATCTTCATATCAAGTTTTACCCCTAGTCTCAGCTGGCCCAGATTACAGGAACATAGGTGCCCAGTAGGCTCAGGAAGGTGCCAGGTCACCAATCCAGAACCTCTCCCATGTGGGTTTAAGTCACATTGCCACTGCACCACCACCTGGCCCCTCAGTGGGAGAATTTAAGGTGATGGTTATTTGTCCTTTTTTTTGGCAATGGACACATGTAACATTTATATTTTATAATGAAAATTTAATCTCTAATGTAACTATATACTATTACACGTGTAAGGAATGAACATAATCTGGCTCTATTGGGTCATCCGAAAAGTCATGACATAGTTTTCTGTTTTTCTATGTGAGAACACATCACGACTTTTCCGATAACCTAATAAAAACTATTGTAAAGCTCAGTTCATGGTCATGTCGCCTATCATAAAATGATCAGAGGTGAAGAATAAGTTGTTGCAAGTATTCAAAAGATCATTGCTAAAAGTCAATGAAGAGATTTTCTTAACTGCATAATTACCTAAACCTTAAAGCAGGTGGAAAATGACGATGCAACGTGAAGGCTGCCTGTGATTATTAGTAAAGGACTTTTAAATTTTATTTCCTTTAAAAAGGAATGAGATCACACAAAATGAAATGCGAACGTTATACTCTTCCTCTCATCATGCACTTCCTATCATTATGGGATTCTTAATGACAGAAGCTTTATATCTCACTGAGGTGTGACCTGAAACTTTAGCCGAGTGATTGGGTCTAAAAGGCCAACACTGGTGACAGTGGGGCCTGAAGCCCCTTGTGGGGTGTAATTTTCCACCTTGCCACTGTTGCTGTGAGAAGCCCTGTGGGAAGATTGGGAATCCCCTAGCGCATGTGCCTGTGTTGAAAGATGGATTTCTCCCTGGTAAATTCTGCTTGGACAAAACATTGCGACACATTCCTATTCCCATGGATTGTATGAGGGGCTTCCAGAAATTCATGGAAAATGGAATTAAAATGTGAGGGGTTGTTTTTGGTACAAGCATTTAAAAACTTTGTATAGTTTTTTCATGATGCGTATTTTCGACTCATTTCTGAGGATCCTTAATATTTACTTCATAGCAATAAAAGTAACCTATTTATTGACTGGTGGCATAAAACCACAGTTGGGGTAAGTGTATTTCTCACACTGATTCTGAAGTCCCTATTCTGTGTATTTATTTGCTAGCGTTTAAGTCATGAAGACTGAAACTAACCCAGGGTCCACAAGTGTGAGGGAGGAAGGAGAAAAGGAATGTGGCTGCCTTGTGGACACCTGGGTTTCATGTGCATGAGACTACAAAATAATCTCTCACCATACTCAAATAAATGCAATTTAGAATACAGTGATCAAATTTTGTGCTCACAAATCAGCTTTTAAAATGTAACTCCATTGACGCAGGAAATGAATAACTTCATCATCTTTCTGAAACCCCCAGCCTCCTTATCTACAAGAGTTAGGACTCAGTTTATTCTGTGAAGCGTAACTGGAATGAATATATCAACTGCGTTTTGACATTTCTTCCTAAGTATTGTTATTAACAATTCACACTGTTTTTTATTCCAGTGGCTTTATGTCAAGTGGTAGTTTCTCAGCTGGAGAAGCAGTTCAAAGTCATTTTGAGCTCCGTTAAACTCACTGCTCTATAGAGCTGTGATCACTTTCATGTCCTCCTTCAACGGCCAAGCCTCTCTTTTGTGTCTTGTTTGGAAAGTCACAAGCAGCAACTGATCAGCATTAGGATGGATGAGCATGATTTGATTTTTCCATCGATACGGTATATAATATTTAGTATCTGTGAATTGCCTTATGGTATAGGATTGACTTTCCATAGCAGGTAAAGGAAAGGGATTATTAAATGAAAGGATTACCTATTTTGTTTTTGAGGAAATGTTTCATCTGAAAAACAGAAGCCTGACAAACATACCTGATGTGTACAGTTACCATAGAACCAACAGGACCTTGCCAGCTGTTTACACTTCGGATGTAAAATGGCAATTTGACATAGACCAACAGTGTGATGTGAGCAACTGCGTAAAAAGGCTACATATGGAGCATGCCCAGTGCGAGTACATCCTCCCCCCTCCCCCTCCAGATCGCTAAAGATAAGGCTTGAACTTTGCACTTGCAAATATGGGTGCATAGGTTTCTTTAAAAAAAAAAAAAAAAAAACTAGGTTGGTTGATTTGTTTTTTAAGGCTCTCTTACAACGAATTTCCTTTAGCAATCCTACAGCAGACAAGAGAATATTTGGGGTTGTAAGAGGCATTAAGTTTAGAACGAGTTGATGCCCCTCTTTCTACTTGAAGTGCGCTTGATTTTTAAAGCAATATAAAGCATTCAAGTGCCTGTTTTTTCCCCCGCTGGAGTGGGAAATAAGAAGAACCTCCTTGGATGGGAGTCCTCCTGGGCAGAGAGTGAAAGCCCCAAAGAACGAAAGGGACGGAGAAGAGGGGCTTGCCGGAGCATGGATAGGGACGGAGCGGGGGTTCTCCAGGGCTCAGCGCGCACTGACGATCTGTGCCGGGGGCTGCAGCTGCGGATGATAAAGGCGCCGTCTAGCTAATGAAGGCCACCTGGATCAGGCTTCTGAAAAGAGCCAAGGGAGGAAGGCTGAAGAATTCTGATATCTGTGTAAGCACAAGGGCTTTCCTTTGGGGGAGATGTTGTTTTGTCTCTGCTTTTCTGTTGTTGCAGCGTGCAGGCAGAGAGGGTGGTTTGATTTAGTTAATATGGTCATGTTTGCAAGAGAGGGAGCTAGGGAGAGCCCTATCATTTTTTGAGCTCTGTTTCCTGCGTCTTGATTTACTGCTAGATAAGCTATCCCAGCAGGTGTTTTCTGTAGGGAGCTTTTATTAAATATCTTTGTAAAGGTATTTAACGTGTGTTGCTGAAAAATGGAGCATAACTAGCTGCTGGGGACTTACCGTTTTGTCAGAGAAGGTGTCAGGTGTATCACAAGGTATGAGAGGATTCTTAAGATTAAAGTGGGAGTTTTATCATGGTAGTGAGTGGCATTTTAGAGAGTTCAAGTTTAAAACTCTTCAGACTTCTGTGTCTGGGTTAGGCTTACTGTCTTCCTCATCGTAAATACTTGCCTTAGTATGTAGATTGTTCTTGAAGCTATCCTTGAAACCCACGGATGCCCTTCAGCCCGGCACTGCACCACCAAGCCGGTTTAATTATAAGGGAGCTGGTTCTGGCTTCTAGAAAGGATCATTTTTTAAATGCTGCATAAAGCTTAGGAAGGAGTGGTCACTCAGGAGACACAACTGTTGTAGTGAATGGTCTGCAAACCAGAGCATGACTTTCTAGGTGGCTTGCTGCAAAATGGATTGTTTTCTCCTCTTTTCAGGAATAGATAGCACAGTGCAGGAAGCTAAAACTCAAGAGAGGTTTCCAGTGCAAACATCTCCAACTGAATCTGTTTTCAAACATACATTTTCTTCCCCAGGGTTCGGCAGACTCCTACACCAGCCGTCCATCCGATTCAGATGTATCTCTGGAGGAAGACCGGGAGGCAGTGCGTAGAGAAGCTGAGCGGCAGGCCCAGGCACAGCTGGAGAAAGCAAAGGTAAGACCATTTCTAATCCTGCCAAGATCTTTCTAAACTGTGCCATGCCCGTGGTTGACCACTGGTAGTAGTTTCTTTTGAAGCCTGTGTTTGGTCCATGAAAGAATTCTGTTGTCTGGTCGAGAAGAGGCCCAAGAAATAGAGTGTATTTTCTTCTCTGGGTGGAAAAAAAGAACCAAAACATAGAAGAGAGGTCTCTACTTTTACATTGTTTTATAATCCAAGAAACTTATTTTCATGGATGGATGGCTTATTTAGACACATGCAAAAGCATTTCTGAATATACAAAGACAAAAAACTGCATCTAATATCAGAACATTGTACTTAATTTTCCTTGTAAACCATATCTCTGCTAAAAAAAAAAACGAACTTTCTGGCTAATGTTTATTTTCTTAGACTTGAACTATCTTTTCCCTGCTATTACTCCACAAATGCTTTATAATAGTGTCTTCCAATTATTTGGAAAATGGATTACTTTCTGGTTTTCAAAAATAAAGCAACAAAGGATTTTACTTATTAAAAAAGTTCCTTCCCTCAAAACACTTGCTTCTCCACCTCATCATAATGAAGTATGGATATATGGAAGGAAAACTGGAAAATCAGATATGAACTATATAAAAGAATTTATCTCGGCCCATTTCATTTCACTGGTTGTAATGATTTGAGTTCTTTTCCCATGCAGTCATTTGAATAACAGCTATTTTTAAAACATACATTGCTGTCCAAGGTGGAGGCACCTTGTTTTGTGGGATACTCGGTTCCTTCCTCATGAACATAATGTGAAATGGTTCTTGGTTTTCTTTTGGAAAAAATCGCGGCTTTGAAAAAGAATGAGCTCGATGTTGATTTTGCTGGAAAAAAATCAGGGTAGCATCACAACATTTCTGCTGGCTGCTCCCTCTCTGCAATGAGTAAAATCTATGTGTGTTGCTATGGGAATCGTGGTTTGGAGGTTCTGGTTTGGATGCATGGGCAGCCCTTATGTAATATTCATGACCTCTAGTGCAGCTGCCGTGGTACTTCACGGAACAACTGCCAGGAGACCTCGACTTCTAAAAAGCAGTATTTCTATATATCAAAACAGTGTTCTCACCTCAGCTGGCAGAGGAATCGTCCCCAGGTCTGACAGTCTTAACAGTGAGACAGCTCATAAACAGCAAGAGCAGGGAGGGTTTTGCAACAGTGGAAACTGCAAAACAAGGTGTGGCCCGGTTGCCAGCAACTAACCTGCTCCAGGAGAGTTAGCCATCTAAAACGTTATGAAGTTGCAGCTAAGTAACAAAGGGCCTCAAATAATGCACGTAGCAGTGAGTCAAGTCAGTTGCCACAAGGCGCACTGTTGTCAATACATGGTGCGTGGAGAATTGGAGTTCTACATTCTGTGTTTTGCTCTCAGGTGTAAAGAAATGTCAAGAAATAAAAATAACAGTTTGTATTCCAGAAATAAAATTATTTATAGCTAATTTATTCATGTAATTTTCACACACCCAAATAAAACAGTTTCTCAGACAAATATCCTATCATCAGGCAAATGAATATATGGTAGGTTTGGTTTTCAAAGTCTTTAGTTACAGAGACAGAGCTGCAGGGAACTTTTAAATATCTTTTAAATATCTAGCATGGATCAAAATATTGGGGGTAAATCAAACCAGGCTCATGTTACTTGTCATACAGCCTAAAAAGCTGAGAGTTACAGCTGATGTAGAAGACAAAAGAGAATTTAAAACAAAAAGAAGGAAAAAAAAGAGAAGAAAAGAGAAGAGAATTTAAAACAAAGGCATCAGCGAAGGACTCTTTACTTTGTTTAGTGAAAATACTGGGTTGTCCGAGAAGTCATAGCATATTTTTTTTTTTTTTACATACAAAAATGTGTCATAACTTTTCTGGCAACCCAGTAATTTATTGACATTCACTTCTTTAAAGTTATGTCAAATTCTAAAACCTTTATATTCAAATGAGTTACACTAGGGCTAAGTGAGAATTTGAATATATTCTGAAAGAAGATGGAAAGATTAGGATTGATGTTTACTTTGTATTAAAATTATGCTTTGGTAGATCTGGATTGTTAATTCCAACATCCTTGAAGAAAGAAGGCAGAAGACGGGGGTAGATGACTACTTCTTGTCTAGGTTATTTTTAAATATTCCCCTTTGCCAGCATATCATCATGACTTTGTGGGACCTATTTCAAAAACGAAACTTTTGGTTTAAAAATGTATGAATTTGTCATTCAGCTTTAAATCTTTTCAAACACTTTGCACATCCTTTTTGGTAGAATCAACTATTTTCTGCATTTATTTTGTAACCATCATAGCCTCTGCCCAACAGAAAGACTTTCCAAGCTGGCGCTTTTACTCACTCACCCGACAGATCACGTGTAAAAAGTCTGTGCAGATGCCTAGAACAGACCCGGGTCGTGCTTTCAGATCCTGGTCAAATATTAATATAAAATTATCTGCCAATTGTCTTAATAATACCTTTACACAATAAGGTAATTGGCGAGTAGTGAAACTAGAGACACTGCCTTTTGAAATTAAGTGACCTAAAAAAAAAAAAAAGCATTATGTAACAAGGCATTCTGTACTGCCCATAAAATCCAGTGCTCTTCATTACCACTTTTCTGTGGCTTCTCTTTCACGAGTAAACTCTACAGGGAACAGATTATATATTACTTCTGAGGCAAATGAATATCAACTGGCATGACCTTGTTTTTCACTTTGGTGTTTTCTCTTCCCAAATGTGTGCTTTGATCTTGTTCTCTGTTGGCTTACATTGCGAATCCTGTGTCTTTAAGTGGGTGCTTTTTGATACTAAAGACAATATATAAAGTTAATTTATTCCCACATTGATCTTTCCTTTAAAAACAACTTTACTGAGATATAATGCACTCATTTACAGTGTTTAATTCAATGGTTTTTAGATGATTTTCATTTCCTACTAAAGAATCCCCAAGCCTATTATTAGTCACTTCCCATTTCCCCTCAATGTCCCTCAGCCCTAGGAAAACACTATTCAACTTTCTGTCTCTCTAGATTTTCCTGTCTAGAGTATTACATATAAAGGGGATCATATGACAGTCCTTTGTGACTATAGGTTATTTTCTTTCACCTACATAATGCTTTTCATGTTAATTCATGCTATCGCATATGCCAGTACTTCTCTATTGACAAATAAAATTTCTTTGTATATGTCACATTTTACTTATTCATTTATCAGTAAGTAGACTTCTGGGTGTTCCTACTTCTTAGATACTGTAAGTAATGCTGTTATGGACATTGGTGCACGTGTTTTTGCATGGGTGTATGCTTTCATTTCTCTGTATATTCCTGGGAGTGAAACTGCTGGGTCGTATGATCATACTTTTTTTGTTAATCAAAAGAATGATTTTTTTCTCTCTCTTCAAAAATTATGTCTTTTGCCTTATTTACAGAGACTCTGAGTGGGAAAATTTGGATGTGGTAGGGATTGAAGCAGAGACAAAATATGTTCAGTGCAACATTCTTAGTAGAATGAATTGACAATAAATTTTGAGCCCATTGTTGCCTCATTATTGAATGTCCACTATGTTAAAGAAATTATACTTGGCATAGTTGGTGAGTGGGAGGGATTACAAAGACAGAGTCAAGGAGTGAGCAGGTCTGCTGCCAGCAGGAAGATTCAACTATTTATTTAGAGGGAGAAGTCATGGTTGTAAAAACTAAAATAGAAGTAGGGAGTGAGGTTAAGAGATCCATGAGTACCCAGAGGAAGAGAATGTATTCTGCTGGCAGGAACAGAAAACCCTTTTGCGGGGGGTGGTGGAAATGGCTTAAAACTAAACCTTACACAATTGGGGGCCAAGAGGTGGCATGGTGGTTAAGGTGCCAGATCTCACGTTACGGACTGTAGTTCGAACTCTGGACCCAGCAGCTTGAAAATCACTCTGGACACATATCCAAAATCCTGAGAGGGGAGGGGAATGGAGGAGAAGAGACCACAGCATGTCCAGCCTCTCTGGTGGTGATTTCTCACTTTCCCCTCACACTACCTCTATCAGTCTCTGGCTTGTACACATGTCAAAAGCCATAAAACAAACAAAAACAGAACCAAACAAAAAATCCTAAAAACTAAACAAAAACAAAAACCTAGACCTTATAGGGTGAACTAGGGAAGGCTAGTTCCTTCAGTAAAAAGTGAGGAATGGAGAAGAGGGAAATGCCTCCCAGCTCTGACACTCACTTTATAATATATGTAAAAGCCAGTGTAAGTAAAGGCATGGTCCTGCGCTTCCAGATAAAGGTTAATGTTTTAGGATTTTGCAAGCTTGAAAATGTCTTTATTCTAGATTCATGTATAATTATAGTTTGGCTGGGTACAGTATTCAAAATAGGAAAACTTTTCCTTCAGATATGTAAAGGTATTACTTCCTAGTCTTCTAGTTCTAGCACCACAGTGGTCGATGATGTTTTTGGCTTTGAATATTACCTTTGTGTTTTAATGGACTCTAATATTTTGAGAACTTTTCTTCTTTCAGTATTTTGGCATTTTGACATCATGTGCCTCAGTGTGGATCTCTTTGTTTAATATTACCTTCGTGTTTTAATGGACTCTAATATTTTGAGAACTTTTCTTCTTTCAGTATTTTGGCATTTTGACATCATGTGCCTCAGTGTGGATCTCTTTGTTTATCATAGTTGGCTTCTTAAGCATTTGTTGTAAAGGACCATCACTTCTGTTTTTGAAATTTATTGATTTTTGTCTTTGATAACTTAACGCCCTATATTTTTCTCTTTTTTCCCTGATTTTCTAGTTTGTTTCATATTTTAATAGAGAGTTCTTCCATCATAATTTTTCTCTACTCTCTCTTTTAGTTCTACTTGAGATTTTCTCAACTTTTTTTTTCTTTTTCTTTTTTTTTAGAGAGAGATTTGTGTGATAGGGCACATGTACTCACCAGAGAGACAGAGACAGAAAGAGAGAAATCACCCCCTAGGGGGATTGCCATGCCACAATAACTTCTTCTCCGTTCTCCACTCAGGATTTTGGGTGGGCCTGCACACATGGCTGGCATGAATTTTAAGCCACTGGGTCTAGGATTCAAATCGTAGTCAATTATGTGGAAGTCCAGTGACATAATCATTGTGCTAGCTCCTGACCCCCCTCAACTTATTTTCTAACCCTTCTACTATAATGTTTATTTTTGTCAACATTTCTAGTTCCTAAGCACTTTGTTCTTTTTATAGCTTCCTTTTCTTTTTCTTTGGTCATAGCATTTTCTCTTATATCTCTTAAGATATTACTTCTGAAAAAATGTCCTGTACTTTCACTGTTTTTTAAGATTTTTTTCTTGTATTTGATTTTTTTTCTATACTGAATACTTTCTTAAAATATTTTATTTTTAATCATTATTATTTGATTATCATTAAGAGGAAGACATTGCAAAGCTGCCTGAAAGCTCTAAGTACAGTAGCAAAGCTACTTGACTGATGTCTTTTATAGGACAGCTGGGGAGAGACCAGATAATTGGGAGGAGGATACATTTTCCTCTGATCTGGTCAATGTCTCCAGAGGGGAATATCCTAGTCTTCCTGAAGAGGCATAATGAACTGGTCACAGGCTCCTGGTACCTCACTTGAAGGTGACTGGAGTTTCGTTGTTTAGGAAGCAGCTTTTTAAATTATTTAATCCTTCTGTTTTCTGATGGTACTTACCTTTACCCTTAGCTGTGCTTCTGGTGGTCTGAGATCTCTTGGTCACCCTCTCTGGAGAATAAGCCTTTGGTCTTTAGGGGGTGAGTGGGAGGGAAGGGAACCTGGCTGTGCAGACTAAGAGAAGGGTTTGATAAATCCAACTTTCAGTCAGTTCTGTTTACAGCACCATCCACACATCTGCCTTCAAAAGTTTCTGATACCTCCTATTCTTCACACTTGTTGGGGTGCTGTGGCAGTGACAGGTTTTCTAAGCTCTCGATTCTATCTTTTGCAGATACTTTGCATTCTGACTGTTTCTACTCTATTAATTACTACAGTTGTCCCCCTACCCCAGTATCCTCTGTAGAATGATTCTTTAATGCCCTGTGGATTCCAAAATCTATGAATGCTCAAGTTCCTTGTATAAAATGGTGTAGTATTTGCATATAGCTTATGCACATCCTTACGTCAATTTTAAATCATCTCTAGATTACTTACATTACCTAACACAATGTAAATGCTATGTAGAGTTGCTTTACTATATTATTTGTATTATTTTTAGTGTTGTATTGTGATTATTTATTGATGAATATTTTCTATCCACAGTTGGTTGAAGCTGCAGATACAAAAACTGAAGATGTAGAGAGCTGACTATACTTGTCCATTGTTTTTTGTGTGTTTTGTTTTGTTTTTGATATAGGGTGCATGCACTAGGCAGAGAGAGAGAAGTGAAGAATTACCTCCCCCCCCACCATGATGCATGGTCACTCTGCAATTCCTTCTCCATTCATTTCTTGGAATTTGGGGTCTGCACATACATCCACACACATACAGCCTGTTTTTCAAGCCACCAGGTCCAGTACTCAAACTGCACAGTTGGTCATATGAAACCCAGCTGCTTTATCACTACTAGCTGGCCCATTCATTACTTTCTATAGTCTATACATTTTCTTAAATCTCACTTCCTATTTATACAGTTTCTAAAAAAGATATTTTCAGAAGGAAAGCTTATGTTCAGTTGTACATTTTTTTTTCTTTTTTTTAAAGAGAGATTTTTGCTATAGGGCACACGTACTCGCCAGAGAGACAGAGAGAGACAAGAAGACAGAAGGCAAGAAATTACCCCCAAAGGGGATGGCCATGCCACAGTCCTTTCTCCTCCATTCTCCTCTTGGAATCTTGGGCACGCACACACACATGCCCAGTGTGAGTTTTATGCCTCTGGGTCTGGGACTCAAACCGATATCAACTACTTGCAAGTCCAGTGGCATAACCTTTATGCCTTCTGCTCATCCCCGTTGTCCATGTTTTATTTCCAGTACTTCTCAACAAATATAGTATAAAATATAAGGATTTTTTTTTACTTTGCTATGAATATCTGTTAGGTACATTATAGAGACTAGGTGAATCTACCCAGTTGCAAATACTCTCCTCATGAGATTTTCCAGGAGAAAGAAGAAATGAGAATGTGTTTCTAGCTTATCAGTCCTTAGATATTACTCTTTGTTTCAAAAATATTAAACATGTTCAAAACTAATGTCTTATTGAGAAAATTACATGGGAGGTAAAAGAGAAGTGTACGCATTGACCTATATTATACACGTTTTCTTATACTTACAAGAGAAATCATTGGAAAGAAGCTAGAGAACGTGTGGCAGGTATTTAACTCAATAGCTACTCATTGGAAGAAACGCTGCATTCGACTGGTAAAAAGAAAGAGTTCAGCAGAAGTATCTTATCATGGAAAACAGGAAGTATGGCAGATATTCTTAGGAAGATATTTTGAGCTAAAATGATAGTCACAATGTTGATTTTAATGCTATCAATTTTTGTGTTGAAAATTTACCATCTCTCTTTGGCTCATGGCACTTAAACCTGCAAAACAGAGGTAGAAAACTGGCTAAACATGCCTCATTTCTACCACCATGGGTTCGTTTCTTGATTATATATATATTAGCTTAGATTGTATTTTCCTACCTCTAAGAAATAAAAGTGTGCAGAGGACCTGTGGTAAGCTCCTACATCAACTCCTACTTAGGACTAGTAGGTACGGTTGCACATGCTGCACTGTCCTTCTCCCCCTCACTTGGAATGCTAGTTAACAGGAACAGTAATGATGGCAGTAATAATAGCACTTCATGCCTGACTACTGCTCATTGTAGATGATTTGCAGGGTATAAAAGCAGAGTTTGCTGTCTCTATAGCATTTGGAAACACATCTGAGCAGCCATGATTATATAGGACATAAGGCATTGATGACTGTATAAAGGGAGTTCAAACAGTTCACGGAGAAATGGAATTGAAGTACAAGTTTATTTTGGTGCAAAAATGTGACATCCTTGCATAGTCTTTTCATCATATGTGTTTTCTGGGCACTTTTTAAAGAGCCTTATAGTAGCAAAATCTCCACTCATTCTGTTTTCACTGCAGAACAAATGATTGCACCTTAGTGGCTTTAAAGCCACCATTTTACTTAGGTTACAGTTCTCGCCCATGCATCCTTGATCAGCTGGTGAGCAGGTGGTGATGTGGGATGGCTTCTCGCACATGTCTGGAGGTTGGCATCTATCAAGTTATCTCCTCTTTGTGGCCTCCCATCCTCCAATGAGAGGATGGTCTCTATGCCTTTTTAAATCAACAACTCACTCTCCTTCCATGCTATTCTCTTCCTTCTTCTGTCAACCTTATCACTCCAGGTTTATCCTCTTCCCGTTTTTTTCACTTCTTCCAGTTACTCTTCAACACTACAACACCTTGAGATCGATTTCTCTCTCTCTCAAGTTCCTTTTGCCATAGGGCTCATATATTCTACACAGAGTGACAGTGAGAGGGAAAGCAAGAAATCATCCCCCAGAGGATATGACCATGCCACAATCCCCTCTCCTCCATGCTTGTGCTGGGATTTGGGGCATGTACACACATGCACCCAGCATAAGTTTGAAGCCCCCAGGTCTGGGACTCAAACCACAGTTGGCCATGTGGAAGTCCAGTGTCTTAACCACTATACCACGTGCTGGCCCCTCTTGTCTCTTTCTGTCTACTGGTGGTCTCTAGTGACTGTCTCATCACTGTCCATTGACCATCTTTTAGGCTTTCTCTTGACTTTCCTGCAAGCCTCAACCTTGTTTTTCTTCTCCAGTGGGTCGGTTTTTGAACAGGTACTTACTGGCTACAACACAAGGCCTGCTCTGCAGTGTGGAAGGTTATCCAAGTAGACATTCAGTCCTTGGCCCTCTGGCATTTATTGCCTTAAGCATGCTGTTGGTTTTCAAACTGTACTCTGTGAAGCCCCAGAAAATCCATGGACTTCTCAGAAACTGCTTCAGAACGACAGGGGTGTCCAGCAGGTTATGATCTATGCGTTCCACCCAAGATCCTGCCAGAGTGACTTTCTTTCCGTTCACTTGATACACTAGGCCTTCTGTGTAAACTTCCCTTTGAACATCGAGTTTTCCTTCTGTGGTAAGTTTCATACCACCACCATCTCTTCCTTTACTGCCTCATCCTTCTCAAAGCATCAGCCCTCACTTTAACTCTGCAGGTTTGGTTCCAACCTCTCTAACGTTAGTATCTCAGGTCTCTTTTTCTCTCTTTTTTTTCTTTTTTGGAGAGGTTTATGCTATAGGGCAGGTGCGCTCACCAGAAAGAGAGAGAGAGAGACAGACAGAAAGCAAGAAATCACCCCCCGGGGGGTTGGCCACACCACAATCCCTTCTCCTCCATTTTTCTCTTGAGATTTTGGACACACACGCACACATGCCCAGCGTGAGTTTAAACCACCGGATCTGGGACTTGAACCATGGTCGGCTACATGGGAGTTCAGCGACATAGCCATTACACTAACTGCTGGTCCCTCAGGTCTCTTTTTCCTCTCTGTCTCTCTGATTGCCAGAGGATGTGTACACTCTCCAGAGAGAAAGGAAGAAGGAGAAGGCATTCTCCAATGGAATGCAATTCCTTCTCCTCCATTTTTCTCATGGCAGGATTTGGGGCACACACATGTGCATGGTGTGTTTTTCAAGCTGCTGAGACTGGGATTTGAACCATGGTTAGCCATGTGGAATCTAGCTCCCTTAGTTGCTAGCCTACGGGGCTGGCGCAGGTCTTTCTCTTTTTGACATCTCTTGGTTCTACCACTCACTTTAAGTTGAACTGCTCATCATTTCCTTCAAGTCTTCTCTGCCTTTTTTATTTCTACCAATGTCACCACCATTCATTCTACCAAGCTTTGATGGCTTATCCAGGGGGTCAGCAAGTGTTCTTCAGCCAAGGGCTCAGATAAGAAATATTGTAGGCATTATGGGTCTTGTGGTTTCTTATTGCAGTTACTCAGAGAAATCTGGATTCAGATTCCATCTCTGCGCTGGACTGACTTATTGACCGTCATAAGTTACATGTGAAGCTCAAGGTTGCCATTTGTAAAATGCCAGTAACTCCTGCTTCCCAGGGTTCCTGTGACAACTGGGTGAGCTGAGATGTGCCAAGCATAGGATTCGGGGACCTGATTTCCCTTCCTTAGGTCTCTCATGGTGGGTCCAGGCAGCCGGAACACAGCTCCTGCCGTTAGGGAGCTCCAAGGCTAATGTCATTGTTTCCTCTTTACTATGTGAAGTCACCATTCACTGTTGGATGCGGACACTCCTCCCAGCGCTGTTTGTTTCTAACTTGGTAGCAAGTGCCATAAGGCAGATTTGTCACTTCCAGTGCTGCAGCCCTGCTGGGACTTGACTTTCATTCACACTCTCACTTGATCTCCAGTAAGTCACCTGGTGGGTCAGACGGCCTCCTCTCCATCCTGTGACTCAGGCACGTGCTCTGTCTCCTGAGCTCTGACTCTGAGCCCCTTGAGGGTAACGTGCACCGCACTTCTTCGCCATGCTGTGAGAGCCTGCCGCAGTTAGCGAGAATGATTTACTGCTCGCTCTCGCTCCTCTCACCGACTCTTTTCTGGGTAACACCTAAATATTTGGGGGCTAAATTACATAGTGCTCTCTGCTTCTTTATGGCTGTATTTATCTTGGCAATCTACCCATGAGTACGTTTTAAGCTTCCTAGGGGTTAGAATCACACATTTTACAGAGAAGCTGATACTCTTTGTAATTCAGCACTCTCTCTCAGTGGATTATAGTTTTTATTAATGGAAGTTTTAGAGGGCCGAGGTTTGCCTGCATTTAAAGCCGTACTCTTGTTTAAGAACCCTTATAAGGACTGTTAGCATAATACAGACTTCTGGCTATTGCAGAACCATAAATGGATTGGGGAAGGATTATTATAAACTTTATAGCTCAAGCTCTTGTTCTTTTTTCTTTTTCTTAGAGAGCCGTAACTGAGTATCTCTGTTGTATTATTATAAACACAACTATAAATACATCGTTCTTCCTTTCCTTTTCCTCTCCCAGATACGAACAGGGAACAACACAAAGAACTTCATGTAGAGCTTAAAATAGTCAAAGAGCCAAATTCTCTCTGCATTTTTGAGTTTTCACCCGTCAACAGCTAACTCGAAGGTATTGAAACTGTGACAGAGTCGATTTATTCAATTAGCAAGCATCTGATGAGTGGGATTGTGCTATTGAGCTAGGAGCTGGAGGAGGAGGGCATATCAGAGATGTGTTAGATGTGGGTTCTCCCTCAGGAAGCTCGTCGTCCCAGAAAGATGTGTCACTGAGTGACATGGTAAATGCTGTTACCCTAACAGTACTGGGGCCGTGTAGTGTAAAATGGCAAGCAGGTGGACCTCAGTACAGCTGAGGAGGGACGGATCGAAGACCAGAAAAGGTACTTTGGTACCCACATGACTCATTGTAGGCAGAGCCTTTGCTAGCCCGCAGTGTGCTTTGAACTGAGGAGTCTAAGCTGTTATTTGAGTTATTTTTATTTTTTTTAAATTCACTTAATTTTTAATTTACCTTAAAATAATAACACTGAAGGTTTTGGGTTTAGTTTTGAATCCTCTGTACCATTATTAAGTGCATCCATCATTCACTAGCATTAGCCATGTTCACATGGCGATGGAACAGTTTTTTAGAACTTTATGCTGCAAAAAAAACTATATACTCCTCTGAACAACTCCCATTTCCCTCCCACTCCCCCCACCAGCACCTGGCAACTTTCTGTTTCTATGGTTTTCTGTTTTCCATGGTCTCATATAGGTAGAATTATATGGTACTTGTAATTTTTGAGACTTGCATATCTCGGTGTAACATCCTCGTGGTTGATCCATGCTGTCACATGTGAGAGAATTTCCTTTTTTAAGGCTGAGTAAAATTCCATTTTGTGTGTATGTGTATTTACATTTCTTTCTTTCTTTCTTTCTTTCTTTCTTTCTTTCTTTCTTTCTTTCTTTCTTTCTTTTTTTTTTTTTTTGAGAGGTTTTTGCTATAGGGCACGTGCACTCACCAGACAGAGAGAGAGAGATAGATAGAAAGTGAGAAATCACCCCCCAGGGGGGGATGGCCATGCCGCAATCCCTTCTCCTCCATTCTCCTCTCGGGATCTTGGGCACACGCGCCTGGTGTGAGTTTTAAGCCACTGGGTCCAGGATGCGAACCGCGGTCGACTACGTGGGAGTCCAGCAACATAGCCATTACGCTAACTGCTGGTCCTGTATTTACATTTCTTTATTCACCCATCTATCAATGGGTATTTGGACTGCTTCCACTCTTGGCTATTATGATTAATGCTGTAATTATTTTTAATTTCGAATTTTTTTTTTAAAAAAATGAGCCTGTCTGGGACCAGCAGGTGCCGTGGTGGTTAAGGGTGCTGGACTCTCACGTGGCCAACTGTGGTACTAGTCCTGGACCTGGCAGCTTGCTTTTTCACTTCTCTCTCTCTCTCGCTCCCTCCCTCCCTTTCTGTTCGAATTAAAATAAACAAAGCTAAATAAAATAATTCTAATTTCTGATGATATGGCCTGTCAAGCCATATCTCCTGTGTCTCAGTGTTTGCCGTCCCATTGTATTATTTTGCTTGGTCCATGCAACTATAGTGAGGAAGGGAATAAAGATATCATTATCCCATTTTATGGGTGAGGAAATAGAAGGTGAGTATTGAAGGATAATGCCCATGGTCGCTGAGCTCATGAGTGACAGAATTAGGTCAAGGACCCAGGCTTTAGGAGATCTAATGTTCTTTCATCTAATCTGTGAATCTCTTTTAGTAAGATGTGAACTGAGAATGAACTAATGTAGCTTTTTCTTTTTCTTTTTTTTAATGCTCTGGTGAGTTTAAGGGGAACAAAAGTTTTTATTTTCTTTATAAAGACAAAAATAAAGTAGGATGATTATTCAAATAATTTTCAAAGTAAAAATGCTACCTGTGCTATTTTTTGTTGTTGCTAAGTTTAGATAGTATTTAAGTAGAGCTCACAAACAAAATACCCTTTTTGCTATCTTTTAATTTAGTTATGGGTGATATACCACTCATTTGGAATAAGTCCATTTTTACATTGTAGCATTATTGTTAAAAAATGTTGAAGTAAAAATTATTGAGGGCTGGCCTCATAGTACAGCAGTGAAGTCCCACATGGTTGACTGGGGTTCAAGCTTAGCTCCAGAGGCAACATGCTGAGTGTGCATGAACAGGCCCTGATGAGACGGAGAACTGAAGGAGGAGGACAGCCATGGGATCAGGCCCTGTAGAAGGGTGTACTCCCTCTTTCTTTCTCTCGCACATGCACACTATCATGAGGGAGAAAAAAAAATTTTTTTAAAGATGTTAGAATCTCATAAGTTGTTTAAGGAAGAGCTTATAGGACGTGTGTACTCTATTTTTGGTAAAATGGATATACAAATGGAATGAGCTTCAAAGTATTTGGCTAGGACTCTTCCTGTATAAATGGAAAAGTAATCAAATACCAATGAAATTGTCCGAAGGGTGCTGAAGAAACAGTTTAAAGTAGGGCAAGAAGAGAAGATTGAAATTACAATGAAACGATTTGAAAAAGATTTCATGTAGCGTTGTCTGTTCCTAAGGATGAAAAGAGCAGGCTAAAAAGAATTCTCAGTGAAAAATGTAAAGTTCAGTGTCACAGTTGACTAGAGACATGAGAACGTGTTATAAAGGAAGATTAGGAAACTTGTCGTAGTAAGGGTTTTAAACCAAATTTGAGTGACTTTAAGAAAGTGTTGTTTTTAAAGTTTGTCTGTTTTGCCCTTGAGTGACTAAGAGAGACCGCAACCCCCAACAAGGGCTCGAAACCACAATCCAGCTCTAGTTAGCTGTAAGTCACAGGTACACACATGCTGGGCATACTCAGGGAGGTCTCCGGACACTAACCTGGACCCTTATTGTGGGTCAGCCTGGCAGTGTTAAATTATCACTGCACCACCATCCAGATAGTTTGTTTTGTTCTGTTTTTACCAAACCGAGTGTGTGTGTGTATGTGTTAGACAGGATCATGCTATGTCTTTCTACCACAGACTCCTAAGTAGCTGGGATTACAGGTGTGTGCCATCGCAATCCCCTTTTTTTGCATGGGCCAGGAATAGAACACAGATTTTTTTTTCATGCGGCTTCAACCTGCCTAGCAGCAGCATCCAGTATGTTAATTAGCAGGGCCTAAAATCTGTCTTTAAAAATTAATTACATAGGTGGTGTGGTGGCTAAAGACACTGGATTCCCACATGCCAAGCGCAGTTCGAGTCCCAGACCTGGTGACTTGCTTTCTCGCTTTCCCTTTCTTTTTCTCTCTGTCTCTCTGGTCAAATCAATAATAATAATAATAATAATAATAATAATAATAATAATAATAGCAAATGCAATCAAATAAGTCAATAATTCTAAAAGAAATTAATTACATAGTTTTCAGTCAGTTATTCTAGAGATTTCCTACTTAAGAGGTCTTATTTTTATTTTGTAATGCCCGGAAGGCATGTGCAATCATCAGAGAGGGGAGAGAAAGAATGTACCCCCATGGGGCATTGCCCCGCCACAATCCATTTTCCTTCATTTCTCCATCCTTTCAGGATTTGGGGCAGAGACACCAGGCATATTCTACCAACTGCTAAGGCCAGGATTTGACCAGGTGGGATCCAGCTCCTACATAGCTACCCTCCCACACAGCACCACACTAGGTTACAGAGTAAGCCCAAGAATTTTTAATACCTATATTTGCAGGATTAATGCCCATTGCTTAAAAAAAGAGAAAACCTAAGTGTCAAAGTAATTTGAGCCCAGTATGGTGCTCTCCTGACCCTCCCAAGAGATGGTAGGAAGTGTGTTCTCTAGAAACTAGAAAGAAATGTAGACAATGTAGTCTTCTAGTCTTTGGCTTTCTAGTTTCCTTCCCTAGATTTTAAGCAACAACTATCCCTTTGTCTTCTTAGAGGAACTATAGTCGTCTGGGAATGAAATATTTATTGGCCCAATTGTAACTTTACATGTGAGCCAACCTACATCTCTTCCAGATGAGCATTAAATTACAAGTTCATTTACAAGCAACCCAGTGTCACGCACTCTCTGGCAGAATTAAAGGCGATCTTTGACTGTAACTAACAGTAGAGAAGGTTATGGTAGTTGGATTAGGACTGCTTGATTCTGTACTAAGCAGATGGCTACTTGCTTAATTCTGTGAGTTCAAGTAGTCTGAAACATATAATGAACACAGAAGAAAGAATGGAAATCCTTTGAAAAGTCTGCACATTCTACATTACTGCCTTAGTTCCTCCGTAGACTTGCATGGGTCACCTGTCTTGTGGTGTGCGCTAGGCCAGGGATAGACAGGGAAAGGGTAACTGTGGCAGTATACAATCTACTATCTTACTCAACTCCTCACTGTAAAATGAGAGCGAGGGAGAAGGTGGCCACCCTGAGGCCCAGGCCACACAGCTGCTGCACGCTGTACACTGAGGTTATAATCTACCATATGCTCCATGTTCATTTTGCCACATGGTCTTCCTCTGAGTTAGTATTTCTAGGGTAGTGGTGGAGATAGGACCCTTGTATTTAAGTGATCAAAACTCAGATAAAGGGATATATCCAGATCTAAAATGTTTATTGAAGCATAATACATTAATAAATATGCACTTAAGCAATAATCTTGTCAAAATCTTATCTATTTATTCCACGAATGAGATAGAGGGGATAAGACCCACAGTAGGACCTTGATGCCTCAATCTACCCCAGCCTCAACCAGCCCTATTTCATAGGTAAATGAGTAAACATGTATCCATTGTACCTGGAGCAGGAGTCCAGACTTGAACTGGGAGCCTTTCTATATATGGGTCAACCTTGTAGAGCATCATGTGTTGTTTAGCACTGCACCCCTATCTGGTTCCACCAGCATTAATCTTTTGCTGTAAAAGGCCTATTTTTTTAGTATGAGTTGGTCTATTAGTTCAGATTCTTCAGAGAAATAGAACCAAGGTGGGCCAGGGCATATGTACTTACAGAAATGTAGATATTTAACTATTATATATGGAGGTTTATAATGAGGAATTAGTTTACATGATCATGCAAGCTAAGAAGTTCCATAATGTGCCTTCTGCAAGTTGGGGACCCAGAAAGCTGGTGGTGTAATTCCAGCTTGAGTTTGAAGAACTGAGAACCAGGGAAACAGTTGGCATAAATCCTAGTCTAAATGCAGGGTGAGACTGATGTCTCAGTGCAAATAGGGAGGCAGGAAGAAACGGGGACACTTTCCCTTTCCTTTTTTTTTTCCTACTCAAATCCCCAACCAATTGGATGATGCCCATCCAGATTATGGAAGGCAATCAACTTTACTGAGGCTGCTGATTCAAATGCTGATCCCTCCAAAGCACTCTCATAAACACACTCAGAAAAAAATACTTAATCTGGTGTAATCAGGTGGCACACAAAATCAACCATCAATCTCTAATTAAAGTTTTACCTCAACTTCTATAGCCATGTTCAGTACAGAATTTAGTTTGACATTCATTTGAATCTGACTCTATCCATAGGGATTTAGGTTCCAGGAAATACTCTAAAAACTGAAGAGGTTTTTTTTTCTTTTTTTTGAACATAGTCATGTTAGGGCTGGCAGGTGACATGGTGGTTAAGATGCTGAACTCCCACATGGCCACTGTGGTTCACATTCCAGACCTGGTGGCTTGCTTTCTCACTTTTCCTCTGTCTCTCTCTCTCTCTCTCTTCCTCACTGGTCAAATTAAAATAATAATAATAAGTAATTCTTAAAAAATATTAGTCATGTTTATCCCTCAGAATGATACTTCACATTTCTCCTGAATATTCTAGAAAGTAAAGTTCACTAGGCATTAACCTTTTGTTTTTAATATAATACCTTTTGATAAATGTCTTGGTAAAACACAAGACAGGAAATGTATCTTTTTAAGAGAAGAATTAGAATAACTTTTTTCATCAAAATGTATGTGTATGTAAAATTCGATAGTAAAGGGCCTTCAACCCATGTTATCTCAGGTCCAAGAAAACTCGAGTTAGAAAAACAGGTTCTCTATCATAGTAGTCCTTGAAATAATTTTTTGTTTTTCTCGAAATATATATGCTGGTTTCTCAGCTGAGAAATGTTCATTATATTAGTAATATGGCACACACACACCCTTTTTATATATTTTTTTAAGAGGTTTTTGCTCTAGGGTGTATGCACTTACCAGAGGGACAGAAAGTGAGGAATTACCCTTTGGGGGGGATAACTATACCACAATCCCTTCTCTTCCATTCTCTTCTTGGGATTTGGGGCACACATGCACATGTGCTAGGAGTGAGTTTCAAGCTACCGGGTCTAGGACTCAAATAGTGATTGTCCATGTGGGAGTCCAGCATCTTAACCACCACGCCACTTGCTGGCCCCATAAGGCATCCTTTTTAAAATCTTTTTTTAAAAAAACAAACAGTGGCTCTTTATTTTTCTTTTTCTGTATTTTGAGTACCTTTGCATCTGTGAACCTTGACCAGAGAAGTGGACAGCTTATAGCCACACAACTTGATTTCTTTTCAACAAAAACTTTATTTGGTTCATTTAGAAAACATTGGCAAAATATATTTTAATATACTTATAATTTTGATACAGCTTGACCTTTTTTTTTTTAATTTTTTTTTTTTTTTTATCTCCAGGTTTTTCACAGACTCCTGAGATAAATCCTTGGACCTAAGGGTATACAAAGTTCAGGGAACTCCCGTTAGGAGGGGTGATGCCTGAACTCTGGGACCTAACCTTGAGTGTGTGTTTCCCTTTGCTCTCGGATTCTTGAGGAGATTACCACATACATTCTTGGCGTTCTGGTTTTAGCTGTAGTGTTTAGTCTAGTGCAGAAATGGAGGCCCGGCAAATATACATTACTCCATTCTTGTTTATACTGTTGTCAGTGATTAGCAATGCCAGTGTTTTGTTTCAAGATTGGTCAATGGTCTGTATGAAAATGAACAAAACTGAAAACTCCTTTCAAGTGTAGCGGGTAAAGGGAGCTGATCTCTTCTGTGGTTTGACCTGGCCATGTGCTCTTGTCAGTTTACTAGCCTAGGAGCTTCTGAGTCGCTTTATCTTGTGTTAACTCCCATCCCACATAATCTCATGTTTATTTCTCTTTATTCTTACCTAGATTATCTGTTTAATTTGGATAACTAGGCCACCGATGAGCTGTGCAGAGGCATCCTGCCTGCGTTTTATAGAAGGATAAGGCTGTCTGTTACCCCCAATCATCCCTTTCCCCTGAATTAAGCGGAAGCCTGCTGTCTTTTTGGCTTCTTGGGAAAAGAAATGAAATATTAAATGTTTGCCACAGAAGGACTTGTTCCTGTTGGAAAGGCTTAAGCTTCCATGGGCAGATTCCTCATCAGTCAGCAGCTGTGAACTCTGTCTGGCGTGGTCCCTTGCTCCATCTCACCAGCCCTCCATGTCTCCTCACTTGCCACCTCTTACCCCCAACAATTATTTTTGCTTCTTGTGTGGCTCTTCTCATACCTGACTGGGTTGTTTCTCTCCCCCAAACACGTACACCTTTGGTGCAGCTGGGACTGAACACTTGCCTTATCGACACTTCTAATTTAATTCCTTTGTTGGGGCATAACAGTTACTTGTGGACTGAATGATAACATGAGCTGCTGAGTGATTAGGAGTGGGTCCGACCTCTGAGTATATCATATATATGTGTGTGTGTGTGTATATACATAGGTATATACGGATCTATACGTGTGTGTATGTGTATATAATTGTGTGTATGTGTATATGTATGTGTGTATATATAGCCTTACCTTTCGATTTTTTTCTTTAAAAGGAATGAGTTATGTACAGGAGGTTTAAATGCTTTATAAACAAATAATAAAAACTGCGCTAGAATCAACTTATTTGTCATCGTCCTCTTCATCTTCCTCCTCCTCCTTTGCCTTGCTCTTTTCAGCCTTGACCATTTTTTGCTGCATCAGGCTGTCCTTTAGCTCGGTATGCAGCAATATCCTTTTCATATTTTTCCTTCAGCTTAGCAACGCTCTTTTCATAAGACTGTTTATCACCTGCAGCAGTGTTATTCTACATCTCTCCCAGTTTCTTTGCAACATCACCAAAGGATAGGCCAGGATGTTCTCCTTTGATTTGGGGGTGGTATTCAGAACAGAACAAGAAAAAGGCCAAAGGGAGGCCTCTTGGGTGCATTGGGATCTTTGAACTTCTTTTTTTGTTTGTTTGTTTGTTTCCCCTTTAGGAGGGATATAGGTTTTCATTTCTCATTTATAACAGGAAATGCATGCCTTTGCCCCATCTTCAACTTTTCCTTTCTCTTTAGCAGACATGGTCTTCCACCTCTCTGAGTACCTCTTAGAAAACTCTGAGAAGCTGATTATAGCATCTGGATGCTTCTTCTTGTGCTCTTCCCGGCAAGTTTGCACAAAGAATGTGTATGAGGACATTTTGCCTCTTAGCTTCTTAGAATCTCCTTTGCCCGTGTTTAGCTATCTTTCCTCTGCGAGGCACAGAGTCGCCCAGTACCCCTCTGGCTCTGACGTGCCCTGTTGCTGTCTCTGTGGAGCTCAGTGCACTGCATTGGCTGTGAGAACAGGAGCCCGATGCAGTCCCCTCACTCTCGGCGCTGAGAATATATCATATTTTGCTGTCTCTGTCTTTTTAACCTGTTTTACGAAGCTACAGCTTGTATCTGCAACTACATGGGACCTCAGGGGAAATGGGATGGACAGTTCATTTGTCTATCTTCATGCCCAGTGTTGTGAGTGAAAAATGTAGGATGACTTTTGGTTCCTTTAGTATTTTTTTTTAGTGAAGAGTAATTATTGAATAGTTTCGTTGGAGGTCATGGGAAGTTGTCTTTTTTTTTGTTTTTTGTTTTTGAGAGTTTTTTGCTTTAGGGCACGTGCGCTTGCTAGAAAGACAGAGAGAGACAGAGAGACAGAAAGTGAGAAATCCCCCCCACTAGAGGGGATGGCCACGCCACAATCCCTTCTCCTCCATTCTCCTCTTGGGATCTTGGGCACGCACATACACACGCCTAGCGTGAGATTAAGCCACCAGGTCCGAGACTCAAATTGCAGACAGCTACATGGGAGTCCAGCGACAAAGCCATTGCGCCAATTATACATCCCAGAAGTTGTCTTTTTAGAACACTATTCACTAAAGGAGAGTCAACCATTCTACTCACACCCCCACCAGCAGTGCAGGCATGCAAGGCATGTGGTGAGGAAGGTACGAGAAGAACCCCTCTGAACTAAGGCAGTCTCTGCCAGGACAAAGTGCCCCTCAGATAGCCCGATTCCTTTTCAGCCCAGTCTCTGAGGAACCATTCTGTTACAGAGAGATGAGATTATAAATGAATTGGGATATCTTTTAGGTGCGATTGAGACCTCTAGGGCTGGCAGGTGGCATGGCGGTTAAGGCGCTGGACTCCCATATGGCTGACCATGGTTCAAGTCCTGGACCTGACAGCTTGCTTTCTCACTTTGCCTTTCTCTCTGTTCAAATAAATAATAATAATAATAATAATAATAATAATAATAAAATTTTAAAAATTCTTTAAAAAACAATCGAGACTTATAAATAAAATCTACACTGTGTATATTCCACAGATGTCCTGAATTTTTGGTTCTTATGAAGTTTGATTATCGTAACTTTTGGAATCATTATTGAAGAGTGGAGATTGTAATAGAGAGGACTAAAGCTTAAGACAGAGAGCTGTCTCACACTCCTGCAAATGCAGACTATCAGATCACATTCCATTCAAGTTTGTGACACAGGGATGCAGCTGAAGGAAAAACATAAATTATATGACTTTACGACTATTAGAAAGAATTGTTTTCTCATATGTACTGCAAAATATGCTGTCATTGAAGATTGATAAGTAATAGTAATATTTTTCTGCAGGTGTGAACTATAAAAAACTCTCAGCGATGCTCTTTTTTTTTTTAACAGAATTTTGCTCTGTCTTGATCCCTCTCTGTCAGCCCCTGAGTAGCTGTTACAAGTGTCTGCCCCAGCTGGCTTTTAGGATGGTCTTGGTTGAATGTAGACCTCCCATGTGGCCTCAGCCTGATGAATAGTAACATCTGCTAGGATGTGGCACTGGAGCTGGGTTGAGCCATTATTCAGAGAGACTCTTATCAAAGTGCTCTTTTGAGGGATCAGCAGATGGCGTAATGGCTATGTCGCTGGACTCCCATGTAGTCAACAGCAGTTCAAGTCCCAGACCCTGTGGCTTGGACTCATACTGGGTACATATGCATACTTGCCCAAGATCCCGAGAGGAGAGTGGAGGAGAAGGGATTGTGGCGTCGCCATCCCCCCTTAGGGGTGATTTCTCACCTTTCTGTCTCTCTGTGTCTCTCTTTCTGGCAAACACATGCATCCTGTAGCAAAAAGTTCTATCTCTCTGTCTCTCTCTTTCTGGTGAGCGCATGCATCCTATAGCAAAAAACTCTCAAAAATAAATAAATAAATAAATAAAGTGCTGTTTTGAGAACTTGCTTTTTAGAGAGAGACATAGAGACAGAAAGCGAGAAATCATCCCCCATGGGGGATGGTCACGCCGCAATCCCTTCTCCTCCATTCTCCTCTCGGGATCTTGGGCACGCACGCACACGCGCCCGGCGTGAGTTTTAAGCCACCGGGTCCGGGACACGAACGGCGGTCGACTACGTGGGAGTCCAGCGACATAGCCATTACGCTAACTGCTGGTTCTCATAGTCATTTATTTTTATCAATAAGCGTGACTGCGGTATAAGACTTGTTGTAATTGTTCTCCTAACAATAGACATTTGCGTTATTACAAACACTTTTGCTGTGGGAACGTTTGTAGGTGTTTCCTGGTGTACATGTTCAGGAATTTCTCTAGGCCGCATGTGACTAGCAGTGGAATTGCTGGGTGATAATGAACATATACCTTTATCCTTACTAGGTAATAGCAGCTGGATTTTAAAATTTTCTTATTTTCCACTTGTTCCATCATGAGAAGAAAATTTCTTGAGCTCTGTGTTCTCTTATAACACTTAATATTGTCATATTGCATTTTTTTTTTTTTTGCCAAACTGGAATATATAAACTAAATGTCATTGGAATTTTATTTTCATTTCCATGATTACTAATGAAATTGAACATTTTAGATATATTTTTGACCTTCGTTTTCTCCTCTTGTGAAATGGCTGTGCATAGCTTTGAACTAGTTTTTTTATTGATTTGTTTTTATCTATGAATCCGTAGGAAGACACCATATATTCTTTATCTTACTATTTTTGTTGGTTGTGTTGTTCAAAGGCTTTGATTTGTGGCTGCTCTGGTCAAATTCATGCGGCTTTCATCATTTCTTTTTCCCATAAAGTGTGTGTGCTTACCAGAGAGAGGGGAGAGAAGAACGCATTCCCATGGGGAAGGTCCCACTGCAATCCTCTCTCCCCTATTTCTCCTTTTAGGACTTGGGGCACACACCTGTGCCTAGTGCATTTTTCAGGTCGCCTGTCCAGGACTTGAACCATACAGTCAGCCGTGTGAGATTGGCTGCCTTCACCGCCAGGCATTGGAGCCAGCCTTGCATTTACAAGTTTCATCAAATCAAATTATTAGTCTTTCACGTTACTGTTAGTGCTTTTGAGGTCATACTTAAGAAATCCTTCTCTTCTCCAAGGTCATCAAGAATTTTTCTATCTTTGTTTCTAATACTTAAAAAAATATTGTCTTCTAAGTTTAATTCCTTAAGCTCTCTGAAATTAGTTTCTATGTATGGTTTGCGATAGAGACTGAATTTCACATAGGATACCTACTCAGAGCTGTTTTTTACTAGCTCGTTTAATCTCTCTGATATGAAATACCTGCTCAGTCATGAGTAAATTTTCCACATATAAGTAGGTCTGTTTCTGGGCTGCCTTTCCTTTTTTCATATATTTATTTTTTGTTTTTGGAGAGGTTTTAGCTATAGGGAACATGCGCTCGCCAGAAAGACAGAGAGAGAGACAGAAAGCGAGAAATCACCTCCCAGGTGAATGGCCACGCCACAATCCTTTCTTCTCATTCTCCTCTCGGGATCCTGGGCACGCACACACATTTGCCTGTTGTGCGTTTAAGCCACCAGGTCCGGAACTCGAACCATGGTCATCTACATGGAAGTCCAGTGACATAACCATTACACCATCAGCTGGTCCCATGGGTTGCCTTTCTTTATAACTAAAGATAAAGTGTTACCTTACTTGCTATCACTTAAAAAATAAATATAGTTCGAACACTCCAACCTACCATATTCATTAGGATAGAATTGACTATTCTCGGATCTTTCTCTTCCGCATGAATTTTAGAGACTATGTATAAAGTCCAAAGAAGAGAAAAGAAGACAAACATAGGGGAAAATGCCTTCACTCTAATATTGAGTCATCTTATTCATAAATAAAAATATCTCTTTGTTACTTTTGTTCGTAGATAGTGTGTACTTTGTTTCCTATAAAGGCTCATGTATATACATTTTACATGTGTTCCTAGATTATCTTATTACCTTTTAATATTGATTAGTCTCTTTGTCTCACCCTCTCTCTCCCTCTTTCTTTTTCAGTTCGTTTCCTGATGTATGAAAATAGAGTTGATTTTTTTTCTGAATATCTTTGTATTCATCAGTCTTTCTAAACTTAGACATGTAAGAGTTTTCTGTAGATTCTTGGCTTTTCTACCATACATAAGACAGTCATATCATGGGAATAATTAAAATTCCATTTCTTCCTCTCTGATTCTTTTAACTTTTCAATTTTTTCATCTCTTACTAAATTAAGTAGACCCTTCACTCAGTGTGGGTTATAAACGGTAATAGTGGATATTCTTGTCTGAATAACCCATAAAGAGAATGCTCTATATTTACCATTCAATATCATATTTCTTGTTTGTTTTTTTTCTTTTCTTTCATTTTTAATATTTTCATTTTTATAAAGCAAAAATTACAGATTTTTTTTTTTTGCTATAGTGCATGTGTGCTTGCCAGACAGAGAGAGACAGAGAGACAGAAAGCAAAAAATCTCCCCCCCCCCGCCGCCCCAGGGGGAATGGCCACCCCACAATCCCTTCTCCTCCATTCTCCTCTTGGGATCTTGGGCACGCACGCACATGCGCCTGGAGTGAGTTTTAAGCCACCAGGTCCAGGACACAAACCGCGGTCGACTACATGGGAGTCCAGCAACATAGCATTATGCTAACTGCTGATCCCCTACAGATTTTTTTGAACAGAAAACTTTACATTCTTTTGTTTGTTAAATATTTCTTCCCTTTGCCCCTCCCAACTACCCACTCCCCTTCCTTGCAGTTTTTGGTATCTACATATATCCCTTCTACTATCATCAATTTGGACCTTTCCATTTCTGCTGTAGAGTTTAGACATTCAGTACCTACTGAGTGTGTATACACATTGTGTATCTTTCAAAGTCTGGCCCAGGCCCAATTCATTTAATCTCAAGTCCCCTATATTCACCTGTATCGAATCAAACAATAGGGTCTCATTGGGTTTTATGGATGAGTAGTATATATGTGCCACAGTTTTTCAACCAAGTCATCAGTTTTTGAACATTTAGGTTGACACTGTTGGTGGGAATGTAAATTAGTACAACTTCTATGGAAAACAATATGGAGGTTCCTCAGAAATCTACAGAACTACCATATGACCCAGTAATATCACTCCTTAGTATTTACCCCAAGGATGGGAAAACACTCAGAGGGAAAGACACTTGTACATCTCTGTTTATCAGCATTATTCACAATTGCTAAGACATGAACCCAAACCTTCAATATAATATTTCATGGGGATTTTCTATACACACACTTCATCACATAAGGAAGTTTTGTAGTTTAGGTTTTTGTTTTTTATTTTCAAGAAATTATGAATTTCAGGCCTGCCAGTGGTTAAGACTGCTGGATCCCAGATGGCCAGCTGTGTGGTTTGAGTCCTGGACATTACAGCTTGAAAAACACTCCGGGCAAGTGTGCATGCATGTCCAAAATCCTAAGAGACAAATGGAGAAGAAGGGATTACAGTGTGTCCCTCAGCCCTGGGGTGTGATTTCTCACCACTACCACCCCACCCACTCTACTACCATCTCTCTGGTGAATCCACATGCCCTATAGTAAAACTGAAAAATTAAACAAAGACACTTTGAATTTATATTGAATTTTATCAAGTGTCCCTTTTTGCATATTTTAAGATGTGTTGCATATTTTAAGATTTTTTTCCTTTAAATTTTTTATTGTGGTAAATTAATAGAGTTCCTACATGAAGCTGACTGCATACTTGAATGGACAGCATTTTCACAATGTTCTGACTTTTAAATATGTTGCTGGATTTAACTGTTTATTTTTTAAAATATGTATGGTCGTAAGGAAAACTAGCCTCTAATTTTCCTTTTCTGCACAGTCTTCTTGTGGTTTGAGACTGAAGTTTGCTGCTCTCACGAAGTTGTCTTTTTGTTTTGATCTTTCTTTTCTGGAAGAGTTTGTGATGTTTTAACTATTTCCTCTTTGAATATTTTCTAGAATTCACTGGGAAAGGTTTTTTAAAAAAAATATTTTATTTAACTTTATTTTTTCATTTATTTTAATTTGACTAGAGAGGGACAGAGTGAGAAAGAGAGAGAAAGTAAGAAAGCAAGCCTCCAGGTCCAGGACTCCAACTATGCTTGACCATGAGGGAGTCCAGAGCCTTTAACCACCATGCCACCTGCCAGCACTTCTCTGGGAAAGTTTCTAAATATACTGTGCATTTTGTTTTTTGGTAGGAAGACCTTACTATTCATTAAAATCCTGTCATCATTATACAACTCTTTAGGGTGTACACTCTTCTCTCATTTCTGTTTGGGTGCTCTAGCTTTCTAATTCATTTTCCATTTCATCTACATTTGTATGTTTTTTTAAGGCATAAACTTAGAAGTGCATTTTATTATTACTCTGTTGCGTCTGTGTTTACATTTTATTTTTCTCAATTTTTTACTTGATATATATCACTAGATTCTTAACTATATTTTAATAATATTTTCAAAGAATAAAATTTATTTTAAAATTATCTCTATTATATTTGTTTTCTAATTCATTAGTATCCCCTCTTTCTAAATTCTGTTCTAATTATTTTTTCTTTTTCATTGAAGTCAGGTACTTGGCTCATTATTTTTTATTCTTTCCTCTGTTTACCTTGTGCTAATTTTGCACTATACTTGTGTTTTTAGTATGTTAGTATTTTTTTTTCTGTTTTACTGTCTATCTCTTCCTTTCTTCAGCAACAGCTGTTTCTTTTCTTCTTTTTAAATCTGATTTTCCCCTTTACTAGTTTGTAAATGGTACATTATAGTTCTGGGTTTCTGTTTGTTTGTTTGTTTGTTTCAAATAGGTACCTTAAGAATTTCAGCAATTATTCTTTGTTTAATTTATTTTTATTCCATTTTATTATTATTATTTAAACATTCAATCACTATACGTCATTTGGCTTATAAAAAGAATTTACACAACATGAAATATACCTTAGATCAGACCAGTTGAGAACACTGTACATGTTATCAACAGATAATAACCATTTCTGTGTCCCACAAATGTCTTGCCTTTCTGTTTTTTATCCCTGATTTCCTTCCCTATACTTTTCTTTTCTCCTACCCTCCTTCCACACTGTCTCCAGTGTCCATAACTTTTCACTGATTTTATGTCCTCCAATCTTTCAATCTTTACTATGGAGTGCAAATAGTATATATTAAGTGGAGACATACAGTGTCTCTTTCATAGCCTGGTTTGCTTCACTCAGCAATAAATCTTCAGTATTTGATCACTTTCTGTCAAATGCCAGGGTCCTTTTTTTTTTTTTTTTTTTTTTTTTTTTTGTGGCTGAATAGTATTCCATGGAGTATATGTGTCACATTTTTTCAATCCATTCATCTGTTAGTGGGCATTTGGGTTGGTTCCATGTCTTAGCAATCGTGAATACTGCTGCAGCAATAAACATTGATGTGCAAGCACTTTTCTGACTGAGCATTCTTCTGTCCTTTGGGTAGATACCCAAGAGTGGACTTACTGGATCATATGGTAGTTCTATCTTTAGGTCTCTGAGGAATCTCCATATTGTTTTTCTCAGTGGGTGGACCAATTTACATTCCTACCAACAGTGTAGGAGAGTTCCCTTTTCACCACAACCCCACCAACACTTACCATGTTTTTGTATTTTTAATCTTTGTCATTCAGTCAGGGGTTAGGTGGTGTATCTCATTGTGGTTTAAATCTCCATCTCCCTTATGATGAGGAATGTTGACCATTTCCTCATATGCTTTTTGGCTATTTGTATGTCTTTTTTGTTTATTTCATTTTCCCATCTTTTAATTGGTTTGTTGTTTTTTTAAGCTGCTTGAGTTCCCTGTGTGTTCTTGTTATCAGTCTCTTATCTGAGGCATAGTTTACAAATATATTCTCCCATTCCAAGAGTTATCATTTCACATGAATTACTGTGTCCTTTGCTGTGCAGAAACTTCTTAATCTGATGTAAATTACACTTGACTATTTTGGGGATTATTACCTGTGCTTTGGGGACAGGGGGTCTCATTTAAGAAGTCTTTGTCTACCTCAATGTCTCCTAGGGTTTCCCCAGTGTTTCCCACCAGTAGTTTTATAGTTTGAGGTCTTAGGTTCAGATCTTTGATCCATTTTTAGTTGATTTTTGTTAATGGTGAAAGATGGGGATCCAACTTCATCCTTCTACAGGTAGGTACCCTGTTTTTCCAGCACTATTTGCTAAAGAGGTTTTGCTTTTCCCACTGGATTGACTGGTATCCTTTATCAAAAATCTGTTGGCTGTATGTTTTGGGATTTATTTCTGAGGTCTCTGTTCCATCGGCCCATCTGTCTGTTTTTGTGCCAGTACCATGCTATTTTGATTACCGCAGCTTTATAGTATATTTTGGGGTCAGGAAGTGAGATGCCACCCACTCTACTCTTCTTGTGCAGGATTGCTTTGGCAATACAGGGTCTTTTATGATTTCAGACAAATTATATGATTGTCTTTTTCATGAATACCTTTGGGTCTTTTAAGTATACTATCATGTCATCTGCTGATAAAGATACTTTCAACTAGTCTTTTCCTACTTTAATGTCTTTTATATTATTCTCTTTTCTGATCGTATTGGGTAAGACTTCCAGTACTATATTGAAAAGGTGTAGAGTAAGTGGGCAGCCTTTGTCTTGTACCGGTTTTTAGTGGAAAAGCTTTCCATTTTTCTCATTCAGTATAATGTTAACTATAAGTTATTCATATATAGCTTTTATTGTGTTGAGAAATGACCCTTCTATGCCAATTTTGATAAGAGTCTTAATCATGTAGATTAAGGGATATTGTATTTTTGTTGAATGTTATCTCTGCATTGGTTGTAATAATAATATGGTTTTTATCTTCCTGTTAATATGTTGTATTATGTTTATGGCCTTGCTTATTTTGAACCACCCTTGCATCCCTGGAATAAAGTCTACCTGGTCATGATAAATAATCTTTTCTATAGATTGTTGGATACAATTTGTCAGTATATATTCTTACAATAATCTAAAGTTAATAAATGTCTTTATCCTCCTTTTGGACAATACAAGGACTTTAGTACCTTTAAGCCTAATAATTTTTCCTGACATATTTTTGCCATAATCTTGCATATTGCTTATTATTTTACTATTATTCTTTTTAAAATGTATTTGTTTAGATTTATTTATTAATACTATCTTTTTTTACTCTTTATTTGAGCATGAAGGATTCCTTCTGAAATCATTGCTATTCTTCTTAAAGTTTATCATTTGCAATTTTCTTTCATGACAACTTTTCTTTCAGTTTCTTGGAGGGCACATGTACTCACCAAAGACAGGCAGAGAGAGACATAAAAACAGAGAGAAAGGAAATAAACAATCTCCCTCCTTCCCCCCAATGGTCTAACTGCAGTCCTTTCTCCATTTCTCCATCTTGTCAGGATTTGGGGCATGCATACATACACAGCTTGTTACTAGGTCATGAGTGTGTGATCTGGCTCCCTTAACCACTAGGCTGTGGTGCTAGCCCTCATGACAACAATCTTGATGATAAAATGTATTTATTTGAGCAAAAACTCATTTAGGGAAGATAATTTTTCCTAAAACAATTTCCAGTGGACGTTTTTTCCCTCGAATTTGAAAGCTGCTTTATGAAATCCTATGGCTCTTGATTGTTGGGCAGTCAGCTCACGGTGTACTTGTCAATGTATTGTACACATTCTGTTTTCTTCCTATTTGCTTTCAGTTCTTCTGTCTGTGATGTGGTGGGGTTTCACTCTGATCTGTCAAAGGCTAAATTTCTTTTTATTTTTCCTGCTCGGAATTCATTGTGCCTCCTGAATCTGAGGATTTGAGTATTTCATCAACTGAAGAATTCTTAACCATTGTCTTTTAAAAGTTAATAAGTAAATTAATTAGGGCCAGACAGTGGCACAGCAGTAAAACACCAGGTCCCACATCAGAACATCCCCAGTTCACATCCCCTGGCTTTTGTGTACATGCTGATATGCCTGCGTGTGCCCATGATTCAGTCTGTCTGGGGAAGGATTGTGGCCTGGAGGCTCCACTGGGTATGCTCCCCTCCTCTTCTCTCCCCCCACTCTGTGGGAGAAATAAACTTTTAAACAGTAAACTAATCAATCCAACATTGCTAGCTATTTTCCAGTGAAATGATTGTCCAAAATGTTAAATTAGCCACCTTGCCAGAATTGGCACATATGTTAATGAGGCTTTTCATTGTCTTTTCCTTTTTTCTTTTGTGCGATTAAGGAAGGGAAAGGGACAGAGTTAGACATTTTTGATAGCATCTTGCTTTGGCTTCACCCTCCTGTAGCAGTTTCCCAATTAGTTGACATTACAGGTTTGCAACACTGCAACTAGCACAGTCAGTTTGACCTGGGAACTGAACCTGGGTCCTCCATCTAGCCGTCGGTCTCCTGATTGGTGTTGCTACCTGTGTACTACATACTGCATATTTCCTTTGAATTTTGACAGAATCATGTATTTTTACAATTTTTATCTATTAAAACAGAAAATCAAGAAGTTTATAGTCTTGTCACTCAAAATATTGGGTGGTTGGAAAGTCATGATGTAATTTTCTATGCAAAAATGCATCATGACTTTTCCAGTCACTCAATAATGAACAAGAAGAAACTGTGGTTTATAAGTAGACTAGCTCTAATGTCAACAGACATCCAAGCTACTCTAAAATAAAAACACTTGAGTCTATGTACACAAACCATTCTCAGAACTTCATAATAACATAGCAAGTTCATATTCTGTATTTCCACAGTGTATGGAGGGAGAAGGAGACAGAGAAGGTATTTATTTTTTTCCTTTGAAAAAAACTATTATTCATGATAGAGAATGTATGTATGCATGCATAGGAAAGAGAGAGAGAGAGAGATACAGCCCCTGCCATAGTGTCTGGTCACTCTGCAGTCCCCTTCCTTTTGTTCTCCAGCCTAGGGGCTCTTGGGCACTCACAAATGTGCCCGGTATGTTTCAGGATGCCTGAGTCAGTGATCTGAACCACAGCTTCCTTGGGGGAGCCTGGCTTCTCTTCAGCAGTGCATGACTTCTAAGCTAAAGAGCCAATCCCATTTCTTATTGCTTTTCATTGAAGCTACATATATGGATTTTTGAGGAGTTAAAGGTTAACTTCTAAAGATATTTCATTGTAGTTTGTTTGAACAAGGAACTGAGTAGCATGAAACTTTTGACCTACGATTTGTGTTGTTTATACATGTGCCCCAAAAAGAAGCTACCAAGAGGAGTGGATACTATTCCAATACACAAATGAACTGTTTAACTAACTTTACCTCCAAAACTATACCATGGGAAATGAACTGGCCAGATTTTCCCCTTTGTTAAAGAGCTCTATGTATAAACAGCAATATTTTTCTCTTTAAAAATCCAGGGAAGATGAAATTATCCACTCATCTGAAAAACAAAAAAAAAAGAAAAAAAAAAAAAAGAAAAAAAACAAGACAAAAAAGAGCCAGAGAAATTT
>NW_006160168.1:561056-581875 GCF_000334495.1 Tupaia belangeri chinensis | reverse complement strand
CTTGCTTTCTATCGCTCTGTCTTTCTCTGTCTGGGGAGCACAGGTGCCCAAAAAAAAAAAAAAAAGAAAAAAAAAAAAAAGAAAAGAAACAAGACAAAGAAGAGCCAGAGATATTTTTGTTGTTGTCATTATATCTCTTCCATAAGACCATATATCTCTCACAAGACTAGTAATTGTCTTGTAAAAGATGAATAGGCCACTTTTAGGGATAGAAATGTAATTCTGAGTCTTGTAAAAAGAAAAGTAAAACCTCTTTTTAAAAATGCAAACTATCAAGGCACTCACTAAGATTTTTTCTTAACCCTGAAACTAGCCAGAGTGTGAGCAAAAATACCAAATATGCCCTATTTAGTATAAGATTTAAAATTTATGTGTGACAGTGAATTTATCTGCCACATCATGTTGGTTAGTAGTCCTTCCTTTTGCCCCTGGTGATATCTTGATATGGTTGTTATCTTGAGTGTGGTGATGGTTACACAGGTAGGTACATATGTGAAAACTTAACAACTTATATTCTGTGGGTGTATGTGTGTGTGTGCATCCTATTTACACATTAATACAATTCTTTGTCTTTTTAAAAATATTTATTTATTTATTTCACATGAGTTTTGCCAGAGAAAGGGAGGGAGAGTTAAAAAGCAAGTCACCAGGTTCAGGACTCGAACCACGATAGCCCATGTGGGAATTCCAGTGCCTTAACCACACCACCTGCTGGCCCCTACATCAATACAATTCTTAAAAAACAAAAACAGAAACATCAATTTTCAAAACCATGTATATCTCAGGGAAAAGAAATTCATTGGCATTGTATTTTAAAAGCAATAGGGAATGCAGTCAAAATAAGTATTTTAACTCCTTAGTGTTAGATGACTAATATCTGTCACTTTTTATTACTGCCCAACCACGTCTTCCTATTAGACCTCATGTTGCTGTGCTTGTTAATTTTTTTTTACCTTATTAGAGTATAAATGTTTAGATAACACTACTTTTTCACTAAAATATATACCTACACTTATATGCATACATACATTTGAGAACCTCCTAGGTTGGAGACAGTGTGCCACTATAGCAAGTAGATAGAGCAAGATGAATGAGATAGGATATTTGGGGCCAGTCATGTTGCCTAGTAAGGAAGCTAGATCTCACATGGCTGGCGAAGGTCCAAATCACAGCACTGGTAACTTGAAAACATGCCAGGGACATATGTGTATGCATGTGCCCCAAATCTCGACACGATGGGAAAATAGAGGAGCAGGGATTGAGACATGACCATGCCCCACTGCCAGTTGCTTTCTCTCTCTCTCTCTCTCTCTCTCTCTCTCCTCCCTCTTCCTCCCTCCCTCACTATCAATTGCACATGGCTGCTGGCTTACAGACAAGATAGAATGTTTTATGCAAGGAGATCAACATACTCCAAGGGCAGAAGAGAGCAAAATTTGTTTCAGGAAAAGCAAGCTCTTTAGTATCACTAGATTAGTGGCCACAGATTACCAGCTTCTCTTTTGTGGAGTCAGGCTACTTTGTATCTCACCATTTTTCATATTTCAGGTTTTTCGTATTTTGTGTTGTTTTTTTTTAGTTTGCTCTAGGGTCTGTGTACTTGCCTGGGAAAAATGGAGAAGGGGAAAGTGAGGAAGCAATCCCCCAGGGGAAGGCCACTCTGCAATCCCTTCTCCGCCATTCTCCTGGGATCTTGACCATGCATGCACACACACACCCAGTGTGCTTTCCAAGTTACCAGGTCCAGGCCTTGAACTGCATAGTCCGCCTCTGGGGATCCAGTTGCCTTAACCACGATGCTACCAGCTGGCTCCCGTATTTCAGTTATAATGGAAACCAGGTGATGGATTGAGCACCAAGTTCTGCACAAGGCAGACTTGATTGTAGTGTAGCAATTCCAAGCCCAAACACATGAGAAAATAGCTATTATTACTGAAACCCAACTGCTTGCTTTAAATTGCTTTGGTTTATCATAGAGTGGTAAGACTGTCTAAGCATATGTATGGACTGGTATTGATAAAGAAAAGCCTTTCTGGTGAAAATAGTAGCGATAATCAGAAGAATCTGTGAGTGATAGGATTTAAAACTACATATACACACATACACACACACACACATACATACACACACATTTTTTTTTAACTCTCGAAAAACATTTTTGAGAGATTTTTGCTTTAGGGTGTGTGCACTTACTGGAGACATAGAGATGAGACGAAGTGAGAAATTACCTGCTGTGGGGATGGCTACTCCGCAATCCCCTCTCCTCCATTCTCCTTCATGATGTTGGGCATGCATGCATATGTGCCAGGCATAAGTTTCAAGCCTCTGGGACCGAGACTTGAACCATGATCGACTGTGTGGGAGTCCAGTGCCTTAAACACTATGCTACCTGCTGGCCCCCTAAATCTTGAAAAATTGTATAAATATCTACATAGAACCATAAGTTTGTCATATTAAGCTTGAAACTTTCTGGTCCCCTGTGCTTTTTACTACAGCCAAAATGATTGTCTTTAACAACATCCATAGTATCTTGTATTAAACATCAGTTTGACTCTAGCCATGGTTTAGTCAGGAATACAGAACCACTTGAACTATATCAGGGATGAAGTAATTTCATACAGGGAATTAAGAATTTAAAACACCTGGGACCAGCAGATGCTGTAATGGTTTCATCGCTGGACTCCTGTGTAGTTTCCCGTAGTTTGAGTCCCGGACCTGGCAGCTTCAAATTCATGCTGGGCACATGTGTATGCATGCCCAAAATCCCAAGAGAAGAATGGAGGAAAAAGGATTGTGGCATGGCCATCCTCTCAGAGGATGATTTCTCGCTTTCTGTCTCTCTCTCTGGCAAGCACATGCACACTATAACAAGTCTCCTCAGAAAAAAAAAAAAAAAAAATGAAAAGCCAAGAACTTCTGACACCTGAAAAGACTAAAGGAATTAAGTCAGGAAGAGCCGCTAGTTCTCAGGTTTTCCAGTTACTTTGGGAGAATCAGGCAATGAGAGGAATTGTTCAAAGTCACGACTTATCATTGAAGCCGCCTGAGGCACTTGGTGGGTGGTTCTCAGGACATAGCCTAGTATAGCATTTCCCTAAGTTTCTGGTCTCATGACCACTTAATGGTCTTAAAAATTCACAAATGCCCCCAAAGAGCAATTGTTTATATTGTCCATATCTATTGATACTTATCGCACAGAAACATTTAAAACACAAGAATACATGAGCACACACTCCCTTGGCCATCAGAATGGTAAAGTCATCACAAGTCACGCAGCTTCTTAGTATTAATCATTTCTGGCTGTGAAAACCTTAAAAGGATACCAGAGATTTCTAGGGGTTTCTGAGCCACACTTGGAAGGGGGATGGCCATGCCACAATTCTTTCTTCTTCATTCTCTTCTTGGGATTTTGGGCACACTCACATACATGCCCAGCATGATTTTCAAGCCAGTGGGGCCAGGCCTCAAACTGCCACATAGGAGGACAGAGTCTTAACCACTATACCACCTGCTGGCCCCAAGTAGGATAACATTTTAAGCACAATGAAAATCTACGGTGTTTTTTGGTGATTTTTAGAGACCTAATAGGTTCAATACAAAAGAACTTCAAAATAAAATATTATACCTTCTATGAAAAATGTTTTAAAAATAAAACAGATTGGGAACCAGCAGTTAGCGTAATGGCTATGTCGCTGGATTCCCACGTAGTCGACCACGGTTCGTGTCCCGGACCCGGTGGCTTAAAACTCACGCCGGGCGCATTTGCGTGCATGCCCAAGATCCCGAGAGGAGAATGGAGGAGAAGGGATTGCGGCGTGACCATCCCCCCTGGGGGGTGATTTCTCGCTTTCTGTCTCTATGTCTCTCTCTGTCTGTCTGGCTAGCGCACGCGCCCTACAGTGAAAATCTCTCAAAAAAAAATAATAAAACAGATTGTTAGGTAGATACTATCTGGAGAATCTAAGCTAGGTGCAGTAAGGGAAGAGTAAAAAGGAAATCATGAATTAATTTAACATTCTGATCACTAATAGTCTGCCATTAAAAGTTTTCCCCCTTTTTGGTAGAGAAATTAGAAACTTCTGTTTAATTTTAAATTCAAACAAAATCTTAGAAGTCGTTTCAAGTATACTCTCCTAAACCGTCAGTTTGGCAGGAAAATATAAACTTGAACTTCGTGAAATAATTATTCATGATGAACAAAGCAGAGAACAGAAAAAAAATTTTTAAACGAACCAACCCATTAAAACCATGCTATTTCCTCTCTATTAATTATTGGCACTCTTCTTCTGACCCTTTACCAATAAGTAAAAAATTGGAAAAAGACCATTAGGTAAAAATTGGCCCTTGAGAATATGTGTTGAATAATATTCTTTGACCTATATATGGCTTTATAACCCAAAGTGCTGTGGTTTGCAAAGCATATTTGGTACTTTTTAAACCCAAAAGCACCTGAAAAAACAATCAGAGCCTCTTATATATACACAGTGTTACTCAATTCCCATTCCATGTAGATGCCAAAACCAAATGAGCTTATACAACCTGAACAAAAATAAATTCTGTTTATTTTTTCCATATGCACTTTAGAAAGAGAATATGTAAAAATAAATGTTCAGAAATAAAAATTTGCCTAAGGTTACCACAAATATATGAATATGAGATGATGGTTTTTTCCCCCACAATTATTCTTTTTTTTTTTTTTTTTGAGAGGTTTTTGCTATAGGGTGCGTGCGCTTGCCAGACAGACAGAGAGACAGAAAGCGAGAAATCACCCCCTCAAGGAGGATGGCCATGCCGCAATCCCTTCTCCTCCATTCTCCTCTTGGGACCTTGGGCATGTACGCACACGCACCCGGTGTGAGTTTTAAGCCACTGGGTCTGGGACGTGAACTGCGGTCGACTATGTAGGAGTCCAGTGACATAGCCATTACGCTAACTGCTGGTCCCCACAATTATTCTTCAGAAGAGAGAGAATCACTTTACAGTGAACTCTTACAAAGTAGCTCATGTACAAGAAGCACATTCTCAATTGGAATTGTTTGGAGAACAATGCTATTTGCTGTAGATAATTGGCCTGAATGATTTCAGTCCGTTTTATTTTGGTGTGTTTATATAACTCACGTGATAAAACTGACTTAAACATGTAAATCGAGATTTAACATCTATTTCTGAGAATATGATCTCACAAGTATGATAAACTCAAGAATTCAAGAAAGTACTGTGTCCAGTAAGTTTGGTAGAAGTTTCCTCTAGAGAGAGATTCTCTTCTGTGTCCATGAGGCAGATGAATAGTTTGAAGAACAGAACTTCTGATTGTTGGTAATGAAATATAAGAAGTAATGGGCATAGCAGGTTGTGTGGTGGTTGAGGTGCTGGACTGCCATGTGGACAACTGCAGTTGAAGTCCTGGACCTAGAGACTTGAAACTGACACTGACACCCCGGGAGGTGATTTCTTGTGTTCTGTCTCTCTGGCAAGTGCATGTGTCTTATAGCAAAACAAAACAAAAAACTCACTCTGTGTGTGTGTGTGTGTTTATAAAGAATACTACTACTGAATGAGTAAATAGTTACATAATCTAACATTTAAATAGTTGGAGGAATGCTGAGTAGACATTCATATTGGGACAGATAACACTGCTACTGTAGTAAGTGATGTAGATGTTGCATTGGCCTATCACAGTAGCAACTTAGTTCTCATGTAAGTCACACTCTAGCACCCCCTGAGTGGCTCTTTTTCAAAAAGTGGCATGGAGGTCCGAATTCTAGTTTTCAGTATCTCCATCTTCAACATGTAGCTTCTAAATCGGCCCCCCAAGAGACAAAGTATGTAGAAGACCACATGGACCATCCACACGAAAGACCACGTGGCTGGAAAAGAGCAGACATCAATGCCATCACATTTCACCAGCTCAAACTCAATCTCTCATTCAGCCTAACTAAAGGAAAGCCAAAGAATGTAGTTGTGCAGCTCCCAAGGAGAACTGAGTGGGTGAGCATCTGCGGGCTCTGCCACATTATTTGCTCATCTTCTGCCATCTCTGAGTTGGCTACAAAATGTCTGAGTTTGTCACTTGTAGTAATGCGAAAGCACCTTCCATTTGTAATCGCCTTCTATTCAGGCAGGTACAGCAGTTGCCTGAAAACTCTAAAGTCATGGAGCCAGTAGTTAGCGTAATGGCTATGTCGCTAGACTCCCATGTAGCCGATTGCAGTTCAAGTCCCGAACCCAGTGTCTTAAACTCATGCCGGGCGCATGTGTGTGTGTGCCCAAGATCCTGAGAGGAGAATGGAGGAGAAGGGATTGCAGCATGTCCATCCCCACTGGGGGGTGATTTCTCACTTTCTGTCTCTCTGGCAAGCGCAGGCACCCTATAGCTAAAGATCTCTCCAAAACAGAAAAAAAAAAAAAAAGATACTCCAAAGTCATGGAAAAATACTTTGTTTATTATTAGATTATCTAAAGAGTTTTTGTAACAAAGAGGCAGGCTGTGGTGCTGCAGTAATGTCAATGGGCCCACATGGGAGAGTTCCTAGATTCAAATTCTGAGACCTCTCTGAGCACGCCAAGCTGTGCATCTACTCATTTGCTCATGTGCTCATGATCTGGGATGGCCAAGACTGGACTGAAGACTCTGTTGGGGGTGCCTCTCTCACTCTCACACATGGAAGAAATAAATGATTAAATCTTTAAAAAAAAAGAAACCGGCATGAAAGAACACAGAAAGTTAGATAGATAGATAGATAGATAGATAGATAGATAGATAGATACCTTATATTTAATCACTGTACATCTTTACAATGCACAGCATGGTTTTTCCAAGCGCGAACACAGTGTGTATTAGTCAAGTTAGACATTACCATGTACATTATCATCAATAGATAACTCTTCATTTTTCTGTCTATTAAATGTGTTGGTTTTTTTCCCCTAAATTTTCCAACACTCTAGTTGAATTGACCTATAAAGAGAAAATGCCTACTTAATGAGTTTTGTTGCAAAATTTAATTGTTTCATTTTCTTTCAAAACTTTTAGTTGGCTAAGAACAGCAAAATGTAGGTCATCAGAAGCAAAGGAGGCCTAGATCTAGGTGATAAATTATTGAACTCTTCTTATTAGCAGAATACGTTTCTTTCCCCTGCACATGAAATCTCTCAAACTTCTGGTGTGAAAAGATAACACGGCTGCACTGGAAGAGTCAGGGGGATGGTGGAGTTGGTGTGTCCCACTGTCTGGCCCACTTAGATGCCCATTTCAACCGCTAGTAAAGCATCCCCACACCGTTCTCTCAGAGTTATGGGTTCTGAGGCACTGGAGTGGCCAACCGCTGATTTAGTCCACTTTCCATTAGCGATATAGGAACTAACACCCGAAATCCCCCTAAGGTGACTGGGTCCCCTAGCTAGTATGCAGTAACATCAACCATGAGACCCAGACACCCATGCTCTGCTCATGTCTACACTGTCTCACAGCAGGGATCCAGGCCACTTAGCCATCTACTCTCCCACACTACGTCCCTCCAGAAAAGCCATTCTCTTTTCCTCTGTGCTGGCAACCTATGTCCTCTGCCATCTGCTGTATAAGCAAGCGCATTGTGACTTGCAGGTGGCCAAGGCCTGCCTCGCTAGCATGTTGATCCACTGGGCCCGAGTCTACTTTTTCTGGGCCTTGTGGAGTGTATGAACACCTGTTCCTCTTTAGGCTTTTTCTTTTCTGGGCTAAAAAGCCCCGAGTCCTCACATGACATGTTTTTCTGCCTGCTTACCTGATTTCCTCCTGTCTGATGTGCTATAAATACCACAGCTCTTACAAAGTAGAACACACATCAGATTAAATACCTGCATTGAGATCTGACCAAGCACTGCATAGAACGGGCTAGGGAGGCATGTGAAGATGAAGTGAAGGCTGAGAAAAAACTTCTCTTCTACCCTCTTAGGGTGAGTGGCTGAGGCCTGTGAATTAATACTAACAAGACACATTTGCCGAAGAAACGGCATACAATTTTGTTAACTTTAAAAAAAATTAATAAATAATTAATTAAAATTTGACCTGAGAGGGACAGAGTGAGAGAAAGCGAGAGAGATGGAAAGTGAGAAAGCAAGCCACTAGGTCTGGGACTCAAACCGTGGTCGACCATGTGGGAATCCAGCACCCTTAACCACCACACCACTTGCTGGCCCCCAATTTTGTTAACATTTCATGCACATAGGCACTCACAGAAAAATGTCAAACTCATATAAATGGTAGAATTACGGGCTTATTTATTGGATCATTGGAAAAATCATGATCTGTTTTAGCTAGAAAAACAGAAGAATACATCATGACTTTTCCAGCAACCCAATACCATAATACAAAGGAAAAAAGGGTTGCATTTCAAGGCTGATAAATTGTGGGAAAATGACTAAGCTGTACTTGAGGAACCTAATGGAGGATAAAGGTTATTTTCATAAAGTTTGTTCATGCAGAGTCATCTCGATACTCACACTCCACCTCTGGTAATAAGAATCACTCTTCTGTTCCTGGTATGGGAGCAGCGGACTTCTCAAAGAGAAATGTGTTCCCGGGCTTTAGGCAGATGAGGCGACGGCAGAGAACTCTTTCTGCACCTGTTGATTCGTAACTGCTCTCAGCTCAAAATAATCCTGATGTCAGTGTGGCATATTTTGGGGTGACACAGTCTGATCCTCTATAAGGTATAATTTGACACCTGCCCCCCAGCACTCCAGTTACTCCAAAATGCTTTTTTCTGGAGGTATAAGTCTTCACCTCCTATTACTACTATTTTTTTGTTGTGGTTCGTTTGTTTGTTTTTGCCCTAGGTCATGTGCATTCACTAGAGAGAGAGACAGAAAGAGGAGAAAATCCCCCAAACGCATTGGGGATGGCCATGCAGCAATCCCTTCTCCTTCACTCTCCTGGGATTTGTGGCATGCACACACTTGCACCCGGCATGATTTTTAAGCCATCAGATCCAGGACTCGAAATGCAGTCAGCCTTGTGAGGGTCTAGTGCCTAACCACCATGCCACCTGTTGGCCCTGACCATCTTTGACATCATGCTCTGAATAGCTCTTCTGATTATCATACCATGAATCGAGATCCTTGAAGATTGGTTGTCCTAGAGTTATAAATTGGCTTATTTAGTCCTCCAGTGTCTATCATCTTCTCCGCAGGACTATGAGATCCCATCTGAATAGCTGGCTAAAATTCAGATTCGTTCTTTCTCCCTCCATCCTATGACAGTCTTAATCCAGCCACCAGGGCCAAACAAAGCTCCTGCCTTTGGAGGATTAGGGTCTAGCTGGGGAAATAAGCCACACACTAATATATATGTACTTACTATGGTATAGCAGTAAGTGCTAAAAAACCAAATCATCTCCATCTGGTCCTGCTGTTAAAAGAAATTACCTTAGCCTGAGTAAGTTATAAACAGCAGAAATGTATTTCTCACAGCAATGGAGGCTGGGAAGTCCAAGATCAAGGTGGGCTTTGAGGAAGTTGGTGTTCCCGTGAGAGTTTGATCTCTGCTCCATTTCCACCCTGCTGCTGTGTCCTCCTGTGGTGGAAGAAGCAAAGGGCCAAAAGGGGGGGGCAGACAGCTCTTTCAAGCCCTCGAATAAGGAAAGTAACCCTCCTGTTCCCTCTGGAGACAGAGAGACAGACACACACAGCTAATCACCTCCTAAAAAACCACCTCTTAATGCTCTTGCATCAGGGATTGTTTCAACATACGGGTTCTGCGGGCCACGTTCCAACTGCAGCATAAATTAAGAGCAAGAGAATGAGCTGAAGGGGCATCAGAAGTGACTTCTCAGACCAGAAAGTAGCATGGTGGAGAAGGTGACTGGATCCCGCTGGGCTATGGTGAGAGTCCTGGACCTGGCAGCTTGAGAAATACGCCAGGCCTGTGTGTGCGTATCCAAAATCCTGAAAGGAGGGAATAATGAAGGAGAAGGGATTGCAGTGTGACCAGTCAGCCCCTGGGGTGGGGAAGAGGGGGTGCTTTCTAATTTTCCCTCTTTCTCTCTGATGAGTGCATGCCCCCTCTGGCGGAAAAAAAAAATGCTTCTCTGCAGAAGTGACTTTGGAGCAGAAACCTGAGTGGAATGTGTGTATATGTGGATATTTGTAGGGTATTCTGAGCAGTGGAACTGTAAAGGTAAAGGCTCTGAAGCATCTTCTAGGAACAGCCCAGAGACAGGTGTGTCTGTGTCAGGAAAAGGAAGGTAGGATGGAGCTCACGTGGGGACTTGGAGGCTGGGGAAGCCTTTGGACTATACTATGAGTGGTCCAGCATCTGTTAGAAGATGTTGAACGAGAATGGCATGATTTCATTTAAACCTTAAATTTTAAGAGCTGTCAAAAAGGAGGAGAATGTGGCGGTTTTGTGGAGAAAGGCTGTAAGTTTAGGAGCAAGTTGTGGCAGCAGGAAAATGAGTCAGATGCTGGTCATCCAGACACGTTGTGCTTGCCCTGGTGCCTGACCCAGTTTAACAGCATCTGGGAAGGGAATGAGCCTTGCCTGGTGGCACTGGTCTGTCATCCTCTTTGGATGGCTCCTGTGATTCTGCTTTGTTTTTGTTGCTTCTCCCCTCCCCTTCCCTCCCCTCCCCTTCCCTTCCCTTTTCCCTTTTCGTAATTTTTTTAAAGTTCATTTACATTTTCTTCCATAAGACAGAGAGACAGGCATATAGCAACCCTAGGTGGATCCTGACACCATGATCCACCCTCAGCTTCAACCCGTCTGGGGTCATGGGCAAGGACATGCCTGACATACTCAGGGAGACCTCCAGGATTGAACTAGGAACCTTCCCATGTGAGATTGCCTTGCCGAGCATTGTATTTTTACCACTGTGTCACTTCTCAGCCTCCCTTTTCTCTTTTACATTGCAAAAATTCTGGTATCTTTTTTGTTTTTTTCTTTGTTGGCTTTATCAAAGTATAAAAGATAAATAAAAATTGTCTGCTTACAGTGAACAACATGTTCTGATATATATGTATATTATATACATATGTAATCTAAGTACTTTTAAGCTATTTGCCTCATAATTCCTTCTAGAAACTTCCATATTTGGAATGAGGTGGGTAGCAAGCAGGAAGGCTCCATCCTTTGCCCACACAGATTTTACCTTCTATACTAAAATATGACTTAAAAGAAAAATATTTCAGAATACTTAGCCACCAAATTATGTAACATTGTGTTCATAAATCTTTCAGCAAAATGGACAGAGCTCACAAATGATTCTTATTTATCTCTTGGAGGCTTTTATGGCAGTAACCCGTGTTATAGACTATATTGTCTGCTCTCAAAATTCATTTGTTAATGCCCTAACCTCAGAATGTGATAGTGATTGGAGGTACAGCCTTTAAAGAGGTAATTCAGTTAAAATAGCGTTGTTAGGGTGGGCCTTAATCCGATATAAAAGGGGAAATTAGGATGTAGACAGACACATGTACACAGAGAGTAGTCAGTGAAAGCCCAGCTGAAAACAGAGAGGAGGAAGAGACCAACTGCAGGCCAAGAAGAGAGAAAACACCTGCAGAGATCTCGATCTTGGGACTTTTAACCTCCAGAACTGTGAGGCAGCACATTTCTGTTGTGTGAGCCCTTAGTGTGTGGTAATTTGTTACAGTGGTCCTAGCAAACTAAAAGCACCTTTCACAAGAGTCTGTGAACCAGTTCTAGGAGGCGGCTAATTGGCTTTTCTTTCTTTCTTTCTTTCTTTCTTTCTTTCTTTCTTTCTTTCTTTCTTTTTTTTTTTTTTTTTTAGAGATTTTTGCTATAGGGTGCATGCAGCACTTGCTGGTGAGATAGAGACAGAGAGACAGAAAGTGAGAAATCACCCCTCAGGGAGGAAGGCCACACCGCAATCCCTTTTCTTCCAGTCTCCTGTTGGGATCTTGGGCATGCATGCTCATCCACCTGGCATGACTTTTAAGCCACTGGATCTGGAACTCGAACTGCGGTTAACTCTCTGGTAGTCCAGTGCCACTGCTGGTCCCTAGGCTATGCTTTCTTCTTGCTATAGGGTGTGTACACTCCCTGGAAAGACAGAGAGACAAAAAGTGTAAAGTCACCCCCCAGGGAGGACGGCCACACCACAATCCCTTCTCTGCCACTATCCCTTTGGGATTTGAGGCATATGCACACACATGTGCCTGGCATGAGTTTCAAGCCTCCCAGTCCTCCATGGTCTGCCATGTGGGAGTCCAGCAACGTTACCATTACATCATCTGCTGGTCCTAGGCTGTGCTTTTTAACATGGTTGTGGTCACCAGTTATATTAGTTTGCTATAGCTACCAAAACAAAAGACCACAGACTGGGTGGCCTGAAAAACAGACATTTGTTGTCTCAGTTCTGGAGACTAAAAGTTTGAAATCATCCAAACCAGTTGGTTCTTTCTGAGGTCTGTGAGGGAAGGAGCTGTTCAAGGCCCCTCAACTTGCTTGTTAGATGGCTATCTTGTCTCTGTGTCTTCACGTCTTTCCCACATGGATCCCTGTCCAAATTTCCTATTTTTATGACACCAGTGAGTTGCATTAGAGCCTACCCCTATGACTTCCTTTTAACTTAATTACCTTATGAAGATTCTATCTCAAATATGGTCACATTTTGAGGTTCCATCGGTTAGGACCTTAAGATGTGAATTTCATTTTGTTTTAATTTGCATGTACTTGCCAAGGACAGGGAGAATATGAGAGAGAGAAAGAGAGAAACCACCCCTCAGGAAGGATGGGCACACTGTAGTCCCTCCTTCATTTCTCCTCCTTTTGGGATTTTAGGTATGCATGCATATACTCCCCATGTGTTCCTCAAGCCACAGGGTCTGAGACTCAACTGTGCAGCTGGCCATGTGGGATCCAGCTGCCTTAACCACCATGCCACTGTCTGGTGGCAAGATAATGAATTTTGAAGAACGTGGTTCAGCCCCTAACAAGCATCACCTCAGAAGACAGTGACTATGGTCTCATATACTTTCCATCGATGTATTTATAAGCTGAGTTTTCCACTAAGGACACTAAGGGAAAAGAGCCAAAACTCCTGGATTAAAATCCAAATTTTGTCACTTATTTAGCTGTGTGTCCTTTAGAAAGTTACTGGATTAATTCTGTTGTTTATTGGACAAATATTTATGTAAATAACTTACCATTGCCAAGCATTATTCTAGGTACTTTATAGATATTACCTCATTTAATAACTTGTAATGACTATAAGAAATAGAGAAATAGGTACTCTTAGGGCCCCAGCTTTGTTTGTTTGGTTGTTTTGTTTTGTTTTGTTTTGTTTTAATTTACCAAAGGGTGTGTGTGTACTTGCTGGAAAGAGTCAGTAGGAGAGAGAGAAAATGAGAAAGCGCCCCCATGGGAATGGTCATGCCATAGTCCCTTCTCCTCCATTCTTCCCCCTTTTGGGATTTTGGGCACACACACCTGGCATTTTAAACAGGAACTTTTAAGTAACTTGTTCGAGGTCACACAGCTAGCAAATAAGGAGGCAGGATTTGAGCTCATGTGTTTATTCTCAGGGTTAGTTCACTTTATTTACGCTGCCAGGCTACTATGAATTTCTGTTTGTAAAATAATAATGACTTGGCAAAGATTACTGTAGAATTAAGTCAGTGTTAGGTTTCTTCTCCCTTATATTTTGTATACAGAGAGAATAAAGCTATTTACTGACGGAAGTATTAGTGAAATATCATGCCATTTGAAGTTGTAAATTGAGGGAACAAAGACAAAACAATGACATGAGAAGAAAAAAAGACCATTTCTGGACTTTGTCTAATAGTTCTACTAAGTTTCAATGATTTTTAACCTTTGTTTTCTGAAAAGATTAAGACCCTATTTGAGCCAGATGATAATACAGTAATTAAATGTAATGCTCTATGAGTCAGTCCCTCATGAAAAGGTTCCTGGTTCAAGTCCAGAGATCAGAGATCTCCCTGAGTATACACAACTTACCTGTGGCCATGATCTGGGGTTTGCTAAAAGCTGGGGGTGGATTTCTGGGTCAAGACCCTGTTGGGGCTACATGCTTTCTCTTTGTATTTCTCATTCATGGAAGAAATACATAAAAACTTAAAAATAAAAAACAAAAAAAACCATTGTGAGCCAGGCCTGGTGGTTAAGGCAGCCAGATCCAAAATGGCTGACTGCGTAGTTCAGGTCCTGGATTGGTGGCTTGAGAAAACATGCTTGGCTCATGTGCATGCATGCCCAATCCTGAAAGGAGAGAGATGGAGAAAAAGGGATTACAGCATGATCACTCCCCATAGTGTGTGTGTGTGTGTGTGTAGCATGCTTTCTCCTCTGTGCCTCTCTCTATGTCTCTCAGGAGAGCACTTGTGGCTTCTAGCACTGGAAGTTAAATAAACAAACAAAAACACCTGTTGTTGAACTATTCCATGTTTTTGGTTTGTTTTTACTCAAGTATTTGTTTTTTCTTTATTATATGATGACTGACTCGGTCCCAGTTTTTCTTACCAGAAGTGTCTAATGTAGTTGAGGACAAAAGTAGAAACCGTTTGTATGTTTCACTTTTATCTGTGGTATTTCTTACGATGACTAATACATTAACATTACTGTTTTTTTTTTTTTCAGTTCAGTATTAAAGTTTTATTGAGAATTTCCTGATTCTTCTCAGGAACAAGAGAGATTATCCAGCAGCTGATTCTCGGAACTGGTGCAAATTACTATGTCTGATAGTTTATCTTGAACTATGGTGTTTTTAGCTACCAAGGGAGCATCAATTGAACCAAATTACAACACTTAGTATTTTAAAAGGTCTGCACTATAAAGACAGTTTTCTTTTCCACTGCACATGTACTGACCGCATTCAGGTAAAGGAGTTTCTGATGTCAGTGGTTCTGAATTTGAAAGCATGAATTTCCATTTCTGTGTACAGGTCAATATAATGTAATCTCTAGTCATTACCCAGGTTATTTCTAGAGCTCTCTGAGTAAAATACTGCATTAGGTGCAGCTGGGGAGATACATATGAAAGTGAGACAGTTTGCCTCACTGAAATCAGAAGGCCAGATGGAACAAATACAGTAAGCATACTCTCAGATGTCAAAAGGAGCAGTGATACTTCAGGACTGAGCATCGGGAAGATTAGTGGAAGCAGTAGGATGAGAGCTGACATATGGAGCGTAGGTAATGTTACCTGACAAATGTACAGACTGGGTCCGATCGCTCGTCACAATGAGGCAATGTCAGAGTCAATGCGTTTGCTTAAGGAAGGCTTTCTTACAGAAGATAGCAACTGGGAGAGAGTTAGAGTCCGAGATTCTTAAAGGTACCATCTCCATGTGTCAGGAGCAAGCAGGGCTTTTAAACACAAGTCAGGAAGATGACAAAGGAAGGGTCTGAGTAGGAGGAATCCAGGGGCTTTCCTGTATCGTTTCTTTGATGTCCCCTTTGATGGATGGTGCTGCTTGCTTGGTGCGGAGCAGTCTTGAGGGTAGTTAAGAAGTTATCATCACATTTGTTCTGAGTAAATCATTTAAGACAAAGACTTCTAAGGACGTGTCTTCAGTCTTCAAATGCTACTTGTGACTGTGTCTTGCAAAAGCTGAAGAATTAAGCTTGTCACAGTGTGACCACCTGTAACCAACATCAGATAGTGTGCAGATAGTTTCTGTTCGTGGGAAAGAGCACAAGCTCCTCTTTCTATGTAGAAGTAAATTACCTTGGACTGTAGGCATGGTTTTTTTTTTTTTTTTAAATTCTTTTTTGAATGTGGTAACTATTATGTTTCAGACTACACAAAGAAAACTAATTTGTTTACTTCTCAGGGACTTCAAATGAATTAGGATGGATTAAAAGTTCAAGAACGTAAAAGTGAGATGAGATACTTGGGCAAGAAGTGGCAGAATCCTGAAGTTGGAAGGTGACCATGGGGCTAGAAATAAAAACTCTACAAGGAGGGACCAGCAGTTAGCGTAATGGCTATGTTGCTGGACTCCCACGTAGTCAACCGTGGTTCAAGTCCTGGACCTGGTGGCTTAAAAAACTCATACCGGGTGCCTGTGCGTGCATGCACAAGATCCCAAGAGAAGAGGAAAATGGAGGAGAAGGGATTGTGGTGTGGCCATCCCCCCTGGGGGGTGATTTCTCGCTTTCTGTCTCTCTGTCTCTGTCTGTCTGGCGAGCACATGCACCCTATAGCAAAAACATCTCCCAAAAACAAAACAAAACAAAACAAAACAAAACAAAACAAAACAAAAAAACTAGGAGGAAAACTTAGCTAGGCTGGCAAATAATTGGATGTAAGAGAGGAGATGAATGATAAAAGTGATACTTCCTAATGTGTTTTCATGGAAGTTCCTGGTTACATCACTTAGTATTAAAAAGTGAACTGAGACCTCCTTCAAATCATTTTGAAATTGAATCACTTTCTGTGTAGATTGCTGAGAGCTTCTAATAGGCTGAAATACATGGCAAATCTCTAAGATGATGTCCCATTTCTCAAATATACACATTCACAAAAAATCTCTTTTTATAAAAATCCATTTTTAATGGGTTTTTTTGAACACTGTTTTGGAGCACATGCTGCACTACCTTTGAGACTGGTGATATGATTAATAAAACCTTGGGGCAGGTCCATGGCCTAGTGATTAAGGAGCCAGATCCCACATGACTGACCATGGTTTGAATCATGGCCCCAGTTGCTTGAAAAACACTCCAGATGTATGTGCATGCATGCCTAAAATGCTGGCAGGATGGGAAAATGTAGGTAAAGGGATTGTGGCATGACCATTAGAGGGTGCTTTCTCTCTCTTTCTCTCTGGTGTATACATGTGCATGTGCAACTAAAAAATAATAAGTAAATAAAAACTGGGAAATTGCAACTAGAATTTGGTTTGGACTAAAGATGATCAGTTGACTTTGAGATACATTAAATTTGAGGTACTGTGGACCAGGTCGTGCAAGCATCTAGAGGGCTGCATGTTTTGGGAACTACCACTGAAAGAAGAGCTGTGAATACAGAGATGGATTTGGAGTTATCACGTCTAGGTGAAGATTAAGTCTATAATGGTGAAATCAGTAGGGGAGAGGGAACAGGAGTGGAATGAATGTGAGAAAGGTGGGAAATCTCTGTGTGTGATAAAAGAAGAAAGAGAACTGACAAAGGAGATGATGAAAGGATGGTCAAGAGAAGGAAGCTCAGGATCTGATATAGGTAGGATGGGAAACTAGGGTAGGACTTAGAAAACTTAAGGAGGTATTCAGCAATGTCAAATGCTACAGAGAGAATGAGAAGGAATGCTTTAAAGTTTAGAAAAAAAGATGGTATCACTGGCCTTAGAATAGCTTTGCAGTTTAAATAGGCTTTTTTCTTATTTCCATGAGTGAACAAGACACATCCCAACAAGGTCTTCATACCATAGGCCACCCCCAGCTGCAGCAAGCCCTGAATTGTGTGCATACAGCCTGGTGTACTCAGGGAGGCCTCCAGACGTGAACTCCAACTTCCCACGTGGGTCAGCCTCAGAGAGTGTTGTGTTTTACTGCTATACCTCCACCCAGCCTCAAGAAAGAATGGTTACCTGCTAAATTGTTTCTATTTCAGTAAATTTATGTAAGTTCTTTAAGAGCAAGTTTATAATAAAGTAAAAATAAACAGAACCATAGCAGCACATTTTAAAAAAAAAAGTTTGGTTAGCATAATCACATTGAAAAACTGATTTCCATTAATCTTTTCCAAGATGGAGGTTATTGAGTTGGACTTTATAAATAGAGGTGTCCTCTATCTAGTATGTGTATATATTGTCTTTAGAAAAGGTTACCAGGTAGTGTAGTGGTTAAGGCACTGGATTCCCATGTGGCCAACAGCAGTTCAAGTTCCAGACCCAGCTTGAAACTCAGGCTGGCACTCAGTGTGTGTGCATACCCAAAATCTGAAAGGAGAGTAGAGGAAAAGGAACTGTGATGCGGCCACCTCCCCTGGGGGGCGGGGTGATTTCTTGCCTTCTGTGTCTTTATCTCTCTAGTGAGCACAGGTGCCCTACAGGAAAAATCTCTCAAAAGACAAAGAAAAGAAAAGAAAAAAGGTTGTCTGGCCTACATCAGCACCCTGACTCCTTTGCTGAGTCTGGTTATTCCTTAATGAGCCTACCCGGTGAAGCCTTATCGGGGTATACCTTAGGGAAGATGAATGTTGGAACATCTATCTGCCCTAGGAGGTCAGAACATGCACTAGGAGGCCAGTGTCCTATCCTTGACAGTGGGCTTGAGTGAGGGCCAGGACAAAGCAGAGTCAGAAAGAAAACCAAGATTAAACCTCATTTCAGCAAGCATTACAGACACCCACCCAGTTGATCAAGCCAAATGCATCCTTGATTCCCCTCCGTCCCTTCCTGCAGCTCAGGTTACTTGTACCAGTCTGCTTTTCTCCATCTCTGCTGCTGCCTCCCTGCTAGTCCGAGCCACATCCTGTCCCACCTGAACTGGTAATACTAGAATAACCTTGCCACTTGGCTTCTCCTTCCGCTGTTCCATCCCCGATCTTCTCTTCCTGTGACAGTTAGAGGGATTTTCTTAATACTTAAATTGGATCCTGTCTCTGTCCTGCCTGACAATCTGTCATGGCTTTCCACACAGCTCTTAGGGAAGTCAAAACTCTTCCCCATGTTTCGAAAGGCAGCACATGAGCTGGTTCCCACTGGCCTGGCATCCCAGTGTCATTTCCTGCCCATCCCCACACTCCTGTCCACCTGATTGCCCAGCAGCTACTCTGAGATCACATCATGGCCTCCACAGGCTGGCTCCCAAGTTCTGTTTATTAGGCTTGGAATCTCTTCTGTATGCCGCAAGGCTGACACACTCTCCTCTTCCATTTCTCAACTAATTGTCACCTCCTCAGGGGTTTCTTCTTAACCAGTGTCTCTCATATCACCCTGTTGATTTTCTCCACAAAACTTTAACAAAAACATTTATAGATAGTATCATGTATATATTTACTTATTTCTGGTTGATTTTTGCCACAAGTAGAATATAGATGCTAGGAGACCAGTGTCCTATCTATCTATCTATCTATCTATCTATCTATCTTTATCTTATTTTGCTATAGGGCACATACACTCACCAGAGAGAGAGAACAAGAACAAGCTGCCAGGTCAGGGACTTGAACTGCAGTCAACCACGTGAGAGTCCGGCACCTTAACCACCACGCCACCTGCTGGCTCATGAGGTCAGCGTTCTTATTTGACTTGTGTTTTCCTGCACTCCCAGGAATGAACCTGGTACTTTCTCACAATAGGGATTCTACAAATGTTCAATGAATGCATGAATGACAGTCCCTACTCTCTTGAAGTAAATGGTATAGTAAGGGAATAAAGTAGAACAGGCAATAACCATCCATCCAGGACAGGTTTTATCAAATACATGGGAAGAAGCCAAAGCATCACAGGCAAAATGATCTATAGATTTCAAGGATCCCTACTAAGTAACTACATCACGTTATTAATGTTATTCATTAGCATTATTCATGTTTAAAAGTAATGTTGAAGCTTTGTTTTATTGCCTTACGAATGCACCTTTTCTAGACAGTATTTTTCTAATCCCACCTCCCAATGAAATTTTATACCACAAGGGTATCTATACAACTGTGCATATGTTTATATACTCTATGTGTATCTGTACCATATGTGTGGGTGTATACATAATATTTTTCATTCTCCAAGAATAAATTTTTACCCCCTTGAGGGTAAAGTTGCTTATGTGGGTAATACATTTATTAAAAAGTGTAATATCAAACATAAGACCGTATCTTGAAATGAGTGCAGTTGGTACATCTTCATAGTATTTGCTCATAAATGTCATTGAATTGTGTACTGTATAAAAACAGACAACATGCTTTTCTTTCTAAGTACCTTTTGCACTATTCTCAGTACCTTTTGTAAGTGAAAACATTTAGTATTTGTCCTTTTGTGACTATCTTATTTTTCTTAGTATAATGTTCTTAAGGTTCATCCATTTTATAGCATGTGTCAGAATGTCTTTCCTTTTTGAAGGCTGAATAATATTCTATTGTGTATACATATTCTATTAATCTACTAATGGACACTTCTGTTCCCAGCTGCAGGATAATGACTAAAGGATGATACCGTGTTTTGTTTTTTAATATGATATTCGTGTTCATCGAAGTGAAAAGTCACCCTCAAAGGCATAACGAGAGTTCACGTGATAACATTCACCAGTACGTCCTGGAGCCTGGCTTCCTTATGAGCATGAGAAGATACATCAGAAGAACTTGTATTTTTAGGGGGAAAAAATAGGGCAAATGCACTGTGATCATTGCACAGCCTAGAAGCCAACATGTCGGGGCTGCTTGGCTCTAAGAGTACTTGGTGATATATTACAAAGGTGACTTAGTAAAAAATGTGTTGCCTAAGATTTAGATTTAGAGATGGTAATTAAATTACTAGTAAAGGAGCAGTGAGAAACTGGCCTAAAGAATTAGAGGTAGGAGATCAGTGTTCGAAGACTCAAGGAAAGGGGCCAGCAGATGGTGTTGTCGAGTTTTATGTCACTCGACTCCCATATGGTTGACCATAGTTCAAGTCCCAGATCCGGTGGCTTGAAAATCATGCCGGGTACATGTGCAAGTGTGCCAAGATCCCAGGAGGAGAATGGAGAATGAAGGATTGTGGTGTGGACATCCCCCTTGGGGGGATGATTTCTCACTTTCCCTCTCATTGTCTCTGTCTCTCCCTATGGTGAGTGCACACACCCTGTGGCAAAAACCTCTACCCCGCCACCACCCCCCCCCAAAAAAAAAAAAACCCAAGGAGAAAAAGAATTTTCAAAAAAAAAGAAATTTA
>NW_006160168.1:548827-560324 GCF_000334495.1 Tupaia belangeri chinensis | reverse complement strand
CTCCCCCGCCCCCCCCCCCCCCCAAAAAAAAAAAAACTCAAGGAGATAAAGCATTCTCAGAGAAAGAGTAATTTCATTTACAACTTCATATTGCTCTTTTTAGTGGTTCATTCTGTTTGGAACACATGCATTATCACAGGTAAATACCAAAAGGTTCTTTGGGCCATAACGAGTGTATCATGTTGGTGTAGGAAATGCTAGTGAGAGCGTTTTAATAGTGGAACTTAACCAAAGGGCAAATTGTGTATCACTCAACACTTTCACTTGCTTATCTTTCAGGAATTTTAAGAAGGTTCAGGCACTAAGGTTTGACCAGATGTTTAACTCTGTACACCCCACTTGGGTTCAGGCTGCTCTTTTGCATCTGCAAAAGGATTCTGTAGGTATGATAATAAGAGCCTAATTCAGAAAATAGTGGATTCTAGTTGTATACTTTTAGCAAAATTTATTTACATTAGCCAATAGAACTGAGCTTTACCGATGCGCACTGGAGTGAGGCATGGTCTAGCTTGATGGTTCATGAAGGGGGCCAGTAAGGGTGACATTTAGTTCCATGGAAGCTGTCGTTCCTGCTCATACTAAAGATAGTTTGTGCAGTTACACAATACATAAGGTGCTTCCTGATCTTAAAGCTATGCACATGCTTTACTTTTATCCCACTTCCCACTTAACCAGCCTCTGTGTTGCTAATTCTTCTTCATCTATTTAATGTGATCTTTCTTCCAAGACAGATGAATGTAAACCATCACTTTCATAATGCCTCCCCCTGAAGAAACTTCACGCCAATCTGGATTGCTATTAACTGACTAACCCACGTTACTTTCCAACCTTCTTTCTCATTACTCTTTATAAACACAAGCCCCAAGTTCTAATCTGTCTTTTCTCTTTAATGATTATTTTCTTTAGCCTTCAAATGCTTCCCCTGCACGTTCTTCCCACTTCCCTGTAGTGCCCATCACCTCTGCCTCCTTTGGGCCTGTTTTCTACTACTGGGCCTGTTTTCATTGAGATTAGTACTTCAATAAATACTGAATCTGTTTTACTTTTTTATCTTCAGATTTTTTCCATAGGGTGTGTGTACTCTCTGGAGAGAGACAGAGAGGAAAAGTAAGAAATCTACCCCCTCCCCCCTGGGAGGGATGACCATGCTGTAAATCCTTCTCCTCTAGGGATTTTGGGCATGCATGCACACATGTCCAGTGTGATTTTCAAGCCACAGGGTCCAGGACTAGAACTGCGGAGTGAGCTACGTGGGATCCAGAGCTATAACCACCAGGCTCCCTGCTGTCCTCATCCCAAATCATTATACTAACTGCAAACAAAATAGAATTCCCCTACTCTGAATTTTATTAATTCTTGGGTATACGTTTGTCACTTTAGTTCACTGTTCTTTTGGTATTGCTATGAATTAATCTTATGGATTTATTAAATATTATTTATTGCACCCATTTACCTGAACAGTGTTCCAACTCTACTAAGGCTTCTTTTCTTAGGCGATAGTTTGCTACAGTGTCCTTTCACACATCAGATATACTTACTGAAGGTCATACTAAATAAACAGATATTGCATGAATTTCAACTATTATTTGGGCACTCAACTAATAAATGAGAACAAATATTTGATGACCGTTGTTTGGATGCACTTTAGACATCAGGTTTTTTCTTAAAAAAAAAAAAAAAGCTTCTTGTTTACAAATCCATAGATTATCATGATAATCTGCTTCTAAAACCTCCCCCCCACACACACACTTTCATATAATGTTAGGTTTGTTTTGCAGTGTTTTTAGTGTGGTAACATACATAACATGACATTTACCATTTTAACCATTGAGTGAACAGTTCAGTGGCAGTAAGTGCATTCACATGGTTGAACAAATGCCCTCATTATTCATCTCCAGAATGTTTCCATGTTCCCAAGTTAAAACTCCATGCCCATCAAAAATACTAACTCTCCATTGCCCACTACCACTGGAAGCCACCATTCTACTCTCTGTTCCTATGAATTTGGCTATTCTAGGTACCTTTCGTAAGTGAAATCATTCAGTATTTGTCCTTTTGTGACTATCTTATTTTTCCTAGCATATTTTCAAGGTTCATCCATATAATAGCATGTATCAGAATTTCCTTCCTTTTTGAAGGCTGAATAATATTCTATTGTGTATACATATTCCATTCATCTGCTAATGGACACATCTGCTCCCAGCTGCAGAATAATGACTAATGACTAATGCTGCTCTGAACATGGGTGTGCAAACATACCTCCAAGGACTTTAGAAAGAAACCCTATTAATTGTACTCAGAAAGCTTGTGCCATTACCTTAGCTGGGATGACATAAATTGGGTTCCTCCTACACAGTAATGCTTCGTTTTAAAATGCTGCTGGATAATAGTACTGATTCAGTTTAAATACGTGCCAGCGTCCTTGGCAGAATAGGAATCTTTTACAGCAACTTCTTTTTAGAGTGAAAGAATATTAGGAGAAAATGTTTGGAGGGCTAACTATAAAAGTCAGTTATTTTTAGCAGAATATATTTGTTCTCAACTTAGCTAATTGTTGTAGATAATCACCAATCTTGGACTACAAATATGTTTCACCAAGCCAGCGAATTATTTTAAAAATATCTTAATGACATGGAGGGAGAATATTTAGCCAATACTTTTGCTTCACTGGCTTTTATGAAAAATTTCTTTCATATATGTTGGTTGTCATAAAAATTATGATGTATTTTTCTGTTTTTCTATGCAAAAATGCTTCATGACTTTTAAGACAGCCTAATATATAAGTGTTTTAAGCTATGCAAGCATTTCAGTTTGTTTGAAAATAAGCAATAGAATGTATGAGGTATTCAGTTGCAGATGAATTCATATCTTCCCACAATGTAGTAATTCAAGATAAAAATATTGAGGTTGGTTTGGAAATGAATTTGGAAAATCATTGTATAAGTCTAGAAAATAAAAAATTTTATTGTATTTCACTGTTTACACATGGTGAATTTCTACTTCTGTTGATTCTAGGTTTGTAAATGCCACAAAGATGGGCATTGTGTCTGTTTTGTTTACTATCTACAGTAGGTATTCAATCTATCTTGGATGCATGCAAATAGATAATTATAGCAGCATCATTTGGAAACTTTTCTATAGACATCCTTCCTTAATCTTTTTTTTTTTTTTTGAGAGGTTTTTCGCTATAGGGCGCATGTGCTCGCCAGACAGACAGACAAAGACAGAGAGACAGGAAGCGAGAAATCACACCCCAGGGGGGATGATCGCGCCGCAGTCCCTTCTCCTCCATTCTCCTCTCGGGATCTTGGGCACGTACGTACACGTGCCCGGCGTGAGTTTTAAGCTACTGGGTCCGGGACTCGAACCGCGGTCGACTACATGGGAGTCCAGCGACATAGCCATTATGCTAACTGCTGGTTCCCGATCCTTCCTTAATCTTAAAAAGAACTTTAATGTCCTATGTAAGACAAAAAAACCTAAAGGACATAAATAATAATATCAATAAAATCAAGATAATTTTTACTTTTTATCATCATCTCCCCTTTAATGTTCAACTAAATAATTCAATAATCTGTGCACACTAAGTGTATGCATGAAAGAAAGAAGGTAAGTTGTTACAAATATTTTTAAAGATCGTTTTTTCTCTTGAAGGTGGCTTGACATTGAAGATGACTTTCAACATCATCATCATTATTAGTATTATTATTGTTGCTAGAGGGCACAGGCAGTTACCAGAGAGAGAAAGGGGGAGCACGCCCTAGTGGAGGGTAGTCAGGCTACAGTCCCTTCCCTATGTTTGTCCTTCCCATCAGGATTTTAGATATGAATCCACATGCACATTGTGTGTTCTTCAAGTTGCCAGACCTGGGATTCGAACCATTATTGACTGTGTGGAATCAGGCTTCTAACACATTGCTCTTGACCTCACTACTACAGGTTGACCCAGAGATATACTTTTTAGAATGTTTATGTTACTAAAAAACAAAACCTGTAGTGCTGATTTTCATAAAATGAGGTCTTATTGCTGCATCACATTTATATCTGTGCTTATTTTTTTTTAAGGTTTTTGTCATAGGGTGCATGTGCTCACTAGAGAGAAACAGAGAGAGAGGGTGAGAGGGAAAGTTAGAAATCACCTCCCTGCTGGGGTGATGGCCAGGCCGCAATCCTGCTCCTCAATTTTCCTCCTGAGACTTCAGGCACGTGCACACAAGTGCCTGCTAGGGTGCATTTTTTTTTTTTGGAGAGTTTTTCTTTTCTTTCTTTCTTTTTTTTTTTTTTGCTATAGGGTGTGTACGCTCACCAGACAGACAGAGACAGACAGAGACAGACAGAGACAGAGAGAGAGAAAGCGAGAAATCACCCCCCAGGGGGAATGGCCATGCCGCAATCCCTTCTCCTCTATCCTCCTCTTAGGATCTTGGGCACGCATGCACACGTGCCCAGTATGAGTTTTAAGCCACCAGGTCCAGGACTCAAACCACTGTCAACTACATGGGAGTCCAGCGACATAGCCATTACGCTAACTGCTGGGCCCTGCCTGGCATGATTTTTAAGCCACCTGGTCCAAGACTCAAACTGCATGCATGGCCATGTGGGAGTTCGGCACCCTAGCCACTCTGCCATCAGCTGGCCCCTATAGCTGTACTTGTGAACATTAAAATCCCATGTATTGATGGCACTAGGAATACTGGAGCAATTATCACCTGTCCCTCCTAGTACCATTGCTGTGTTTCTTCTGCAGAAGTGTTGCTGTCCTCTAGAATGGTTTTGGAGGAAGGAAAGGAAGATTATCCAACAAGACATGTTTTCCTGGGTTAGCACCATTCTGTTAGGTTCCATGGTGTTGCCCCCTAGCCACAGATCATCTCAGTATGGTGGAATACCAAATCCTCCAGGCTTCAGAGAACCGTGCAGGAGTGCTGGCAGTCCGGAACTAAACTTCCTCCTATCAGTGGTGGCCCACAGCATGACCGGTGCTAGAATGAGGTCCATCAAAAATAGCAAAAAGTCTCATCTCCCTTTTGTATTGTTTTGTAGGGTATCATTGCTAACTAAAAATGTTGATAATAGTCTAGATATAGTGGATGATAAATCAAGCAGTTCTTACTCTCCTGCAGTTGGTAAAACTAAGATTACTATTATTTGGAGCTTCTTTCAAGAATATTATATTGGGAACCAGCAGTTAGCATAATGGCTATGTCGCTGGGCTCCCATGTAGTTGACCGCGGTTCGCGTCCCGGACCCAGTGCGTGTGCGTGCGTGCCCAAGATCCCGAGAGGAGAATGGAGGAGAAGGGATTGCGGCGTGACCATCCCCCATGGGGGGGGATTTTTTGCTTTCTGTCTCTATTAAATTTTTGCCAAAGGACACACACACTCACCAGAAAGAAACATGGAGGGTGAGGGTGGTGAGAAAGTGAGTCACCAGGTTTGGGACTTGAACTGTAGTCATTCATGTGAGAGTCCATTGCCCCAACCACCACTCTACCCACTGACCCTTTCTGTGTTTTGTTTGTTTGGTTTTTGCTTTCAGTTTTTGTTACAGGGTACATGCACTTGCCAGAGAGAGAGAGAGAGAAAGTGGGAAATCACCCTTTAGAGGGGAATGGCCACACCGCAGTCCCTTCTCCAGTCTCCTCTCTGGATTTTGTACATGCATGCACACATGCCCAGTGTGATTTTCAAGCTGCCGGGTATGAGACTCAAACCGTGCAGTCGTTCATGTGGGATCCAGCCACCTTAACCTCCATGCTATCTGCTGATCCCCGTACTTTGTTGTTTTCCATAAACTTTTTAAAGAGTGTATGTGCATGTGTGTTCTCAAATGAAATAATAGAAATCTATAATAATGCATAAAAGAAAGGCATGAGGGAAATTAGGAGTGTTGTTTTCATTCATATTTTACTTCTCTGTTTGTGGCTCCTAATAATAAAGCAAGTTAGAAAGAACCAGGGATCCTTTTCTAGCCCAACACATTGACCTATTGTTTCTATGTTTACAATCTTTTCTTTCAATGAGGGACTCTTGGGTGTTTTGGGGGAGGGGGATAAATTTTGAGGCGAGACTTTCTTACTTTGAACACTGCACAGGACTTACACAGTTCTGATGTTGAAGTAGAGTTGATTTTGTTTTTCAATATCTGCAGGAATATTTCCCAATTATTCACCTTTTTTCATGTAGGAGTTGTGATGTATACAAGTGTGGAGCTTGAGTGAAGTGATTGTCCCAGGGAGAATTTTCTTTCTGGTAGAGTATAGTCTTGAAAACCTCTCCTAAAAGGGGCATTCCCTTTGTGGGTCTCCTCTACACCAACGGATATTCAGTTACCACGGATCTGTGCTCAAGTTGTTGGGGTCGTTGTATCTTTCCTTCTCTTCTACCTTTGGCCAGAAAAGTTTTATTGCTAAGACATGCCATGGGACTGACCACCCTCCTCCTTGTTTTGAGATTTTTTTGCTATAGGGTGTGTGTGCTTGCTGGAAAAGAAAGACAGAAAGTGAGAAATCACCCCCTGGGTGGATGGCCACACTGTAATCTCTTCTCTTCCATTCTCTTCTTGGGAGCTTGTGCACCCAGCATAAGGTTTAAAGCATGGGGTCTGGGACTCAAATTATGGTAGATTACGTGGGAGTCCAGAGACATAACTGTTATGCCATCTGCTGGTCCCTGCTTTAACTTCAGAAAGTTAAATCCAGTGTCTAAGATTTCCCCTGATTCCATCAACATATGTTTATATTTTCAGACTTAGACATTCTTTGAACATTTTTATGAAATCCTAATTTTGGCCAGTTTATTTCTATTCAAGCCCGGAACTCTCAGACGTTATACTCGGGACATGATAATGACTCCCAATCTGTCCTTTGTCACCCAGCAGGGAGTTCACACAGTAGCCTCTTCAGATACTGAAATCTTCCTGGTGCTCTGCAGAAATGTCTACAGCTCCATTATTTTCTGTCTTGGGTGCACACTTTTTCCTGGAAAGAGCTGCCTCTCCATGCTCACAAGCAAGAATCTACCCAGTTTGAAGAAATCCGTTCTTCATTTTGCTCCAATCTCATTTTCTCTATGCAGAATCTGTATTACTTGCATGAGATGCCCAGTAACCTTAATAACATCATCTTTCTCCAGAACTTTTCAAATATCCAAAGATCCTGGAGCAGAACATTCACCATAAGAATTTATTAAGATATTTAAAAATAGAAATAGCTCTCACTCTGCCTGTAATACAGCAAATAGCCATTTATTAAGCAAGCCTCAGCATTGTTCATTTTTATATCATCCGAAGTGATTTTCATACTTTTTTCTTTCCTCAAACTTTTCTGTTTTTCATACTTTATTCTATTACTCCATCTTTAAAATGTAAAGTATTGCCTTTCCTCTCAATATTTTACTATATTTTTCACTTATTGATCTCACTTCATACTCCACTGGAAAAAAAAAAAAAAAACAAAGTTCAGAGATGGTAACACTCTCACCTTGCCGCCCCCAAATCTGACCTCAGCTGTGTGCAGTGCCCCCCTCTTCCCCTCTTGTAGAATGGAAGAGGCATCTCTCCTCCTGGAAAAAGTTGTTTACTCTTTGTTTCTTCCTTTCCAAGACTTCTTGCCTTCAGTCATCTTCTCTATCCCACAGGGTCCAGGTTTTTCCTCTCTCCTGTCAGCTTGATATGCTGTTGGTTGCCCACCTTGAAAGTCTCAAGTCCTTCAACTGGACTAGGGAGAAATGTTCACATGTTGGAATATACACTTTGTAAGCTAAATAATGTGATTTAATGTATAAAAGAAAATGAAATAATAAATATTTAAAATTTTAAAAAAGTCTCAAGTCCACATATCCCAGATCCTCTATCTAGGCAAAATCTCATATCTCTACTCCCCTTCCCAGTCAGTTTGTAGCAATGAGTGACCTGCACTCAGTCAGTCTGTCTTCCCTCACTTCTTTATATTCTGACTTTATTCCCTAAACTCCAACGAATTGTTCACAATGGGCTGGCCCTATTGCCAGGTGGTTAAGGCAGCTGGATCTCATATGGCCAACCACAGTTCAAATCTTGGCCCTGCAGCTTGAAAAACATGCTGGGCACATGTGCAACTAAAATCCGGACAGGATAGAGAAGTAGAGGAGAATGGATCGTATCAGGACCATGTCCTCCTGGGGAGTGTCATTCTGTCTGTCTGTCTGTCTCTCTCTCGCCTTTGCTTTTTCTCTCTCTCTTTGGTGAACACATATGCCTTCTGGCAACTAAAAAACAAATTGCCCCCCCAACCAGGTCGCTAATAATCTTGTGCTGTCAAAAAGAGCAAAAACTTCATCTTATGTTATTCAAATTACAGCAGCATTCAAGATGGTTAATTGCTGCTTCTCCCTTGAAATGTTCCCTGCTTTGCCTTCTGCGATACCGTTCCCTGCTTTGCCTTCTGCGATACCACGTTCCCCGACCATCTCTTGGCCTTTTTGTTTTTCTTTCAAAGATGGACATGGGAGGAGACAGGCCCCTCCCCCTCTCGTCAATCTCTCAATATCGGGGTTCTTCAGTGCTCAGAAAGTGAACTCTTATCTTTTCTTTCCACCTCCGACTCAGAGTTCTAGTTTTTATCTCCAGCGGCCTGGAGAGCCTTTCCATATACAGACTCACACAGACTTCACATGTGTCCAAACCGAAGCCCTGAAACCGCCACCTCCAGCCCTCAACATCTTTCTCTCCCAGGCTGGGCCTTTTCAGTAATGGCCCAACCGTCAGCAAGTCCTGTCATTTCTATCCCCAAACACACTCAGCTTTACCACTATCCCACCAGTCTGAGCCACTGTCATCTCTCATCCGTTTCTGCTTTTGCAGAAAAGTAAACTAAAAACGAAAGAAGTAAATTTGGAGAAAATGGAGGGTATCTGTGTTTAAGCAGGGACTGTTGCGATGGGAGAGGCAGAGATATTTTTTAAATTCATATATATCAGGTAGAACGTACAGGCTGTAGTGAGCCGGTGGAAAACGGAAAGAACTAAGAGGACGGGCTCTGGGTTAAGCTGATATGAAACGAAATGGAAAAAGTATGAAGGCTAGGTTTTGAATAGAAGACTTACTCTTTGGACTCATTGAGCTGTGCTATGACCAGATGGATAGGCATGGAGGCAATTGGATGTGGACAACTAGAGCAATACTTCAGGAATAAATTATAGACATAGACTCTCTCCACTGCAGGTTATACCTGAAGCTAGGGAGGTGGCTGAAGTCCCCCATGAAAAATCAATAGAAGAGAAAATGAGAATGCCCGTGCTGCTTCTCAGCCACAGGTTGGCTTCTTGCACCTCCTCTTTCTTTCTTCTCCCAGACTCAAGCATGCATCCCTCCTCTCTTCACAGCCCTACACACGGGCATTCACCCTGCTCTTCCCCTGCCAGCGTGCATGCAAAATGGAGCACTGTCTCCTGTGTTCCTTTTCAGTCTTACTCACAAAGATAAGCACATGCGTCCACCTTCTTTCTAAAGGTTTTGTTGCTGACTGTTTGGCACTTAATAATCTTCAGTTATCTAGACCTAGCAGGGGAATGACAACACTTGGCAAACAGATACCGTCACACCTCCTCACACTGGCGACTACTTGTCTGACATTCCAGTTAGAGTGACAAAGCCAAGAATCCCACATCAGCAAACAAAACCTTTCAACCACTAAAGTAGAATTATATTAAAAGAACATGTAGATACTATCTTACCCTTATTTATGATGAGCTTGGTTTTATTAACCATGGCTATTAATTTTTGAGTTGCATGAAAATTCTACAAAGGGGAGCCAGCATGTGGTGCAGAGTTAAAGCACTGGATACTGTATGGGCCACTCTGTAGTGTGACTCTCCGACCTGTTGGCCTGACAATCACACGTGTGTGCTCAAAATCCTGAGGACCGTGGATGAGAAGGGATTGTGGTGTGGCCATCCCCTCTGGGGGTGTGGGGGGGTTGATTTCTCATTTTCCCTCTCTCTCTCTGGTGGGCACATATGCCCTATAGCAAAACTAATAAATAAATAAATAAATAACAAAGAAAAGGCAAAAGAAAATTCTACATAGAGGGTTCCATCCTGGTATTTTGACAGAAGAAAGAAAATCAGATTCCTTTGTAGATTCAATAATCCAGCATGGACATTAGCAATTACTGAAAGAGTAAGAGATTCTTACCTTCAAGGGACTTCACAATCCTTTATCTGAAAAGTCTAGCTCACCGCGGCCAGCAGCTGGCATGTGGTTAAGGTGCTAGACTCTCAGATGGCCAACTGCGGTTTGAGTCCCAGACCTGGCAGCTTGAAAATCACAGAGTGCATGTCCATGTGCATGTGTGCCCAAAATGTCAGGAGGAGAATGGAGAAGGGTTTGTGGCAGGGCCATCTCCCCTGGAGCGGGAGGTGGGAGAATTTCTCACTTTTCCTCCCACTGCCTTTCTGTCTCTGGCTAGTGCACATGCCCTATGGCAAAAACCTAAAAAAAAAAAAAAAAAAAAAAAACAGTCTAGCTCACTGCTCACTGAGAGAGATCTAAGCTATAGACAGTAACTAGAAAACTGTTAACAAACTGGGCCCCAGATTGAAGCAAAATATGTAACTTAAATACTGTCCAAATAACATGGAAATAATGTTTCAAATGGAATAAGATAAAATGCACATTCTTATTATTACTTTTTGGGGGGGGCAGAGTCTGAGATCATCTATGTTGTGATTCAGTTGAAATGATAAAACCATTTTGCCTTCTCCTTTTGTCACAACGTGCAAATCTGTACTGACTGGTGGGCACTGGCGTTCAGAGAGCACTGCCGGGTGCTTCATGCTTGAACGCTAGCCATACTCTCAGAGAAGGTTAAGTCAGATCTGAGGTCAAGAGATATGTACTGGTGTCCAGTATATGGCAGACGCTGGAAAAACAATGCCAGTACTGGGCCCGGGGAACTAAGTAATGATGTGAATAGGCCCTTTATGCATTATTGGATTAAAAAAAGTAGTTTTGCTTCATATTTTTAAACTGTTATCTCTCTTTCTGCCTATGTGACTACTATATGTGTGTGTGTGTGTGTGTGTGTGTGTGGGTGTGTATATCATCCATTAAATACGAAGTTCTCAAATATGGCAAAGGCTGTATGTAATGATACATGAAGGATCTTCAGAAAGTTCATGGAAAATGTGTATTGTGAAAAATAAGTGTGGATTTCAAAAAAATCTTAACACCAAAATAAACTAGTACTTCTTTAATTCCATTTTTCCGTGATTTTTTTTTTTTTCGTTTTTTAGTTTAGGTTTTTGCTATAGGGCACATGCACTCACTGGAGAAAGACAAACAGAGAAAGGGAAAGTGAAAAAACACCCCTCAAAGGGGATGGCCATGCCACAGTCCCTTCTCCTCTATTCTCCTCTCTGAATTTTGGATGCGCCCGCACACACACGCACACACACACGCACACACACACACACACACACACACACACACACAACCTCCTGGTGGGCGTCGCCCGACC
>NW_006160168.1:496347-548743 GCF_000334495.1 Tupaia belangeri chinensis | reverse complement strand
TTTTAGTTGTTTTTTTTTTTTTTTTTTTTTTTTTTTTGAGAGGTTTTTCGCTATAGGGCGCATATGCTTGCCAGACAGACAGAGAAAGACAGAGAGACAGAAAGTGAGAAATCACCCCCCAGGGGGGATGGTCACGCCGCAATCCCTTCTCCTCCATTCTCCTCTCGGGATCTTGGGCACGCACGCACACGCGCCCGGCGTGAGTTTTAAGCCACCAGGTCCGGGACGTGAACCGCGGTCGACTACATGGGAGTCCAGCGACATAGCCATTACACTAACTGCTGGTTCTCTAGTTTATAGTTTTAATCTCTGACTTTTCTTCTTCTCTGGACCTGCTTTAGTTTCTTTATACCAGAATGACAGAGTCCAACAGATGTCAGTACACTGCCCGCCCCCTTCCACTGATTTTTCACACACACTCAGCTTGGAATGCTTAGAACCTGGCACCTGGTGGGACTCAGATATTGGCTGAAGACTATGTTGAAGCTAGGTGTGGAGGGTGGTGTTGATAGAGGGTAAAAAGATAAAGGAAGTGTCATCTGCCCTTAAATGAACTCACCCTGGTCATAGAGAAAGACGTCCAAGGCAGGAAGGGTGGGAATGCGTGAGCCAAGCACACTGGTTTCATTTTCCTTGTTCAGAACAGGCGTTAATACAGTGGTAGAGCCCACATTTGTGGTCACGCGTACAGTGTTAAACAGAATTAGAAATTTGTCATCTTAGTGTTTCTGGAAGAACTTAAAATGAGGGAATTACTTTCAGAAGATAAAAATGACCTTTTTCCCACAAAATTTACTATAATATTAACACCTTAAAAATTCAATTTTGTTTATACTATTTTCTCCAAGACAGAAGGCCATTGTCCTTCTGCCACTGGTCTTTTTGAAACTGCCCATGGCTTAAGCCTTTGGATTTTCCACTTCCTCTGGATCATTAGTGGGCCAAAACCTAAAATTGGAGCAGAAATTATGGGGTAGTGGAGTTGAAATTATGGGTTAGAGTCCAATCCCTGCCACATATCACCATGTGGTTTCGGGCCTACCATCTGATTTTCTTCATTTGCAAAGTGGGAATAATAATACTTAATGTACCTGGCAGAAGTACTTGACTTTCTGACTCAGAAGGGACCTTTAAAATGTCGTTTTATAATTGAAATAAAGAAGAAATGGCTGGGTAGAGACATGTATGGAGTAAATGATGACATGTCTGTAACAATGTTCTTTGAAGTATAAACCTTTGTGCAAACATGCTGTAGCCACCCAGCATCGTCATGTCAGCACACATCTGTTTTCTCCCTCACTGCGTTTAAAGTCTCTACACAGAAAGCAACAAATCCATGCCCCAGAAACATTCAACGCCAGCATCTCTCTTTTATGTCACAATCATTCGTACATCTGTATGGCTACTTCATTCCTCATTCCTACTGTATGTGCTCTTTGATTGCATGTGCACCACTTTTTTTAGTAGATCAGACCTTCCTGGCTTCACTGTCTTTATTCTCTTTTTAAATTTAGAGAGAGTTTTTGATCTAGGCCATGTGCACTCACCAGAGAGACAGAAAGTGAGAAATCACACCCTCCCACTCCCATCCTGGGAGGAGGATGACCATGCCACAACCCTTCTCCTCCATTCTCCTCTCAAGATCTTGGTCATGCATGCACATGCACCCAGCTTGAGTTTCAAGCCTCTGGGTCCAGGACTCAAACCATGGTTGGCCATGTGGGAGTCCAGCACTTCAACCACTACGACATCTACTGGCCCCATTTTTCTCTTTCTTAAACCCTGTGTTGACCATCTGAACCAGTCTTTAAAAAGGAGTCTCAATTCCTTTGATACCAAACCCATTCCTCCACTTTACCTGCCCACCCTGGTTCCATGACAAAAGGTAGGAATAAATGACCTTTAGGGTCTTTGGTTTAAATTTAGCTCTGGTTTAAAATTGTGTCTCATACAGCTGCATCTCCTCAACAAACTTTTTGATTTACTATTTTCAATTCAATCTGTAGAAACAGGTGGCTTATTAAGGAAACTTCCAGAAAGTTTGCATTCTCAAATTTTGTGCTTCCAAATACTCTGTATAGTTGTGTTTAAATGCAGCGGTCTGTGCCAACCTTTTTGTAGTACTTTCAGTTTTTAGATTTGTGGTGAGACTCGCCATCTGTATTTTTAACAAGCCCCACCCCCACAGTGAATCTGATGTAGAATAGAAGTTGAGCATCATTGCTATAGAATATATTCTTTCTTTTTGCAAATGGAGATTTCCATTTCCAAACATGGGGAGCTATGGCAGAGGTGCAGCAGAAGGGGTTTTTTTTTTCAGCAGAAGGTGTACTGCTATTCTGTGGCATTAGTGGTTCTTAATCAAATACATATATAAGAATCAACTGAGGCATTTATTTTGGGGGGGAGAGGTTTTTGCTATAAGGCACGTGCGTTTGTCGGAAAGATAGAAAGCGAGAAATCACCTCCCAGGGGGGATGACCACGCCTCAATCCCTTCTCCTCCACTCTCCTCTCAGGATCTTGGGCATGCACACACAAGCGCCCGGCATGAGTTTAACACACCAGGTTCCAGGACTCGAACTGCGGTCGACTACCAAGCACCTGACGTGAGTTTAAGCCACTGGGTCCGGGACTCGAACTGCAGTCGACTACACGGGAGTCCAGTGACATAGCCATTACACCAACTGCTAGTCCCAGCTGAGGCACTTGTAAAGGTCAAAATATTCCAGTTTGGCTCCAGCCACTGACAAGTCAGTGCAATACTTCTCAGAGTGGGAATAGCTCCCGTTTTTATAATTTAAGGATCATAGGTGATTTCGTTTGGTAAAGTATGTTATGATACATCTGCTGTGGATATAAATGTGTGTTTTGGATAGCAGTCTTTTCGCTGGATTCAGTTCGTGTGACTCGGTAGAGATACAGGTAGTACTTGTATTGTTATTCAAGAACATTATAGTTATATCTCATCCAAGTCTATAGACCTACTGCAGCCCTTCACAAAATACTGCACTACTGAACACCCGAAAATAATGGTATGCTTTCTCCTTCCTTCCCTGAAATCACATTTAAATTCAGAATCACCAGTGCTAGTTAACATTCAATTCAAGGCGGCAAGCCCCAAAATAGCCTTAATGACGCATGCAAAGCATTTTCCTAGGAACAGACTCCGGACTTATTAGTGTCTGAAGCCATCAGTCAATACTCATCTGGTGTGCTGGTGTGTTAGTAAGTGATGCCAGGACATGTGCCTTCTCCTATCAGTCACACAGAGAATGAGCGTAACTTGCTTTAAATAGCTGAAGTAGGGAAGGAGATTGACTTTATGGTTGTTCTTGCTCCTGAAAAATACTTATCTTTTTCTGGCTGCAAAACAGCACTTGAAAACTACCATCTCAAGGTAAAAATGTCCTGAGGTTTCAGTTGTGGCTTTCATATATCCAAACCAGGACCAAGGTGTAACTGCAGAAAATTCTGGACAAGCAGCTTGGAGCCATAGGTGCAGTGCCCTGCCACACCGCTCTCTGTGACCTTGAGCAGGACACACAATTGCTGGGCTTGAGTTTTTTATTTGTACAATGAGAGGGTTGAATTCACTCACAAAGGACCCTTTCACTCTCGAAGTCCAGATGACAAAACATAATGTTTCAAGATATTTCACTGAAATCTCCCACATAGAAAAAGGGCCTTCGAAAATAAAGACACTCTTTGGTAGGTAGGAGCGCATGCAGTGGGAGCCAGGAATGTTGCGAATCTGTGCCTGACTGCGGCTCATGGCATGCAACATGGCAGGACCAAGGACCCTGCAGACCTGTTACCTAATGTCTAAGGAAGCCAAGGGCAGGAGAAGCAGGGTAACTCTTAGGGACCGATGGAGTCTGGTTCCTCAGTCCCCTTCTGGCTCAGTCAGTAGTGTGAATTGTTAGGGGACAAGCGTGAAGTTGCCACCCACCAGCTGTTTTCCCGGGAGCTGTCTTCCTCATCCCTACACTTACTGATGGCTCACAGCCCCAAGATAGAAGGCCTGGGGAGCTAGTCTCCTAGCTGCCAATCACAGTGAAGCATCTACCTTGACCTTTAAAATATCCAAGTGAGCATTGGCTACACAGCCCAGTGCCACTCAGTGTTGGGGCACAGAAAGGAAAAGTGCTGTTTCCTCTATAGTCCTCCTCCTCCTCTCGGTATTTCTGACTCCGGATGTTGGGTTTGTGTCTACATCAGGCAGTTCTCCAGTGTTCTACTGCCTACAGCTTGGTGTCCTACAGTTCTTTTCACCTGTGACGCTTTGTTACCTGGAGTTAGTGCAGACCCCATGGGCAAAGGGCTCGATCCAAGGTTGCCCTCCTGTCAGCCACCAGTCACAACAGCGAATCCTCAGTGCCAGCCTAAGGGAAGTGCTCAGGCAAAGCAATTAATTAAAGCCACAAAGTATATGTGAGCCAGAGTGAGTGTGGTCACCTGGGCACTGCAATAGCCAAGTTTCCCTGAATAACGCGTGCCTTGGTCTTACGAGTTCTGGGTGATTTTCAAGGCAAAATCATGAATGGGAAGGGGGAGAGTGGTGAGGAGTTCACCCAGCAGAGACCAGCTGCCTTCTGTCTAAGGGGAGCAGAAGACCTCATGATCACCAGAGATGGTGATTCCAGCACATGGTTGTAACTGAACCTTTAGAGGGTTATGACAGGTAGACATGACTGCTAAGGTAAAGGAGGAAAGTGTGTCAGCCCTAAGGATATTCATGAACCAAAAGGTCCAGTGAGTCCAGGTAATATCTTGAGCTGTTTCAGGTTCACATTCCTAAGAAAGCCACAAAATGTGCATGAGTTTTATTTCCTTAAAGCCCCTAGTCAGGTAGAGTGGAATCTTCTGTTTTTGAGAAAAGCTGTCCTGTTTCCAGATCCATCAGCTTCCCTAAAGCTTCAGTTTGATGATGTAACATTTTAGCCTGAGTGACTCCATCTTGGTCTGGTCCATTGCCAGAACAGAAACTGAGTTCAAACAATGGCTTCTTATCATTTTTATTTAACACCAAGTTACCCACAGCTTCTATCTCACTTGGCTACAAATCAGAGGTTCCGATGATTCCCTCCTTGGGTATGGTAATTGGCTAGAATGGCTCACTGTATTTAAGAAAATAATAATAAAATAAAAATTCATGAAGCTCACTTTATCTTATTTTCTTTCATGGATTATGTTTGTGTCATAGTTAAAAAATATTATATAAGCTTATTTTATGAAGATTTTCTTCTATAAATTCTAAATATGTTGGGTAAGGTGTAAAGTTTTGGTTGAGGGATTTCTATGATGTAAGGATAATAATTCAGAATTTATGTGTATCTTAAGTGAGACAATGTATGTTAATAATTCTATACATAATTGAATCTAATTTCCTTTTCTGGTAACACACACACACACAGAAAACACTGTCCTACCAGATTACATGTTTATGATAAAAGGATACAACTCAGGAGCAGCCAGGTGGAGTGATACATAGGGCAGAGTATGGAGCTCCCATACCTTTCCAGATGCTCCACCACTGCCCAGCACCTCCATGTGTTCCCCAACTCGGAAGCTTTCTGAATGCCCTCCTTTGGGGATTTTATAGAAGGGCCATTACTTAGGCACAATTGATTAAATCATTGCCCCTTTGGTAAGTTTTTTCAAGACAGATTTTTATTATAGGGCATGCCCTCCAGAGAGACAGAGAGACAAAAGTGAAAAATCACCCTCCGGGGGAGTGGCCATGCTGCAATCCCTTATCCTCCAGTCTCCTCTAGAGGTTTTAGTCATGTACGCACGTGTGCCCAGTGTGAGTTTCAAGCCACCAGGTCTGGTACTTGAACTGCAGTGTAACCATTATGCTGTCTGCTGGTCCCACCCCCTGGTAATTAAGCCAGGCATCAGCCCCTGTCTTTCTTCAGAGGTGTAAAGGGGAGAGTCCGAAAGTTCCAACCCTCTAATGCCAAGGTTGGCCCTCCTGGCAACCAGCCCTGTTGCTTCTCTCCAGGTGACAGTGCTTCTCACCAGGAGCCCCATGCCCCGAACCACCTCAACATACAAAAAGATGCTATCACTTCGAGAATTTAAATGTTTTAGATGGTATGGGCCAGAAAACAGGGACGCAGACCAGATATATATCATATTACATCATAATGCCACAGGTGCACTTTCACTCTTAGGGTATTTCTGAGAGTATGGCTACAATTATTGATTTCTGGATCAGAGGGTGCTTTGTTGGTCTTTCCCCTAACCTCCTTCCCAAATAACAAATCTGAATATGTATCCACTGGTGCTAGATTGGCAGAACTCAAGGCTGGTTGGAGGGAACCCCTGAGATTCATATGTCAATAGTTATCTTTTTCTCAGTGAGTCCCCTATGTCAGGCACTATGCAGAGATCTTTGTGTGTTCTAGCTCACTTAGCATTTGCAAAACTCTCTTTAAGATATGGAAATAGAGCTTAAAACAGTTTACATGCCCTGGGTCACACAACCAGTTCCTAGCCAGTGCTGGGCTTGCTGGGTTTTTAGTAACACAGTGACAACATCCTTTTCCATGTCTACATAGATCCACTTGTAGAACCCTTAGATCCACTGGGTAGAGTCCTAACTTCTGGTGACCACAGCTCAAAATTCTGACAAATTTTGTGATTTTAATTTTTTGTGATTTAATTTTAATTTTCCCTTAAGAACAATTTTCAGCTGTAGTGTTTTCTAGAACAGCTTGTTAAAGATATTGAAAATGTACACAGTGAAAAACTTTTGGTGTGTTGATGGGGCCATAGCAATCTTGTTGAGCTACTGCAAGGGAGAGGATGTCACTGGGAGCCCAGTGATGGTAAAATTCATGCTGGTTTTTTTTTTTTTTAAGAGTTTTGCCATAGGATGAGTGTGCTCACTGGAAAGAGACAGAGAGAGACAATGGGAGGAAAGTGAGAATTCACCTCCTGGAGGAGTGGTCACGCTGCAATTCCTCCTCCTCCATTCTACTTCTAGGATTTTGGACATGCAAGCACACGTGCCCGGCATGCGTTTCATGCTACCATGTCTAGAACTTGAACCATGGCCGGCCATGTGGGAGTCCAGCACCTTAAGCACTATGTCACCTGCTGAAATCCACATTTTAGCCAAGTGACTCAGGAGGCTCCTCTTTCCATCAAGAGGAAACAGAGTATGGATACAACTCTGGCCACTTTTAAATTTGAGGCAAGCAATAGAGGATTTCTGAGCCACCAAACCATGGAAAGGAATAAATGTAATTTAATTTCTCTGCAATAAACTTATAATTTACTTATGTATAATTATGCTTATGTTACAGTAAGATCTCCTGCATATGGTTTTTATTTTATAATAAGGGTTCCATTTTTCTTAACCTTTTGTTGTCTGCGTTCAAGATCAGGAGAAAAATTCCCACAGGACTATCTAGAGCTAGTCCGAAGCTCACAGTGAGCCCACCACTCAAGCAGAGTCACTTAGGGAAACAAACAAACCCTCTTCAAGACTTTTTCCTGCCTGGGTGCCTAACAGTTATGGGAAATCTAATATGACACTTGAATTGAAATAAGGTGAGCAAGATACACAAAATAAATGATTGTAGATCATTCCTTTGTTACTACTTTCACTAAATTCTATTACACGTTAGAAGGGGGAAAAAATCTTAGAAATTGTACACCATAAAATTTTAGAGAAGACATTTTAAGAGTTTAATTGAACAAAGAGAAATTTAATTTCTGGCAGCCTCCCGAAAGGCTTCTGGAACTCTGGACAACCAAAATTGTGGTGTAGTGTTTATGTGTAGGAAAAGAAAGATGACATACCAAAATAAAAAATTAAAAAGTGAGGGAATGAGATAGAGAAATGATTGGTTTGAATCCAGCTTGATGTTTGCCTGCAGAAACACCATTTAAAGGTGGGCTGTCTGTGATTGATTGAAGTCTGGCTGCTCTGATTGGCTGTTACTCAGCAACTTGCTCAGGGAGCAGACTTTTAAGGAAGGTTGTGATTTGTATAACGGAGCTCAAGTATCTGAATATAGAGGCCAACTCAGGTCATAGTTTAATTACAAAATCTATGACTACTCAGCTGATTAAAATTATAGCTAATGTTCAACTTTTTTTTTCTTTTAATGTGCCAGCGGAGGGGATGCATGCACTCACGAGAGAGAGAGAAAGAGAGAGAGAGAGCAATCCCTATGGGGCATGGTCAGGCTGTAGTCCCTTCTCTTCATATTTTGGGCATGCATGCACATAAGCCTGGCATGTTTTTAAGCTGCCTAGTCCAGGACTTGAACTGCATAGTCAGTCAGCCCTATGGCACCCAGCTTCCTTTACCATTAGGCCACAAAACCTGTTCTAAACTTTTTTTTTTAAGTAAAAACTTATTTTTATGTGATATTTCTACACACACACATATACCATATCCATAATATAACTTTGGTTCTGTTGATGCTTTAAAAAAATAAAAGAATTTGCAAGCACAACCCTGGAATATATGCACATTTCTTCCAAGGGTACTTTTTTTGAAGGAGCCAACATTCACTTGGATAATTCATTTTTTTGAAATGACCCCAATTACTTGAGGGCCACAATTCATTATTTGTTATTTAAAAATTTGAGGTGTGGGCTTTCCCCCCCCCCCTCTTTTGGTTGTCATTCTGATTGCTCAAAGGCTGGTTCTTCTTTATTGTCTGAGACAGGGCAAGTCCCTCTGTTTAAGTGCTGAGTATAAGTGCTGTCATACTTGTGTCTCCTTTGTAAAAGTAGTTACAAGTGCAATAAGGAATGTTAATAGCTTACTGTTTCTCTCCTGCTAAGATGAATACCGGCCTCACAGAGCAACAGTCTTCTCTCTTGTTGAGATCTGTGTTCTCATTGCCAAGCAAGTACCTTACACGTGAGAAGCACTTAATAAACACTTCATGAATTAAAGAGGAAATGATTTCATTAGTGAACTGATTCTACCAAGTGTAACGAGTTCAATTGCAGAAAACAGAATTCAGAATTTTTGCATTTCTAGCTCATCCTTTTGACTCATGGAGATTAGGACTTAATTTTTTTTCTTTTTTTATTTCGTTTTCTTTTATACATTCAATCCCATTATTTAATGACTATTTCAACAGGTGAACGTTTCTCCCTAGTCCAGTTGATAAAACTATAAAATTGTCTTCAACAGATAATACCACATTTCTTTGTCCCATTAATGCTTTGCCTCCCTAGTTTTCTTCTAAATGTCCTTCCTCAGACCCTCCTCTTTCACACACACTACATCTGGTATTTATGTCTGAAAACACAACCTTCCCATTGTTGAGTGTCTGTCATTATTAAAAAATACTTCATACATTCAGTTTAATTCTGCCTTCTTTCTGTGCTTACCCCTTTGGGTTTTGTGTTGCCTCTCAAGTAGAGCATCCGTCTCAAAGCTTTTACTTAAAGACCTCTCACAACACTGAAGGGAGGGGTGGCAACTAAGATTTGAAGAGTTTCTAAGTAGTGGCCAGACAGGGTTTCATGTTCAGAACTTTCCACCCACAACTTTCTGCACTAGTTTTTTCTCTGCCAAAACATTTGGTTTTGGTTATAGAGATACTCTGCTTAGGGTTTTTTTATTTTTGTTTTTGTTTGGGTTTTCTTTCTTTTTTTTTTTTTTGGTTTTGGTTTAAGAAAAATAAAACACTCAGTGTGAAGTAAATGATAAAATAAACAACTCAAACTTGCATAAATGTTAATCACTGAAGCACTATGAACTTAGCTAAAACCGCAGCTGTTGGAATTGAGAAGAAAGTGCAGATTACTGAATTAACACAAAATATAATGTGTCTCCCCACATTTGTCAGGATGTACTTTGTGAAGGTTTTTCTTGTATTTGTTTAGAATGTTTCTTTGGAAATTCTTTGTAGTGTATAATTGTCTAAGTATGGAGGAGATGTTTTGTAACAGTTTAAATGCCAAGCAGTCCTTTAGGAGGGGTACCACTCAGTTCCTCTTAACTCTTTCATTATCATTCTTGCCATAGCATATAAACATGAGCACACTTCAAAAAGTTCATGAAGGGCCAGCAGATGATGTAGAGGTGAAGGCACTGGATCCTATGTGGCCGACTCTGCAAATCAAGTCTTTTTCTCTTTCTCTTTCTCTTTCTCTTTCTCTTTCTCTTTCTCTTTCTCTTTCTCTTTCTCTTTCTCTTTCTCTTCTCTCTCTAGCCAGTGCACGTGACCTATAGCAAAAGCTAAAACAAAAACAGAAACAAAAAACATAAAGTTCATGGAAAAATGGGATTAAAGTACAAGATCACTAGTACAAAAATTTTCTTTAAATTCATGTATAGTTCTTTAATCATTTATTTTCCATTAATTTTTGTTGTTGTTTTGTTTTTTTGAGAGGTTTTCGCTATAAGGCGCGTGTGCTTGCCAGACAGAGAGAGACATAGAGACAGAAAGCGAGAAATCACCCCCTGGGGGGATGGTCATGCCGCAATCCCTTCTCCTCCATTCTCCTCTCGGGATCTTGGGCACTCATGCACACGCGCCCGGTGTGAGTTCTAAGCCACCGGGTCCAGGACTTGACCCGTGGTCATCTACGTGGGAATCCAGCGACATAGCCATTATGCTAACTGCTGGTTCCCACCATTAATTTTTTTTGAGAGTTATTTTTTGCTACAGGGTGCATGTGCTCACCAAAATGACAGAGAAATAGAAAGCAAGAAATCACCCCCCCCCCCCGCGGGGAGGGTGTGGTGGCCATGCTGCAATCCCTTCTCCTCCATTCTCCTCTCGGGACCCTGGGCATGCACGCACATGCGCCCGGCATGAGTTTAAGCCACTGGGTCTGGGACTTGAACCATGGTCAACTACATGGGAGTCCAGTGACATAGCCATTATGCCAACTGCTGGTCCCCATGTGTTTTATTTATTTATTTATTTTTTGGAGAGGTTTTCGCTATAGGGCGTGTGCGCTCGCCAGACAGAGAGAGACAGAGAGACAGAAAGTGAGAAATCACCCCCCAGGGGGGATGGTCACGCCACAATCCCTCTCCTCCATTCTCCTCTCGGGATCTTGGGCACTCATGCACACACGCCCGGCATGAGTTTTAAGCCACCAGGTCCGGGACGCGAACTGTGGCCAACTACGTGGGAGTCCAGCAACATAGCCATTACGCTAACTGCTGGTTCCCTGGTCCCCATGTTTTTAAAATATTTGTTCTTCAAGAAAAATACTATTCTCTAATAGTATTAGAGAAAACCAGGTAAGAAATGGGACAACCAAGTGGATGAAGTGTGATACACAATCGAAGAGAAAGAATACAAAGATGTACATGCTGCTTAGGAGTTGGAAACAGCAACTACACAAAAGATGTAGCCAACCAATATACACAGTGAGTAATTTTGGTTGGATAAGCTACTCAAGAACCCAAACTTTTGCCTTAGTTGAAAATTTTTTATCTGGTGTAGGCACTAACTTCCCTGCTAGGGTTTCAAGGGGCAAAAGGAAGGAAACCCTGTATCTCACACCATCTCACCCTTTCAACTGGGCAATGATGTATTTTAAGCAAAATATAATAGATGGTACATAAATGTGTATTGAAACAGTACATTTTCATTGACTAAGTGTTTTCCTAATTTTAGTATTTGTAAGTGTTGCCTTTATTTTTACTTTCAAATAAGCTATATTTTTTTTTTGAGAGGTTTTTGCTTTAGGGCGCATGTGCTCACCAGAAAGACAGAGAGAGATAGAGAGATAGAAAGCGAGAAATCTCCCCCCAGGGGGAATGGCCATGCCACAATCCCTTCTCCTCCATTCTCCTCTCAGGATCTTGGGCACACATGCACACACGCCCGGCATGAGTTTAAGCCACCGGGTCCGGGGCTCAAACTATGGTTGGCTACATGGTACTTCAGCGACATAGCCTTTACGCTAATTGCTGGTCCCTCAAATAAGCTCTTTAAGATCATTGTAATACATTAAGAATTACTGTTGGGTCGGCTTAATAATGGTTAAGAGAGCCAGATCCCACATGGCTGACCACCATCCAAATCCTGGCCCTGGTGGCTCGAAAAACATACTGGGTATGTGTGCATATGTGACCCAAATATCATCAGGAATAAGAAATAGAGGAGAAGGAATGTGGTGTGGCCATGTCCCATAATGTGGGTGAGGTCCTTTCTCCCTCTCCTTCTCTCTGTCTCTTTCTGCCAAGTTCGTACACCCTCTGACGATTACAAAAATAAAAGAAAATAATTACTACTATTTATTCTATCAACTACTTTTGTAAGAGCTTATTTACTTTTCATAATCTATTTTAAAAATAAATATACATTTTGTGTCTGTACAGCCTTATCTCACTTTATATTGTGATTGCTAATAGTTTCAGCAGCATTAATAGGGATAAGATTTCACAGTTTATTTTAAACATGTAGCCCTTTGCTTAGCCCTTTGTTAATATAGCTATCTCAACTTTAATAAAATACATGTATATATATATCTGTGTTACGTAAAACTAAATTCTGATCAGGCCCACCTGCTCCCATAGTGATTTGGCCATTGGTTCTGCAGCCCTGGAGTCATGGTAACAGCTCTGCGTGGAGTCGCTGGATGAGCGCCTGGTACTTGACTCCTCTAACAGCAAGGAATCTGTTCTCTAATTGATTCCTCTTGCGGTTATTAATGCATAGCCAGGACTATGGTAAATACTCAGAGGCTGGGATAAAAAATAATTAGGAATATAGATGACTCACCTGGAAAGGGTTATAGCCTATTTCAGAGATAAAATTAGGGAAATAAGTAAAAATGACTCTGAATTTATTCAGAATATATTTGTACATGTTCTGTAAGATATACCTCTATAAAATTGCTGTAGAAAATTCAAAGATGAAAAAATACCTTTTTTTTTTTTTTAGGTTTTTGCCATCGGATTGATGTGTTCATTGGAGAGAGGCAGCGAGAGGGAAAGTGAGAAATCACACACACACACACACACACCCACACACACCCCATGGGAATGACTACACTGCAATCCCTTCTCCTCCATTCTCTTCTAGGGATTTTTGGCCACACAAGCACACACCCTGCTTGATACTCAAGCTACTGGGTTTGGGACTTGAACCATGATTAGCCATGTGGGAGTCCAGTGCCCTTAACCACTATGCAACCTGCTGGTCCTGGAAAAATGCCATTTTGAAGACACGATATATTGGTAGTGTATTACCTGTGTGATGATGTTTGTTATAGTCTAGCATGGCATGGCTACATGACTATATGTTGATGGCCTTGACTCTCAAAGGGTCTTGAGTACTGGCAGACAAGCCTACCATAGTTCGCTAGTCTGTGTACGCTTCTGTGCTCTTAGGTGACTGTATTGTATATTCCCCCCACCCCCAGCTCTCCCCGGTCTTTACTTCTACTTTCCTATTCCACCGAAGAACTGAGACAATGGGAAGATGATGTTCCATCGCCTCAGTGACTGGCATTGGCACTTGTACATCCTGCCTCCTTGCCTGTGTCCCAAGTTGAACCTCCTGCCTCCATCTAAGGCCACGTCCTCTACTTGCGTACTGGATCCCACTCCTTCTCTGCCTGAACAGGGACATTCTTCCAGCAATTCTGTCCTCTCTTTCCATCCCATCATATGTTCTTCTCTCTTAGATCATCTTCATCAGCACAGAAGCAAGCTGTTATTTCTCCTGCTGTGAAAGAAAACAATCTTGAAGCTCTTCCCCTGCTATCTACTACTCCATGTATTTCTCCCCTTTATAGCAGTTTCTTGGAGAAATTATCTATTCCCATTGTGTCCAAATCTTTTTCCTTTATTCTCTCCCACTCCAGTGTAGTTTTCACCCCCAGCAAGCTGCTCAGTTGTCTCTGGTCAAAGTCAACAGTACTACCTTGATGGACCAACCAGCCTCTCTCCCCTGGATAACTATAGTAGTCTCCATCTGAGATCCCTATTTGTCGCCTCTTCTCCCCTCCCCTCTCCTCTCCTCTTTCTCATTTTTGTCAGAGGGCCTATGCGTTTGCCAGAGGGAAAAAGCATCCCCCAAAGGAGCGTAGTCATATTGCAATTTCTGTTCCTCCATTTCTCCATCCTGTTGGAGTTTGGGACATACATGCACACACGCTAGCATGTTTTTCAAGCCTCCAAGGCTGAGATTCAAACCATGCTTGGTCAAATGGGATCTGGCTCCCTTAACCACTAGGCTGCAGAACCTACCCACCCTTCTTTTCAGTTTTACAGCCACCATAGTCCTTCTGCTGAAACCTTCACTCATTCTCATCTCACTTAGGGGAAAAGCCAAAAGTCTTGACTATGACCTCCGAGCTCTGACCCCATCTTAGTTTGTTTTCCCTGGCTCATACCACTTGAGCCATTCTGGCCTCCTTGTGTTTTTCAAACACAGCTAGCCTGTTCCAACCTTAGGGCCTCTGCAGTCGCTAGTCCCTCTACCTGGAATTCAGATGTATTCATTCCCTCATCTCCTTCATGTTGTCGTTCACATATCACCTCCTCAATGCAGGCTCCCTGTAGTTCCCCATTTACTGCCCTGTTACCTAGGACCATGGCTTTCCTTACTTTGCTTTGATTTTTCTTTTGTCCATGACATTTATCATTTTCTAACACATTCCATACTTAGGTCTATTTCTTTTCTTTTTTTGAGAGGTTTTTGCTATAGGGTGCATGCGCTCACCAGAAAGACAGAGAGACAGAGAGACAGAAAGCAAGAAATCACCTCCCAGGGGTGATGGCCATGCTGCAATCCCTTCTCCTCCATTCTTCTCTCAGGATCTTGGAAACGCACACACGCACACCTGGTGTGAGTTTAAGCCACCAGGTCTGGGACTTGAACCTCAGTCGACTACATGGGAGTCCAGCAACATAGCTGTTACACCAACTGCTGGCCCCTTATGTCTATTTCTTATGATTTGTCTCTTCCCTCTAGAATGTAGGATCCCGCAGGGCAGGGAATCTTTGTTTCTATTGTCCATCAGTGTCTCCCAATAGTCTACAGCAGTGTCTAGCACATAAATCATGAATGAATACATGAGTCAGAAAACTTTGAAGGGGTCTTATCTAACTACCTCATTTCATGTTGCCTGTCCATCTTTCTCCAAGGTTACTCTACTCAGGTAACTTAGGTTCACTTTATGCATTATTTGAAATCCCATCATTCATGATATCCCCTCCATTAGAAATACATGATAAGTTATACGAGGGCAGCAACTTGAGATAGTAAGCCTGTTCTTAATAAATATTCATTCAGTCAATTCTGGAGAAGAAATTTGAATTTCTCAAATCAGTTAACTGCATATATTATCTCATGCCAAATCTGTGATTATTAGCTTATGCAGTCTGATTTGGTGTTCAGTCATTAGGGCACATAATCAGTTGTTCCTTGTTCTTGTCATTGTGGCTTGATATGTTTTACTATTAAAAATAGGACTGTTCCATCCTTAGTAATCTATAATAAATTAAGCAAAATTTTTTAAAAGTTAAATGTTTAGAAAGACTCAAGGCAAGATTGTTCACAACATATTGTGGATGTTTTGTTTATATATAAGGAATTAAATAAAGTTATAGAGTTTCCTTTTTTTTTTAATCACTGAAAGTAGCTAATACTAGGGGCAGTGGTAGTGTGGTAGTTGAGGTCCTGGACTCCCACATTGCTGGCTGTGGTTCCCAGACCTGGCAGCTCTCACTTGCTCGCTCGCTCTCTCTCTCGCTCGCTCTCTCTCTGGTGAGTGTATGTGCCTTCTAGCAAATCAAAAAATAATAGTAAACAATAAAGTTAAGTAATTCTTTAAAAAAAAAAAAAGCAAGAAAATAGCCAATACTGAGAAGTTGCAATTAGACAGATAACTGGAAATTAAAGAATCACTAAGTTCTCATCAAAGCAGCTAACTGTGATCTGATTCCTGAATGTACATCACTACGTCTTCACTCCCTGAGTGCATCCTGCAGAAGGCTCAGCAATACCCCACTGGGGGTTTTTGAAATTATAGAGCAAATTTTCTAAGACGTTACTGTGTACTGCAAGAAAGTAGATCAAAATACTGATTAGACCTTTTAAACCTCTTGTCCATATTCTGTCTCTGTCCTTTTCTCTCTTTATTTTATTCATGATAAAAAGAAAAAGTGTTTGCACATTCACAAGAGAGAATGGTGCTCTTACAAGGTCTTGTCATGCCACAGTTCCCTTTCTCCAGACCTCCAGCTCCTCAGGATCCTGGGCACCAGCACATGTGTCTGCCCAACATGGTTTTGAGTCAACCCATGGATCAGAACAAGGAGTCAGCCACGTGGCTTCTACCAGTACAGTTCAAGCTGCTACTGACCACACCACCAAGCTAGAGCCATAGTTTCTTTCTTGTCGTTTTTTCCTGTAATCATGATAGAGCAGGTGCATGTACATGTAAGAGCGAGAAGGAGAGATGAGTACACTCTGCAGAGTTTGGTCATGCCACGAACTCTTCCTTCGAGACTGTTGGATTTGGGGCACTCGCCACATAGTCCAGTGAGTTTTCAGACTGACCAGGCAGGGGATTTGAATTATAGTCTCTCTGTGGGATCTGCCTTCTGTTGAAGAGAACAGTACTGCTGTCCTGCAGAACCAGATCAGAATTTCCTTTAATAGGAATCTGGGTCAAATTTTCCTTCAAATTTCATTGCAAAAGAATGCAGGTTGGGAGTAGTTAATATATTAGGTTGTTGGGAAAGTCGTGATGTATTTTTCTGGGTTTTCTATGCCAAAATGTGTCCAGCCTTTTTCGACAATCCAATATAACACAAATCCATTATAAACACTAAAACATATAAACTATGAATTTTCCTTTTTTGTTATTATAATACCTACTAATAGTTTCAGAATGAAATTTAAAAATCATGCTTTAGTATTTAGAACAATGCCTAAAAATCTAAGTATCTAATCATAATCAGAAGCTTATTTTTTAAAGAATTATTTATTTATTTATTTCCATTTGTTATTGTTATTTTTTTCTTTATTTGACGAGAGAGAGAGAGAGAAAGAAAGGGAAAGTGAGAAAGCAAGCCACCAGGTCCAGGACTTGAACCATGGTTGGCCATGTGGGAATCCAGTGCCCTTATCCACCACACCACCTGCTGGCCCCAGAAGCTTATTTTTATCCTTCAATGAATTTAATTTTGCTTTATAATAGTAGGAATGCTACCATTAGCACATTTAAAAAATGATCCAGTTTATGTTTAAGAGCACACTGAAGAAATGACTTGGCATAACTTGGTAAGATAAATGTTTCTGTACATCGTTTGACCATTTATCACATACATATGTGGTACAATTATGCACGTGTACATGTGTACACACACATACTCCTTGATTAAATATATTTATATAAAAAGCTAAAGATTGATATTAGGTTTTATTCCTTTAAAAAGAAAACTATTAAATTACATCTGCATTCAAAACAGAAATGTAAAAGATCAATTTACTACATGCATGTTAATTTACAAAGTACCATTAGCACATTTTTAAACTTCACATAAATATGTGTTGTAGCCGCTCAAATTATTAGTTTCATTATTAGCTCATTAAAATCAGTTTTTAAGAATAAAGCTGGAACTAGTATTATGAATTTATGATTGTCTCTTTATTCTACTGTAGAGCCAAAGCAATTATTTAAGTTAATTTATCTTGTTTATACAATTTTTTTAATAAGAGATTTTTGCAGTAGGGCATGTGAGTTCACTAGAGAGACAAAGACAGAGAGACAGAAGGAGAGAAATCACCTCCCAGGGGTGAAGGCCACACCACAGTCCCTTCTCTCCTCCATTCTCCTCTTGGGATTTTGGGCATGCATGCACACACACTTGGTGTGAGTTTCAGGTCCTGGGTCTGAAACTCCAACTGCTCCCAGCCATGTGGGAGTCCAGCAGTGGAACTATTCCACTCTCTGCTGGTTCCTACAAATTGTTTTTGTTTTTGTTTTTGTTTTGTTTTGTTTTGTTTTTTAACAGCCTTGAGCCTACTGATTACAGGAGGCTGGGAGAAAATGAAAACTGCTCTTGCTATAACTTACGCATATCTCCAGCAGGGGCTGTGGACTTCCACTAACTCAGCTTCTGTGGAGCTATAGGGCTTCTGTTAAATTGAAGAAAAAGCCAGTCCTGTGGCCACAGAGCTGTTGGCTAACATCCTGCTGGACCTGATGTGTTGTGTCTCTCACATCCAGATCTGCTAATGACAGGGTCCAGGCTCCTGTCTATCTCTAGGCAGAGCAGAGCATATGGCAGTATTGCTAAGAACATTAGGCAGACATTATGGGGCATGTGTCAGAACAGAAGCATCTAGAAAGTGGGAAGTTTGGTAGCCTTTGATAGATGGTTCTGGGCCATCCTTTTGGCTCTTTAGGCTAGGCAGTCAGAGTATTGGAGTTGGAGGGAAAAAAAAGATAGTGAAAACAGGCAGCAGTTTGGACCCTTAATTATTAATATTTTTTGGAGAGGTTTTTGCTATAAGGCATGTGTGCTCGCCAGAAAGACAGAGACGGAGAGACAGAAAGTGAGAAATCACACACCCCAGGGGGGATGGCCACGCCACAATCCCTTCTCCTCTTGGGATCTTGGGCTCAAATGCACACGTGTCCAGTGTGAGTTCAAGCCACTGGGTCTGAGACTTGAACCACTATCGACTACATAGGAGTCCAGCAACATAAGTCATTACACCAGCTGCTGGCCCCTGGATCCTTAATTCTTGAAATGACTGAATTGTTCTCCTTATATCTAAGCATAATCGTCCATCAAATATAGTCCATCCTCTGGCCAGCCACAGTGGTTCAGTGCAACACGAAAGTCCTGGGTTCATGTCCTGAAGTCTCCCTGTCCATGCTGGGAGGCACGCAGTCATGGTGCTGATCCTGGCTGGCTCAGGTTGAAGGTGGATAGTGGTATGAAGACCCTGTTGGGAGTGCTTGTCTCTCTCTTTCATGAAGATATAAATAAATAAAGATATAAATTTTTTAAAAACAGGCAGTTTACTCTAAAAGCTATAAACTGAGTAAAACTGTGATCACCCACAATCAAACAACGACAGTGGAAGCCAGGGAATCTTAATGATGCTCCAAACCAGGCTGATGCATCTACAGCTGTTCCAGGAGAGGCACGTAGAGAACAAAGCTTTCAAAAAAGAAATAAAATTGTACAACTGTGCTCCCCAGATAACTTTCAGGCCAGCTTTAAATCCTTAAAGTGAATTCTTGGAACATTTCATCATAAGGAATTTTGTTTTGTTTTCTGGTTACTCGTAGAATTAGAGCGCCTCTAGCTGTTAGTTCTCCCTGTGCAGGATCCCTTGTGATACTTTTGGAGGTTATGAAACTAGGATTTTTTTGTTTACTTTTTAGACTCTTGCCATAGGTGTATGTGTTCTCCAGAGAGAGAGATAGAGAGGGGAAATGAAAACTCTCTCCCCCAGGGGGATGGCCATGCCACAATCCCTTCTCCATTCTCCTCTCGGGATCTTGGACATGCGTGCATATGTGTCTGGTGTGATTGTCAAACTGCTTGTTCTGGGATTCGAAATGTGGTCAGTCATGTTGGAGTCCAGCACCTTAGCCACTATACCACTTGCTGACCTGAAACCAGGCCCCCCTCCCACCCCACCCAAGAGAATTTTGCTATAGAGCACCTGTGCTTGCCAAAGAGACAAAGAAAGTGAGAAATCACCCCCCCCCCCAGGAGGATGGCCACACCACAATCCCTTTTCCTCCATTTCCTCTTGGGATTTGGGGCGTGCATGTACATGCACACAGGGTGAGTTTAAGCTGCTGGGTCTGGGGCTTGAGCCACGGTTGACTATGTGGGAGTCCAGTGACTTGACCATTACACGTCTGCTGGTCCCAGAAATCAGGTGTATTTTAATATCTCAGTTCCTTTATGTGAGATATAGCTCCACAGAATATGAAAAAGACATGAAGAAGGAAAAGTTATATCTAAATAAACAATCATGACATTATTAATGGTTTGCTGATTTAACTAAAAAGATGTAGAAATACGTGACCTTATAAGGAATACTTGTAGTTCTGGCATGTGAAAGTGCCAGATTGGTGTGACTACAGGGAAGACTTGGGCCTTATTTTTTACCTCTTTCTGTACCACCATTTCTTCAGCATTTTGTAAACTCTAACTTGGAATCTTCCAATTTTCATACAAACATCTAAAAGCTCTAAAGCTGGGACCAGTGTACTTTGTCAGTCTGTTATGACAGGAAGAACTCGGGCTTCAGAGGAGAAGACATATGGAAAGCCACCTCTCTTAGGACACTGCTTGTCACAGGGCAGACGTTCCCAAGTTGGTAGCTTTTATCATTTTACTCTCAGTTGTTTGTGCTATGTACGAGGTGAAGAAGGACCCTGAAGAAGAGAATAAGAATATCTTTGCATGTGTTGCTTACTTATTCCCTTCTCAAGAATATTACTTGAAAATAGATTAGAGATGTGTGAATAAGACACAGCCTTGGTGTTTGGCTTTGTTTTGTAGCATGTGCACTCACCCAAAAGAGAGAAAAGGAGATAAAGAGGTCCTTCCCCACCCCAATTCAGGTATAGTCATGCTGTAATCTTCAGTCTCACCCTCCTTTTGGCTTTCAGGTACACCCATGGGCCTGAAAGTTCTGGGATTCAAACCATTGTCAGCCATGTTGGATCCAGTTCCCGTAATCACCAAGCTACAGAGTGGCCTTCAGCCTTAGTGTTTTCAAAGCACTTTTTCATTATGAGCTGTAAAATGAGATAAGCCACTCTTCTATGAATTGGAACTTAGTGATAAATTCACGGAATCTGTTCAGGTTCGGTCCACAGGTTAATGTGCAGTGGACTTAGTTCCACATGCCTAAAAGGCACAGATGGTATAGCAGTCAGAAGATACCAAAGCAGGGGAAGAAAGTTCCTTTATATCTTGGCATGGATGAGAAGCCAAACCTGGTAGAATAGTATGTCTCCACCTCACATGTGTGGCCCTGCATAACCACAAAACAAGTCAGCCGAGAGTCTGGGTAGGAGTCGGCCATAGCAAATTCAAGCTATCACACTAACCTGAGGATAAAGTCCTCAGGATATTAAAGGAGTTGAATGAAAGTGGAATTAAGGGCCATATTTTCTGTCAACCTACTTAGTATCCTGATGATTCTGTAGTATGGAACTCTGGATTATTTCTCTATCTGCTTTCTGCCTTTCTTCCTCGCCTTCCCCTTAGACATGACCAAGCCTTTCAGAGAAACCTTGGAGGCCCTGAAGTTAGAGGAAAGAAGAAAAGGACAATTTGGAGGGGAACCTATGACCTGGGGTAGAACCCAGTTCTCAGAGCTAGTTGTTACTTATGGTCGTGAAGTCTGGACTAGCTTGGCTTCTGTCAAGGTCCAGAATACCTCTCAGGTCCTGCTATGTCCCAGAGCTCTACATGAGTCTGTTCCCAGGCTCACCCCTGCTCCTGGGGTTCCTGTGAGGCTTCTGTAGGTTCCTTGTATCCTGTTTATTTTTGTTTCTCAGGATTGCTCTACCTTAAATAAAGGAGAAGAGAGGTATAAATTGGCCACTGGCTTTCAAAATGTTTATATCCAAATAATCAGTTATATTCATCAATTTTTATCATGGGCCACATGGCAGTGAAATAGGGAAGAGCCAAACCAGGTCCTGGGGCCACCCTACTAGAAAACCATAAAAATCTGGCAGGTGTCCACACCAAAAGTGAATTTCTGAGTGGGGGCAAGAACAAAAGTGCTGAATGATAGAGCCACATGACCTTTGTCCACAGTGAGATTAGGTCAAAAATGAAGATGTCTTCTTAAAGCAGAATATGTCTGATGGACAATGGTGTTGTGAGATAAAAATCAAATGTACCTTAAGGAATGGTCCCTTAAAGCTTCAAGCTATTTTTGTTTGTTTGTTTCAGGGTGAGGGCCAGCAGATGGTATAGTGGCTAAGGCACTAGACTTCCACATGGTTGACTGCTGTTTGAGTCCCAGACCTGGCAGCTTGGAATTCACTCTGGGTACATGTGGGCCCAAAATCTCAGGAGGAGAATGTAAGAGAAGGGATTGTGATTAGGGCCATCCACCCAAGGGGGTGATTTTTCACTTCCGCTCTCTGTCTCTCTCCAGCAAGTACATATGCCATATGGCAAAAACTTAAAACAAAACAAAGAAAAGAAAGAGGCACATCATATAGTACTGGTTGCAGTTAAAAATGGCATTTTCCACTTGGATGGTAATTTGGAATAGAGTTGAAAAAGGTCTTTATAAGTCATGGCTTACTCATACTACCCTGAAAATCTATCCTAAGAAAATAATTCTAATAGAAGACTTTTTTTTTCTTTTTTGAGAGAGATTTTTTGCTATAGGGTGCACGGACTCACCCGAGAGACACAAAAACAGAGAGAAAATGAGAAATCACCCCCCCCCTTGGGGATGGCCACCCTGCAAGCCTGTCTCTTCCATTCTCCTCCTGGGAGTTTGGGCATCACATACAAGTGCCCAGCAAGAGTTTTAAGCCACCAGGTCCAGAACTCGAACTGTGATCAACTACATACGAGTCCAGTGACATAACCATTACACCATCTGCTGGTCCCTAAATAGAAGACGTAATACCGATTTTTTTAAAGAAGAAATTTAAGGGACCAGCAATTAGTATAATGGCTATGTCGCTTAACTTCCGTGTAGTGACCGTGGTTTGAGTCTCGGACCCATAGCCCAGATCATGCGTGTGCCCAGGCATGCGTGTGCCCAAGATCCTGAGAAGAGGATAGAGAAGAAGGGATTGTGGCATGGCCAGGGGGTGATTTCTCACTGTCTCTCTAGCTCTCTCTGGTGAGTGCACACACCCTGTATCAAAAACCTCTCCAAAAAAATAAAAAAATTAAAAAATTAAAAAGGAAGAAATTTAACATATTGAGAAAAAGTTATAAATCTAAATGTCAAAAATGAGTGAATGGTCGAGATAATTAAGTGGTCAATTAAAAGTATACTATTTGAAAATACAATATTACTTTAAAAACTAGATTAAAATAAAATTATATCTTATTATAGTTGTGGTCCTGAGGATTACAGCTTATATATATATATATATATATATAATTCTAAAAAAAATAAAATAACACCATTATGCTTTCAAGTCTGTGTCTCATTGGTGGACCTATGTACAACTTTTATTTGTGTGTGTGTGTGTGTGTGTGTGTGTGTGTGTGTATTTAAAGTTCTTGCCATAGGGCACATGTGTCCACCAGAGAGAGAGAGGGAAAGTGAGAAATCAACAGTGATGCCCATGCAACAATGCCTTTTCCTCCCCTCTCCTCCCCTCTCTTCCCCTTTCCTCTTGGGATTTTGGGCACACATGCATGCACACGTGGCCAGTGTGATCCTCAAGCCTCCAGGTTTGGAAATCAAACTACAAAGCTGGCCATGTGGTATCCAGTGCCTTAACCTTCATACCACCTGCTGGCCCCATTTATGTACATTTTGTACTGTATCATTCTTTGCATTCGAAATTGCAGTGGATACCAAGAATTTGCTTTCAAATATTTAAATTCATTTCATGTCTAATATGAGAGAGAGAGAGAGAGAGAGAGAGAGAGAGAGAGAGAGAATGAGAACAACAGGGCCTGGTCATGTAACAATCCTTTTCCTACAATTCTCCTTTCTCTCAGGACCTTGGGTATGTGCACACCCAGCATGTTCTTCAAGCTGCTGGGCCAGGACTTGAACCCTGATCAGTCGTGTGTGTATGGCTTCCTCTGTACTACACTGGCCATCATGTAAAGGGAGCAGGAAGGGCTTACTGAGTAGAGAGAAACTGCTCAGAAGAAATCTGTCAGTACTTGCCTGCAGTGTGAAAGAAACACAGTACCTGTTAGAACAGTGCTTCTTTTCTGACCTTACCTATTATTATTATTATTATTTATCTTGTGGATAAACAGGTATTGTCTCGATAGAGGACAGATGCTTATCTGATAATTTCTGAAGCATCAAATAATGAGGCATAGCTTAATTAATGTGATCATCATTAGTGGTTGAGCGAATTCAAGGAGGAAAAGTAATAGAATAAAAGGTCATTGCTTTACTAAGAGCCTGCAGCCATGAATAACCGTCGTTACAGTTGGAGCATGTATTTATTCCCTGGCTGTTTTTCCGTCTAGAAATATTGTACCTTTTAGAGTTACATCATTAATGATGAATTAAAGTAGATACTTAGGGTAGGGGGGTGAGTACTAAGTCTTCTCCTCGGAAACAAAAGAAGTCGGCCTTTCATTTATGTCTGTATTTCCTGGTGTCTAGTTCCAACACGCTCTTATATGGTAAACACGTATTTCAGTGGTTCGTCTTCACCTTCATTACTTGTAGTGCTTTGGAAGAGAACAATGGCCTTTTTCTAGTTCAGAAATGGGCAGTCCGTCGCTGAGAGCTGGCAGATTTCATGTGTTGTGAATACTAATGAGTTGCTTTGTGTTGGAGGACCAGTGTGGGAAAGATTAATGACAACAGTTATTCTGTCAATCTTTGTATTTTGGGGGAAAAGGGAGGGACGCTGTTGTTTCTTTTCTTACTTTCTCCTCCCTCTTTCTTTCCTCTTTAGACAAAGCCTGTTGCATTTGCAGTTCGGACAAATGTTAGCTACAGCGCGGCCCATGAAGATGATGTCCCCGTGCCAGGCATGGCCATCTCATTCGAAGCAAAAGATTTTCTGCATGTTAAGGAAGTAAGGAAAAGAATTTCAGTTTCTATCAGCATGATTTTTCACCTCGAAACATCATTTTTCTTTTCTATTGCTGTGAAATAGCATTGCATACAGCTGTGGTTGCATAACACACACTAAATCAGTGGCTGTCCATCTTTTCTAATATAAATATACCTTTTAAAGTAGAAAGGAGTTATGGGCCTCTTGCAGTAACTTCAGGGCTCCCTTGGGCTCTGTGGCCTAGAAATGGAGAACTACTTACAAGATGATCCTTTTTATGCTTAGCCTGTACTTTTTCTTGCTATGTTCCACCTGGACTCTGTAGTGTTTCTCGATATCTGAAGTTTGGCCATATGGGAAGAGTTTAATGATAATTCCTAGAACTCATGACTGCCCTCTCTGCTGGCAACATCTGAACTCAGACTGCGGTGCCCCTTTTCCCCCTTGGGTGGACAATTTCTGCAGCAGAAAGGAGAATGGTAGAACTGGAGCCGGTGAGGCAAGAAACGGGTATCAGGAGAGTTCACTTCCCTCCATGCCCGAAGTGTTTACCTGTCAATTAACAATGAGACAATCTGTAAGCTGGAAAAATTCACCCTTAATTAAGATTTGTTTGGAGTCAACCTTTATCAGGTCCAGAACACTGTTTTAATTGACCAGAAATTCACCCTCCATAATATTTTCCGGGTGTGAGCATGAGATTTTCTCAGCTCTGGTGAACTTTACAGCTGGAGCACTCCATGTAGGGGGTCAATTGTCTTAGGGAGCGTATTTGAATTTACCTGATCGCTAAGGACTGTTAGCAGAGCAGGTGATGACTGCTAATTAAGTGAGCCTGGGGCCAGCCTGGAGTGTAGTGGTTCAGGTGTGGGATCCCACAAGGCTGATTGCATGGTGTGAATCTTGGACCTGGCAGCCTGAGAAACACTATTGGACACGTGTATTTGTGTGCCCAAAATCCTGACAGGAGGGAGAAATGGAGAAGGAATTGCGGCATGACCATTCTCCATGGGATGTGCTTGCTCTCTCTCTGTCTCTCTTTCTGTCTCTCTCTTCTCTCTTTCTCTCTCTCTCTCTTGCATGTCCTCTGGCAAAATTTTGAAAAAGAACCTGGAGAATTTAGAGCATATCATTTTGATAACTCATAGAAAGAGATGCAAACTATTGACTAGATAGGAAAGATAGAAAAAGTTTCTACTAGTAATGGCATGCCTGGAATTTCACTTGCAACAGGAAGTTAGATTGATACAGGGTCACTGCATGAAGGATGCTTAGAGAATCTGTTTCTATCATGGAAGGAAATGAAAATCAGAGTGGATATTCTTTTATCAAAGGATTCAAAGATTAGACTTACTGAGTTGAAGAAAATGGAACCAATTCATAAAGATTCAAGACAGATATTCTTCCTGCAAGAAATAAATTGTCAACATCAACATAAATCATCTATGAATGTCATATTGTATAAATATGGCTTTTTTTCTGTGATGCAAAATATTTCAGATAGATTTCAATACTTATTTCTCCCTTTTTTTGTTTTTTATTTTTGCCAGAGGGTGTGTGAACTCACTGAAGACAGACAGATAGAGGGAAAGTGAGGAAGCATTTCTTTCCTCCATGGGGATAGTCAACTGCAATCTCTTCTCTATTTCTTCCTCCTGTCAGGATTTTGTGTATGCACACACATGCACCCAACTGTTTTTCAAGCTTCCAGGTCCAGGACTTGAACCGTGCAATCAGTCATGTGGGATCCAGCCTTAGTAACCACCATGCCAATGGCTGGCCCTACTTCTCATTCTTAAAACGTATAATTAATTCTGACAAGAAGATCTCTGTAATTTCTTATTTCCTGATGGTTTCTTGGTAGGAAGGGCTTGCAAAAGCTTTTGAACCTGCAGAACTTGTCCTACTTCTAGGGATATTAACAGCTGTGACAGAATTCAGCCTGCTCCTAAGGCAGCATTAGGAAAGAGAAGGACACCTAAAGCCTCTGATGAAGTTGCTGAATGCACCAAAAATACTTCCCTCTTATGTGTGAAAACTCATGAACCAAAGGGTTTCTTGTACCGTGGTATTTGAGGTTTCGTTTAAATATAATTGCCACATTTTTCTCTGCTGAAAATTGCTAATGTAGAAGAAAAATAATTCAGTGATTTGAAGTTCCCTGCACTGATTTTAATACTTTTGATTTTGCATTTAGAAATTTAACAATGACTGGTGGATAGGGCGATTGGTTAAAGAAGGCTGTGAAATCGGATTCATCCCAAGCCCAGTCAAACTAGAAAACATGAGGCTGCAGCATGAGCAGAGAGCCAAGCAAGGGAAATTCTACTCCAGGTATGAGAACAGCGCCGAGCATTCGTGTCAAAGGTCAGGTTACACCGTCATCCATGTGCTCTTGGCAGATGCATTTTACAACCTGTGTTATGTTTTAAAAGGTGGATGAGTGATACCGTTTCTTGATAGCATCACAAACGTTGCATTTTGTAAAGTTCGTCTCAGAATTCAGTTGTCATCTTATTTGGGAGAGAATCAAAGTAATTGTAATGATTAATGAACATAGCTAAGGTCCAAGATTATGAAAGGCTTCAGAGCAGAGGGGATTCAGAAGTCCTAATCATTTACTGAAAATACTCTGGCATTGAGCAGCTGTGTGACTAATCCCTATGGCTGTAGCTGCCCGGCCTGGCAGGGAGGTGTTTTAGAGATGCTGGTCTCAGACATCATTGGCAAATAGCAGCTCTGGTCGCCTGCTAGTTTCATTTTCACCTGTGAAATTCAATTTTCAGTTCTACCCACTGTTAAGTACTTAAAGGGAAATTAAGTATGAAACAAGTTGAAATTGCCTTTGCAGATAGTAACTAGGTGAGTTATGTAAAAGGCTGGGGCTGAATGGTATTTCCTAGGATTCTTGCAGTTATTTGTCCCTCATTAAAAGGGACCACTGGAGGTCTCTGCAGACGTGTAGTGAATTTTAGAGTGAACCCTCCGTGGGCAAGTCCAAAAACACCGCATGCTTCTCCCTACGTGAAAGGGTTCGATGTGGCCAAGACGTCGCTTTAATATGGACAGCCAGGTTCTTTTTTCTCCTGGCTTATACCATATGCATTTATATTATTATGCAAATTCCTTCATTGGGGATACTATTTTAATGTTAGCGAGAATGTTTTCGAGTGTCAGCAGACACCTGAAATCAAACATATCTTGTGGTTTGGAACCCATCATCATTAACTAGCATTTTATAGTTGTCGAATCGATTTAGTTCAGATGGACTCTTCTGGGTTTTGAGATTTCTACTCCAGAGTCGACTGGCACTAATTACCGAGTTCTTGGGAGTGCTTGGATGTGAGATGCATTTAGTCATATGAAAATAAGGGCATGTAAATAAACGATGCATGTATATTTTGATTGGAGGGTTTTTGAAGACTTGATACTATTTTTTTCAGTCTCTAGTGTTACCTTGGCTTGACAGAGTGGTGGGCTGCTAATGGTATTTTAAGACTAGTTGATAAAATCTTATAATATGGAAAAATTTAATTTTCAAAGGGAACAGACAATGCTGCCCATCAACTAGGTAACATCTAGTTTGTTGAGGTTTAAAGTTATTTTGGCTGGGAGACTTAATGTTTTGTTTTCAGTTTGTAAGGGAAATTGAGCATTTTCCAGAATTTTCTTGTCCAATCACTTGAGAAAGGGGTCTCATGGTTAGATATTTTTCAGTCCTAGCTAATAGAAAGTTATTTTAGGATTTTTCCAGAGCCTTTAATATATTAGTGTACACTGAGAATCCGTGTGGTGGAATGAAAATATTTTTCATGTATTTACTAAAATTACTTTCTCATGAAAACTTTTGTTGGTTCCTATCTTAGGAACACTGTTTTATAAAATGCATTTCAAGAATTTTTAAATGGACTTTTGCAGAGGCAAACTGTGTATCTATCTCTGCTTCTTCATGTGCAAACCGAAAGCTAATCCTGAAGAAGTAGAAAAGGAAAACTAATTTTAAAGGAGCCAGAAAGGAATATAAATCTTGGTCGAAATTGCGAGGGGGGTGCAGTCTTGTCTGCCTCCCAGCAGGACAGCCTGGTCTAACTTAGTGCTCAGACCAGCTTTATAAGGACCTGTGGAAACTGTAGATCACAGGAAAGGAAACAGAAAAGGAAACAGGCTAAGAGGAACTAGGTAACTTGAGGAAGGTCACATACCAGGGAAGTGACCAAATCAGGATGGTAGCTGTCTGTGGGCAGAGTACCAAGCTGTACTACCAATCAGGGCACCAGGGCCTGGTGCAGCAAGCATAGAACTAATTATCGCCAGCTGTTACCATTTGCCTTACTATATGCATTGTTCCACCATTGTAGTTTCTCCTTAGAAGACTCTAAATGATCTGTATTTGAGGAGTGCAACATCTCGTAACGTTTTCTAGGGAACCGAATAACCTTTTCATATTAGCTACATAACTTCTTTGGTCCTTTTGATTTTATTCTGTAGTCTCTTTACCCAAGACTGAATGCACAGGTTTTATATTTGTCTCTGAACATGTTAAATGTGATTTTATTCTGAGAACATAACCAGATTCTGACAGTGTTTTAAAATGCCGATACATAAATTATAAAAATTGATAGAAATCAAAGACAGTAGAATTGGGGCACTGTTCAAGAACTTGACATTTTTATAGAATTAAAATATAAGAGCAAATCTGTATCCTGAACATTTTAAGTACGAACAATATTTGTCACACTCTTAGCCAATGCAAATAATATTTCACTGTCTTGAAAATTCAAAGAGAAGATAAAACAACTCCATGCTTGAACTGAACTTGGACTTATTTAGAAAAGTGACAAACAAACTTGTGGAAAAAAAATTTAGTTCTGATAATAACTGTCACTGCAAAATTACCAGAAATTACTTTTATAAATACCGCTTTTTATTCATTTTACATACTACCTGATCCATATTTAGTATACTAGCATATTGCTTAAGAACTCTAAAAATATAAGGAGCTCTCCTACTAATAGCTTAATAAAATTGTTGCTGTTTTAGGCATTGTAATGTTAGAATATTAGCATCAACATTTAGCATGATACTTTAGTAGGACTTACATTTTCATATTAAGATAAGTGAAACTGTTATGCTTCGATATATAGACACTGCAGCTAATTCTTTCAGCTAGACCCTGGCTCAGTCCTGATAACAAACATTAGGCAGTGAGATCACTGTGCCCACATTCTATGTTGCTCTTTGAAGATGTTCCTTGACATCTTCATCTGTGAGGAGACCTTTCAGTGACACATCATTTAGCATACTGGTGTACTCATATGTATGTGTGTACCTATATATGTATGCATAAATAAATAAATGCTGTTCTGATATTATCTCCAACATTTCTAAGACACTGAAGCACATAAATCTGGTAGTTCTGAAGTACATGCTCTTCGGTTCATTCCAGATTGATCAAGTGTAATGTCCTATGTTTGTCAAGCTTGGGAAATGTTCCAGGTACTATCCGATGGTTAGATCATTAGTACTTTGTCATGTTGCTTTATGTATTTTTAAAGGTTATCAAGTTTTGTTTATTAGTTGTGTTAATCTTATGTAGGTTGCCCATGAAGATTTGAGCATTTTCAGTCTTAGTATATTAGAATTACAGGAACTGGAACGAAAAGAGAAGGAAATACTAGGTTTGGGTGCTAGCCGTAGGGTTTTATGCATTGCCTCTGAAGATCTCTAAAATGAAATGCAAAGGAAATCTCTGCTGTTTAGCTCTCTGTGATCTGAGCAGAGAATTGAGAGCTGCAGAAATTACCCTAGTTCTTTTCCATTCTCTCAGGGCTTTGAAAATTTAAATGTTGAATTTAAAAACAGAGACTATTACATAGCTGTTTCAAGTACCCCAGAAATCTCCACTGGAAAATTACTGTTTGCTTCCATGCAGGAAAGATACATTTTCGGTTCAACAGAGACACATGAATTATTTTTATTGAGCAATACGGATGTTTTAGGATCTAAACTATGTATCAGACTTAATCAAAATTTTTGCTTTACTCCAGTAAATCAGGAGGAAATTCATCATCCAGTTTGGGTGACATAGTACCTAGTTCCAGAAAATCTACACCTCCCTCATCGGGTAAGTAGGTAACAAGCTCTGAGTGGTCCATACTGCATTTCCCAGTCTTACCTAGTTTTGTGATTTTTACATACATTGAATCACTGTGTTAACCCTGCAAATGTTAAAAGAAATCAGAAATAATTCCCTTCATAATTAGGAATACCATAAAGAAGGGAAGTATGTCAGTGTGTTTACTCTATGTTTGTGTTGAAGGTGCTGAAGATGGTCAAAGTGGTCAATGCATTTAAATCTCATTCCCAGTTCTCACCGTGGTGCTCAGCACATCGTCTTGTGCAACATGGGTATAAATGCCCATCAATAGCCACAGTGCCATGTGAGGTGTAAGCTTCAATGTTACATAAAAAGAGAAGATGACTAAAAAAATTAGAAAAGCGAGGAATAGAGAGGAAAATTAAGATGGGGTAACTGACCTGCCATGAGCTATACCAGGAAGGCTTTGTGGAAGACATAGACAATGTACGGCAGAATCAGCCAAAGATGAAAACACTCGGGGGAAGAGTGACTTCTCTCTTTCCAAAGCAGTGGGTTCATTCTTAGGGTTGCCAGCTAATATAAAAGACACTCGATTAAATTTGAATTTAATATAAACAATGAGTGACTTTTTTCTTTTTTTTTTTTTTTTTTTTTTTTTAGTAAAAGTATATATTGTGTGAGCATTCATACTCTAAAAATTTCAGGACACATTAATACTAAAAATTATGTTGTTACCTGGAATTTAAATTAACTGCATTGGTCTTTTTTTTTTTTTAAGAGATTTTCTTGTTATAGGGTGCCTGCACTTGCCAGGAAACAGAGAGAGACAGAGAGACAGAGAGCAAGAAATCACCTCCCAAGGGAGATGGCCATGCCACAAGCCCTTCTCCATTCTCCTCTTGAGATTTTGGGCTCACACACACGCTCCCAGCATGAGTTTTAAGTTACCAGGTCCAGGATTGGAACTGCGGTCAACCACATGACAATCCAGCACCTTAACCACTAAACCACCTGCTGACCCTTAATTGCATTCTTATTTGCTAAATCTGGCAACTCTACTGTACCATGTAGAACTTGGAGTTCTGGACACTAAATAGAAGATTAATTGGTTGAATTGCATGAAAACCAAGTCAGGGTCTTAGATTGTTAAGGCATATGCCAGAGCAAGACTGTCAGTGTTGGCTGCATGAGCATTTGGGCAAAATGATTCTAAATGTGATTGCTAGGAAGCTAGAAATGAGATAAGATCAAAAACCAGAATCATGCATCATGGAGAAATTAAGGAATGAGTCTCACTGCGACTGGTTTATCATAAGAACACGACTGTCTCCCATTACTGATCATATCTTTCTTGTTCCTGAATGTTGGCAGCTTTTAAAGACTAATCAGGGACTTTTACAAGTGTACAAATCTGAGCACAATAGGAAATAAATTGTTTTATGATACATATCCATCTCAAAAGCTATGACCTTATAACTTGCAGCAATCCTAAATTGCTCAAAATTAAGTAAAAGAATGTGTTTGAAGTGAAAATTTGAGCACTCATAGCTGTTATGTTTGGCTTGTATCTTCCCTTGATTATCAAGGAGCACCTGTTCCCTGAGTGCACGGGAAGATGTGTCTTACTCTGCTTCTTCTCAAATGTGAAATTGGAGCGGTTTCTATATACACCTCATTCTCTTTTGTAAAGCTTAAATGCTGCCTCAGAGACCCTGGAGGACTGTTTGAGCCTCCTAACATGGCAAACTGCTCCATCACATTGTGATAAAGCAGCAATCCCATCCAATGAGAAGAAGCCACAGAAGTGGAGCAGTTCTTCTCCCTTTACCTGTAATGTAGCCTTCTACTTGTTTTTTTCAGTATTATGAGAGGAGGCACATTTTGAAGAATCAGTTATCTGTATATGTAAAATAACATTTTGTTTTATAACCAGATGTTTGTCATTATTAAAAATAAAGTTCTATGAAAAGTTAAGGTTAAGTATATGTATATAAGTGTATGTACATGTACACACATATATATATAGAGAGAGAAGATCAAGTGTGTGTATACACACACACACACACACACACACACATATATATATATATACATACACACACATATACATATAATTTATATGATTTGAAACTTCTGCAAAGTTTTATGCAGATACAGGACTTCAGAATATCTTTTCTGAGCACCAACTATAGAAAACACTTGTGGCTGAATGGACTGGAGATGTAACTAACTACAAAATGTGTAATAAACACATCAGGCCTCCGCAATGTTTTCATATTAACAGTTCAGTCTTTCTTAAGGAAGCTTCAGAAAATTCTAGAGAGAAGTTCCCACAATCACCTCCAGGAACATGTGCCTCAACTCTCAGGTGCAGATAGACCTGCAATTACAATTTTTATCTTCTTTGTTTTCTGGAAACTCTATAATTCTCCCACCGTTGGCTAGACCTACCTAAAGTAAATATGCTTGGATTTTCTCAGAGACTTGGAAAAGGAAAAATATCTATTTCACAACTGAGTAAAGGGATAACAGTTGTGCAACACACCCTATACCTGTACATGTGTGTACACATGTTGTTCCAGAATTCTCCTGAGCTTTACCCAAGCTCTAAGATTATTGAATGTATAAAAGAAATTAAAATATAAAAGAATATATGAGCATAAATACATACGCATGCTACTCCATTTTCAAAATATTTTTTAATATACACATATTTTAGCATCTTAAAAGATTATAAAATCAAAGTGGAAAAGTATTGGTGATGCTGACATGTAGAGCAAAATGATATCACATGTCCCATGCATAAACTTATTTCTAAACAGTATTCTTTAATAATACTTATAGCACGAAAGTAATTTTTATTCTAAAAACAAAATAGAGAAACAACCAGGAAAAGACATCCATTGTCTTATTTCAAGCTTGCTAACAACAATTAAACAGAAAAGCTAGCTCTAAATTAAAAAAAAAAATTTTAATTAAATTTTTAAAATATTCTCAACACTTTCTACCAAAAAATAAATAAAATACATGTAGACTAGTGAGGAAGAATGAAAGAAACTTTCAAATACATGTAAGCAGGTTTCCCAAGAAAATACTAATGTTTGCCAACATATGGAAATACAAGTACAAAATTAAAAAGGGGTAACATCTTTCAGTAACTTACCCCTGAGTCTAATAAAGTGTATAGAACTGTGAAAAAAAGTTGAAAATGTTTCTTAACTGTCTTGGCAAGTTTCTTTAATGTGTTCTGAAAGTGCTCAGATGTTTTAGAACTCTGTTTCAGAATCAACCCAGATACTTTAGACTTAAGTTAACTAGAAAGTTGGAACTATTGGGTCATCAGAAAAGTCATGACTTTTTTTATTAATGTTTTCCTATGGAAAACTGTGTCATGACTTTTCTGACAACCCAATAGTAAGTTGAAAAATTCTCAATTTGGAGTTTTGAGCCTTTATGTCTAAATACAAGTAAATTTCAAAGCTGACTCAGACCATGTGTGTAGGTACCCAAACATCCAGGCAATGTCATAGCTAAACATTTATGCATTTCCACTCTTCCTTTTAAGGATGATCACATCTGATGATCACAGCAGACCAGACTCTATGGGAAAATAAATGCAGATCATAAACTTCACCATTCCAGGATACTGTCAACCTGGACATCCAACTGTGTGTCCTCAATTTCAGAAAGGTTCTTGAGGTGCTATCTCTTGAATGTAGCCTTTATAAGCCAAATATTTTTGCATAGAAAAATACATCATGACTTCCAACCTCCCAATAAACAAAGATTAAAAGTAGAAAAATGATAAAGTATATGAGAATTTCTTACCATCAAGGAAACTTATTTGATGTTGATTAAGACATTGTAGAGGTGATAAAATACTGCCCCGAGTCTTCTTCACATCCAGGAAGGCAGCAACAACGTGCTGAGTTGAGAATGGAGAACTATTCAACAAGACCTTCTTTCAGATCCTTCCCATGCATATTCAGTAAGCCCCATAAAGAAACTTTCCTATATAAGCAAGGGTTTAGCCGTAGGGTGGCATAAAAGTCATGCTGGTTCAAACCCCTGGGCATGTGATCTGTCTCCTCTGTATGTCACACAAGCAACCTTTAAATTCTTCGATATGTATAGGTGAGGCAAAGAGGAAGAGCTTTACTAGGTAAGCCTACCTAAATACCTGGAATTAGTTCAGTCCCTGATCACCTTCACGTGGTAGAAAATCCATACCTCATCTCTTATGCAAGCAGTAGTTGATATTTGCAATATTGTGCAAATGGTGCCAGGTATTTGCTCCATTGCAGGTTTTACCCCAATCAAATGAAAAGGAGAACCTAGTTTCCAAAGGGCAAATCATCTAATATTCTCTTCATACCTCAAAATTGAAAAAGAATGTGATACCTGTCAGATGATCTCGTCTCCCCTAAAATGGTTAGCAGAGGTGATTGTGAGCCACTGTTCAGCATGTGTCACAGGGCACGGTTGCCATATTGTAACACTAAGCTGCGTTATGATTTAGAAGTGGTAATGTGTTCCTCAGTCCAAAGGTATGTGGTTCTTGTTAAAGAGCTAACATATATAACCTGATGCTTTCCTGGGGTGAGTAAAACTTCTCCTTTTCTTCACTTGGATTTAATATCAGTCATGAAATAATTTTCTAGCGAGCTCAGTCTAGGATATTCTCTGGTATTCCGACATCAAGGACCTTATCCACTGGGCAAGCAAAGAGGCCTGAGAGAATACACCAAGATTGAAAGGGGCCTCAGTGGAATGGGTGTACCCAGGTGGGTCCTGGCTTCCTAAAGCAGGGGAACTAGATTCTAATTCCTCACTGTGCTGGGTTTTCACCCCTTAAATTCTATGAGTTTGTGTTTTAAATCTTAAAAACAAGAGATTTGAAATTGATCTCTAAAATACTTCCAGCTCTGATCCTGCAATGGATGAAATTCTACAGTCATTACATGTGGAAGTAGTTGAAAAACTTTGAAGTGAGATTATACGTTTTTAAACAACAATTTTAAGTGCGATATTTTCAGGTTCAAAGATTTGCCAAGTGAGAGCATATTGACCAACAAAATTAACCCTTTATTTTCCAGAAGAAGAAACTGGTAACCTATTCTCTTGGGATTTTGTGCCCTCTGCCCTGCCTCTGATGTGGAGTCCTGTGGCTTTAATAATTCATCAGACGTCTTCTTATGTCACTTTATTAAATTAATTTTATATAGATATCATCAACCTCAATGTGTTCCAATTAGTCTTTAATCAGGCCTGGCTGAGGGTGCACATATTGTCTCAAAACTATTTTAATCCTGTCCATGCCAGAACCTTCCCTGAATCATTTGCCTTGTGTTTGATTCTCCTGTGTTGCCTGGATTGAAGACTTTCTATTCTCTTTCCTTTAAATGCCTGTTACAATTTTGGTGAACCTTTTCACCTTGCTGTAACTTTAACACAAAATCAAACAAAATGAGAACTAGGAGGCACATCATGATAAAGGTTTCCAACATAATTGCTCGTTATCTGAAAGCTGGGTTAATATAAGAAGTCAAGCCAAATGTTCTGTCCTGTACTTACATGCAATTGATCTGGAGATCGTCTCCATTTGAAACTACAAATTAAAAATGTTTCTCTAAAAATATAATTCCAAAGAGCTACTATGAAGTGGATTTATTCACGCAAACAGATATTATGAGGGTAACTTTCAATTTTGTCACATCTGATTATATCGCATTCGTAACAGGCTTCCCCTGGAAATTTACTTTCTTTGTACTGTGTACTATGTTGAGCTCTCATGAAAACTCCTTTACTACAGTTAATTTTTATTTGCTTTCATTTTATTTCCTTTGGTAACTTGTTTTTTCCTCTCCTGTCCACCTGATGATTTTTGAATTGTTTGTCTGTATATAGCTATAGACATAGATGCTACTGGCTTAGATGCAGAAGAAAATGATATTCCAGCAAACCACCGCTCCCCTAAACCCAGTGCAAACAGTGTAACGTCACCCCACTCCAAAGAGAAAAGAATGCCCTTCTTTAAGAAGGTAACCTTAACTTCCGAGCTCCCGTTGTCCACCTGCTCGACTGCACTGCGTCACATTTCTAGTCCTGGTGACTGTCTGCGTCTTTTGACAAGCCAATAACATGCATGCTCTGTTATTCTTTGTTTCTTTTCCATGCTGCTGTAGCTAAGCAGAAGCAGAAATCGGTAAGTTTACATTGACATAAGCTGTGTTTATCCTGCCACTGGCATCATTAGCATTAATTCCCTCAGTTTTATTAAATCCGATCATTTGTATCCTAAGAAAAGAACCTATCAACAGCTAATCGAGTCCATGCATTTCAAACCAACTAAATTCAGAGAGTGACCTGTTAAAACACCATTACAGTACTTATCCTTTTTGATGGAATAATAGCTGCCACCAAGGGAATTCGTTTAAACATTCAAGGATGTCAAACACTGACGTCTCCATATAATGCACCTCAATTGTGCATGCTTATTCTGTCTGTCTCTTGTCTCTTTCTTTTTTTCCAGAAATTTAACTTATAATCAAGCATATTAAAGCAGTTAGTAGATTCTGATTTATGATATCCAGATACATAACTTGTACTAAAAAAAAAAAGTATTCAATCCTTAATTTAGTCAGTATTTAAACTTCTAATCCACTAGGTGCAAAATCTGCAGATGAGCAAGACCAGTGGAAAACTGCAGGCTTGTTTTGGCGGTTTACTGTGAGTTTTTCCTATTGTCATATATAAATACTCTCCCCATGTTCTTGCCTTCTCCATCAGTCAGCCTCTCACCTGTTGGACAGTGGGGCTGGTGGCCATGTGTAGAGCCTTTGCATTGGCCAACCTAGATGCAACATATGCAAGGATGCTATTTGTTCCCAGTTGGAAACCACAGGGTGTTCCAGAGTTCTCTCCACTCCGTCTGCTTTCTCTCAACACATTTTGTAGCTTCAAAGATTTTTTAAGGACTCCTGTAACCCCCCTCCAATTTCCATTTCCCCCTCTTCTTTTACATATCTTTTCCCACAGTTGTTATGCTGTCTTTTAGAGTCATACTTCCTGATATCAGCAAGGCTGGCACAAGCGTGGGTACATTCTGACACACAGATGCGTAATGACGTCCACCCTGTGCCCCAGACTCTTAATAGAACTGAACTCTTCTCCTCTACAAACAAGTATTTTGCTCTGTGGAAGAAACTTAAAAGTCATGAATGAGGTGTCAGATATTGAACTGTAAAGCGTTTTTAAAATATATTATCATTAATTTCACAAGGGAAGCTCTCAGCACTCCAGGCAAAAATTAAAACACATGTTAACACAGAGACCCCAGCTTTCTGTTGATCCTCAACTGTGAACCCTTCTCTCTGGTCCTGTCTTCTCATCACAGCCATGACTGGCAGTATCCTTAGAAAGTCAACACTGCAGAGTTACTCAGTGTTTCACAGAACAAGAACGTGAACTAGAGTTGTATTAGTCAAAGTCATTTTTGGAAATTTCCTTACGCTTGAATTCCACTACTTCAAAAATGTTTATGACAGTATTTACATTAAACCATTCAAACAAAATAGGATGAACAAGGAAGGACAGCTAAAAACAATTGTGTCATTATCAATATGGCACCAAGTACCAATATTCCATCAAATAAGGTAATTTCTGTAGCTACCTTATTGATTAAGAAGCTGATTGATTACCTGCATGGGTAATCAATGCTAGCTGGAAGGCACAGATCAAAGGAACCCAAGTCCCATCAAATATTGGGCTATTTAATACTTAACAACTTAAAGAACTATCTCTTGGTAGCTGTTATAAAATGCATGCAATTCCCATGCCTAATTACAGTGGTGGAAAAGGTGTTATATTGCAGAGTTCTAAGAAGGTGGCTTCTAAACATTTTCAGTATGATCCCAGATGGTATTACGTCATCATTTAATAAATATGCTTATGATGCCTTCGGCACTGGTATTCATTCTTCTTATGTTATCAGTCGTGTGGTAAACTTCAGTGTGGCATTCAGGAACAAAACGGTCCTGAGATTGAGCAATAAGACGGTTTTCCACGTTTTAGGTTGCTTTTAGAGTGGTGCTTGTGTGGCCTTCGTGCTGTCACTGTATTATGTTTGTCTCGTTTTTATTTTTCTGTTCATAAATGTATTCTACCTTTTGCTATGTCGATGAAAGTTAACTCTGAATGCTCGGTAAAATTCGAAGCCGGAATATTTGACAGCACAGTCACAGTTGTGTTTGTTCTCCCCTCTGTATATCGTCTGTGACTGCTGGTAAATTTAATTCTCTTCGTAAGCAGCATAAATTCAAAGGAAGCCAGAAAGTTCATTAATGAGAAATCTTAAACAACAATAAAATGTCCTAGAGTGATAGACTGATACAAAAATTCCATTTATATTTGCACATCTATTTATCAAATTCTTAAAATGGACTTAAAAAACATTTTCATTTGTTGAATGTGATTCAGACATTCCTGAATACAGCAAGAGTCAGATAAAAATGACTTGCTTATTCTATGTTAATAGTGTTTGAGGACAACATACCTATCTTTTGCCTTTTAAAAGAGTCATTTTGAAGCCAATATTTTCTGGTATCAGGAAACTGATTTTAGTATAACACAACAAATGAGTTTTTAATCTAGTTTTTTCGGAAATTTTTTATTTTAATCATTTTAATTGAAACAATTAAGCTGAAGTTTCAGTAGTTTTAGAAGTTGCTACAAAATTTAGCTCCTCTTTTTTTTTTTTTCAGAGGTTTTTGCTATAGGACACGTGCACTCACCAGAGAGACAGAGAGACAGAAAACAAGAAATCACCCCCCAGGGGGGATGGCCACAGGGCACGCATGCACACGTGCATGCCTGGCGTGAGTTTAAGCCACCAAGTCTGGACTCGAACAGCGGTCAGCTACATGGGAGTTCATGGGAGCGTGACGCAGCCATTACGCTAACTGCTGGTCCCGCTCCTCTTCTAAAAAAGAAATAAATTGCTCCAGAAAGACACAAATTAGTTATGTAACAGGTATACTACTTAAACTGTTTCTGAGAAACATAGTAGATATGTAAGCATTGAGGCCATGGAAGCATGGTGGAATATACTGTTACACATTAACCACCTTTGCTCTAAAGACATGAGCCTTTTATTTTAATTTTTTAGGTACTGAGATATACAAACCAAGAAAAAAACCCAACATCATAATCACTGAACCGTGAGCAGGGATCATATTACTGTTGACTAGAGGAAGCAGGCCAAACTCACAATTAAGTAGAATGTTTCAAGTATTCAGTAGTGACAGTTTTACAGTGTTGTGAAATTAGGTTTTATGCAGGTAAGACAAACATGTAAGATGCAAAGATAATGAAATCTTTCCTCCATAATTATCCGTGTTAGGTCTGATTATGTAAATGCTTCAGAAAGTGCAAATGCACCTGAAAAGCAATTATTAACTTTCAGTCCAGCCTGAAGCACCTCTTCTGCATGAGGCATGCTTCTGTTTGTTTTACCAAGTAGTTTTCACTCAAAAGCAGCATCTTCTGCTTTAGATTAATATGCCAGTAGCATTTCTTGAGAAGAGTAGGAAAACCATAGACAATTCAGTTACTTGAAAACCTTAGGAAAAGTAAACCTGCTCAGCTTTGGGTTTACTTAGAAAAGAGGCAAGGACAAAGAAAAATTAAATGTCTGAAAAAGTAGTGCCTTGTATTATGGAGTCCAGCAAAAACATTTTATACATGACCTACTTCAGTTCCGCCTGCCTGTGAAACGCCTGAAAGCCTCTCCTCTCTCTGCAGACAGAGCACACGCCTCCATATGATGTGGTACCTTCCATGCGACCAGTGGTCCTAGTGGGGCCTTCTCTGAAGGGGTACGAGGTGAGTAGCCGTCCTCTGTAGTGTATTGGACCTTCTCACGTTGAACCGCCTTGCTGCTCCTCCTCTCTTTCCCTTGACTCTAGATTTTAGACTTTGAAGAGCTCCTAGCAGCAAAGCTAGCTGTTTTTCAAGCCATGGTCTACATTGCTTACCCATTTCTTCTGTTTGGCTTCCCTGCCTATTGCTAGCTACCATTTAGCTATTCCAGAAAATAGTCCCAAATCGAGAGTAACTGAAACCACTCGTGCTGTAATTTATTGTCACTAAAACATCAAGATAAGGTCAGGGAACTTTGTCTTCTTCATTGTCATTGTATCAGAACTCAAAAAGAAAAATGTAGCAACCTTCCTGTGCCACTTTTTCCAAATGGGAGGCCTAGGTTTCGAAGCATTTCTAAAAGAGTAAAATTATTTTGTCATAGTAATATTTTTTTACTGTACCTTTATTTACTGCTTGCTCAATTACAGGTCACAGATATGATGCAGAAAGCACTGTTTGATTTTTTAAAACACAGATTCGAAGGGCGGTAAGTATTTCAGGATCCTGGATTTTGTGGACTTTGTCTTGAAGGTGATAAAACTCTGGTGGGACAGGCATGTAATTCTAAGAGTAAACTATCCTCTGATATCTATTATGGTGACAGAATATAAGTTTCATTCAATTCAATTTCATTCACTAAACGTTGGTCCTACATGGTTTGCACATCCTAGACCCTTGAGAACGTAGTTTCTGTACATTGGCCACCAGTCTCATCCTCAGTTCACAACCAGCCAAATCCTTGTTGCTGCCCAGCCTTCACACCAAATACCCCTTTCTATTCCCTTTTCAGATCTTCTAGAAGAGTTTGTACTGTCTTCGCATATGACCCCCCCGCCATGGTCTAACCTTCCACATCCTCCCTTACTTAGAACATTTCTCTCTTACTACTTTCAGCCTTGTTTGTTCTGCTCCTGCCACACTTCCTTCCTTCCTGTTGTGTGAGTATTCCAGATAGACCCAGGCCAACCTCAAGACCTTTGTGTTTTCCTTTTCTAGGAGCACTTCTCCCTCAGATACTCCCTTTGACATATGCATACACATCTGCACACATACAAACATTCTCTCTTGCCCTTCCCTTACGTTTTTCTGAGTGTTCTTTTATGTAATTTATTTATGATTTTGGTTGTTGGTAATTTCCTCACAACTAGAACAAACTCTATGAGGAAAGGATTTTTAATAGTTGTGACTGTTGTATTCTCAGTGCCTAGAATGGTACTCAGTATGAACAAGGAATGTGGATTAATGTCTGCTGCATACTCTCCAGTAGAGCAATGCAGAGATGTTGAAGCCACTGTCTCTTCCTATAAAGAGCTCATGTGTAAACCTCAAAATGATACCTCTAACAGTAAAATAGAAAAAAAAAAAAAAAGGAAAAATTGGCCCATGTATGTACAAGGTATAGGTAGCATAAAGGGAGGAGTGATTAACACCAACTTAGGGATGTCTACATCCAGGAAGGCTTTTGAATGGTACATAAGATTACACCATGTGAATTATGAGCAGGAGAAGGATCTATCCAGCAGAGGATCCGAAGTGTGTAAAGCCATCAAAGTATGACATGACACTGTATCTTAGGCAAGCCACCTAGAGGTCTTTAGGAACCTGGACAGGTATGACTTGTAACAAAGTTGGAGGACATATCTAATATGTCATGGCAATGAGCTTGCATTCAAACCTTTACCTCTTCTCCCCTCCCCATGATCCTTTAACTTGCCTCAATAAATACTGTATTTATTGAGCATATTCTACAAAAAGGTCCTCTCAACGAAGGTTTCGGGAACAGTAAAATGGTTCAATGTAAGAAACATAGATGGTTTCATCAATAGGAATAACGCCAAGAAAGATGTATTTGTACACCAGACTGCCGTAAAGAATAACCCCCGGCAGTACCTTGGCAGGGTAGGAGATGGAGATACAGTGGAGTCTGATGTTGTTGAACGAGAAAAGGGCCCGGAGGCAGCAGCTGTTATAGGCCCTGGTGGAGTTCCAGTTCAAGGCAGTAAACATGCAGCAGATTGTAACCATTATAGCTATCCACGTTGTAGTTCTCCACGCAATTACCAGCAGAATGACCAGAATAGTGAGAGTGGGGAAAAGAACAAGGGATACAGAGCGTTCCTGAAGGCCAGGCCCAACAACGCTGGCCCCACCACAGGTGAAGATCCCCACCCCTCCCTAACTGCATGCGGAACCCTAGGGGCATTGACCACAATATTCCAACACCGTGCAGGGAGAAGTGATGGAAGGTGCTGACAACCAGGGTGCAGGAGAACAAGGTAGACCAGGGAAGCAGAGTATGTATCGGAGTTACAGACCACAATTCGCAGGGGCCCTCCTTGCCAAAGACACCCAGAGAGGGGGGCAGTGCAGAGGATAAGGAAAATCAAGGTGAGACCCAAGGGCAGCAGCCACCTCAACGTCGGTACTGCCACAACTTCATTTGCGGATGCAGATGCCCAGAGAACCCTAACCTTTGACTACTATGTGTCCAGGTATAAAAGGTTTAAGATCTTAGGTTTAGATCTTTGATCCATTTTTTTTTTCTTTTTTTTGGAGAGATTTTCACTGTAGGGCGCGTGCGCTCGCCAGACAGACAGAGAGAGACATAGAGACAGAAAGCGAGAAATCACCCCCCAGGGGGGATGGCCACGCCGCAATCCCTTCTCCTCCATTCTCCTCTCGGGATCTTGGGCACGCATGCACACGCGCCCGGCGTGAGTTTTAAGCCACCAGGTCCGGGACACGAACCGCGGTCGACTACGTGGAAGTCCAGCGACATAGCCATTACACTAACTGCTGGTTCCCGATCTTTGATCCATTTTGATTTGATTTTTGTCAATAGTGAGAGATAGGGTTCCAGTTCTATCTTTTTGCAGGTGGATACCCAGGTTTTCCACCACCATTTGCTCAAGAAGTTATCAGATAATCAGTGGATGCTACAGTTAAGGTTAATCCAACTCCTGATAAAAGTCTAAAATGGAAACTTCAAGGTTTGAAATAAGGGTAAAATATAGGAGACTGGGAAACACACAGGCATAGTGTCTGTTTCTTTATGTTTAATAAGACAGATTTGGAACCTCTCTTTTTCACATTCCTTTCCTTCCCACATCCTAACCAAGTACAATAGATAGTATCTATCATTTTTTGTTTTCTACTAGATCTCTTAATGTGGTGTTTTCTTTGTAGACTACACATACTCTTAGAACAATATTTAATTTATATCAAATTTTGGCAGGGAAGAAAAGTAAAGAGGGAAACTTTTGTAACAGGACACATGCTGTTAGTAAGTGATCCAGCAAAAGACCGAAAGGGACATAAAGAGGAAACTAGAGACTATGTGTCCAGGCATAAAAGGACTTGTAATCAAAGTCTGGCTAAACAAATGCTCCAGTTAGATTGTAAATCTATATATAGAGATTTAATTTATATGTATCTATGTATTTTTACATATATAGATTTAAAATATATATTTATATATAAATATATTTTTAAATATATATTATATAATATATACATACATGTATTTCATATATAAATATATTTTAAATCTATAATATATTTTATATTATGCATAATATACATGCATATATAATAGATATATTTTATAATATATCATATATGCATACATAATAGATATTATATATTATATGTATAAATATATTTTATGTATGTATGTATATGTTATATAGAAGTGGTAAGTCAGGAAATTCCATCCCTTTCCCTATCTGTATATATGTATATATGTATATAGTATATGCATGCATACATATTATATATTTTATACTATATATGTGTATGTATGTGTATATTATATGTATATACTTGTATGTATGTATGTATTTCTTGCCATAGAGCACATGTACTTGCTGGAGAGAGAGAGACACACAGAGGCAGAGAGAGGGAAAGTGAGAAATCACTCCCCGGGGGAATGGCTGCACCACAATCCTTTCTCCTTCATTCTCCTCTTCAGATTTTGGGCACGCACACACATACAGCCATGTGATTTTTCATGCTGCCAGGTCCGGACTCAAACTTTGATCAGCCATGTGGGAGATCCAGTGCTTCAACCACGCCACTTGATGGCCCTTGTAATTAGATGTTCTTTAAATTTTTAGTAGAATTATGAAATATGTTTTAGTTTGTGCCAGGAAATACAAGCTTGCCCCAAGGCTATGAGGCATTGGCCAGGTATAAAAGGCATACCTCTAATCAACTGCATTTAACTTTTATTTCTTCATTTTTGACTCTGTCATTTATCATAATTTGGAACTGTCTATGTGATCATGCACACTTCAAAATTATATTAGGATGGGCGTTATACGTTCCACGCTTAAACTAGCTCACCCACCTTTCCTAAATGCCAAAGATAGGGAAATGGGATAGAATTTCCTAACTTACCACTTCTATTTAAGCCAGAATAAGTTTTTAATTTGGAAGATAGATTCCAGCCAGCTTGTGTATTTTGGGCCCAAGTTCTAAAGTATCAGCCATCCAGATTGATTTCATTTAAGAAACAAAACATCGGAATGTTTTATCGATCTATTGTTTCCATCCAGAAGTAACTTCCACATGGCTTCATTAATAGACCTGCCTTGGCTCCTCTCGGCTCACAGAGCTGGAGTTCAACATTCTAGGACTGTGCTCACCGATTCAAGGCCCTCAAAGGAAGTAACAGAGTCTAGAAGGTAGATTTTCAAAAGCTATGTAAACTATTTTATCCATGGCAAGATACAGAGTAACTGCATCATTAAATGTCTTTGCCTTTGGATAAACAAGACAACAGTAAAGGGTAGAAACACATCAAAAGGCTTAGGGATGTGCATATACATGACTTTCTAAAACGAAATCCAAAATTACTTATTAATTTTTTTTTTTTTTTTTTGGCCATAGGGCACATGTATTTGCCAGAAAAAGACAGAGAAAGAAAGCAAGAAATCACCTATGGGGACGGGGGGGAATGGCCACACTGCTATCCCTTCTCCTCCATTCTCCTCTAGGGATTTCAGACATGCATGCACACACACCTGGCGTGAATGTTAAGCTGTTTAGGTCTGGGACTCAGACTGTAGTCCACTACATGGGAATCCAGCTACGTAACCATTACGCCATCTGCTGGTCCCAATAATTTTTGTTTTTAATTTAAGCCTTCTGAGGGATAACATATGAAAGGAAGCAGTGATACAAAAGTTCTAGGTAGTTCGAAGTTGTTTTTTGTTCTGAAACTCAGTTTATTCGTGGAAGCCCTACAGAGTTGTCAGGATCACAGTTGCAGTTGTTGAGTAGTGTAAACGCATCAGGTCAAAGAAGACATGATAAATCACTGTCCTCTTTCTGTTGTGTGCAGTGGAGAAACCCATTTAAAATTGGATCCACTCTAACTGACTGTGTCATGTAAACAAAGCAGTCTTCAGATTCACCTTGTAGAACAATGACAGGTAAATTACCCAGGAAATGAGGACAATGAGGAAAGCTACCATCTAGGATAAATTCAGTTTTCTTCCCAAGGGACTGAAAATACCAGCTGTCAGCACCGAAGTGTCTGGAATGCATAATGAATTGCTGTAGGGATATTATCACCATTTCCAGAGTCTTCTCCAAGGGAAATCAATAATCTTGGGAAATACTGTAACACTTTATTTTCTGATGTAGAAAATTTACTTAGACGTGAAACAACTTCTTCTACACTGGTGGTTTGCTGCTCTGACTGTATGTTAGAATTACCTGAATCACTTGAAAAAAAAAAATCTAAGGATGTACATCTTAGCCTTGACTTACTAAAACCAAATCTTTTGGACCAGCATGTGGTATGATGGTTAAGGCGAGTCCTGAACATGGTGACTTGAAAACACCTAGGGGTGTGTGTGTGTGCATGTATGCATTCTCAAAATTCCAAGAAGAGAATGAAGGAGAAGGGATTGTGGTATAGTCACATCCCCCTGGTGGTGGTGGTGGTGGTGGTGGGGTGGGGGGAAACGACGATTCTTCACTTTCCATCACTCTTTGTCTCTCTGTGGCAAGTACGCGTGCCCTATGGCAAAAATATAAAAACAAAAAACAAATCTCCAGGGCAGGACCTGGGCCTATTAATTTTTAAGTTTACATGAAGTGGTGAGTTTTGATATACTGCTAGGATTAAGAAACTTCTTTAAACTGAATTATCCCTAAGAACTTTGCCCTTAAAACATTCCAGGTCAATGTGTTGGCAGAACCACAAGTAATATAATTCCCAAAGTGTACCTAGAGATTTGAAGTAAAAGAGTGGCTTGACTCACTCAACCAACAAAGCTAACCATGGTAGCAGGTCTGTGGAAGCTGGCTGAGCAGTACCACGTGCAGAAATGAAGGCCTAAGCATGTGGGATGAGAAAGATGTGTTGTTTCAGAAAACCCTGTGCTCCTGCTGGATGCGTTCCCTGCAGGCTACATGGAAAGATGCTTCTGAGCAGGTTTTCTTGTTTTGTCACCATTGGAAGATATCATCTAGTGAGTACCAGGACTCCAGAAGGGCACAGCCATCTCTGGTCATCGGCAGTGCTCCGGTACCGCTCAGCTGTAGGAACATAATGCCCGGCACTTCCTGTACTCGCTCTGCCTGCTGCCTGCAATGCTCCTCCCACAATATCCACAGAGCTTGTTCCCTTTGTGTTTTCAGGTTTCTGACCACATGTCACCTTACTTGAGAGGTCTTCTCTAAACACCAAAGGTATACCCTCTATAGTACTCCTATATGCATCCTTGTTAGCCTGCATCTTCTTAATTTAAAAAAAAAAAAAAAAGAAAGAGAAAATTTGCTAGCAAGCTCATGCTCACCAGAGAGAAGCAGGGAGAACAGGAAAGGAGAAAGCCCCGCTGTGTTATGATCATGCCCTTTTCTGTTTCTTCTTCCTGTTCAGATTTTGGGCACATACCTTGCTTATTTCTGAAGCCACTGTGTCTGGGACTCTATCTGCATGTTTAAGAAGCCTTTAACTGAGACCAGTAGTTGGTGTAATGGCTATGTTGCTGGACTCCCATGTAGTCGACCAGGGTTCAAGTCCCAGACCTGGTGGCTTAAACTCATGCTGGGTATGTGTGCATGTGTGCCCAAGATCCCGAGAGGAGAATGGAGGAGAAGGGATTATGGTGTGGCCATCCCCCCTGGGGGGTGATTTCTTGTTTTCTGTCTCTCTGTTTCTCTCTGTCTTTCTGGCGAGTGCACACGCCCTATAGCAAAAAACAAAACAAACAAACAAAAACTTCTCAAAAAAAAAAAGAAGCCTTTATTCCTATATCTCGAAGAATTTCCCTTGTATTTTCCACCAGTAGTTTTATAGTTTGAGGTCTTTGGTTTAGATCTTTGATCTATTTCCAGTTGATTTTTGTTAATGGTGAGAAATAGGGATCCAGTTTCATTTCTCTGCAGGTGGATATCGAGGTTTACCCATGTGGGATCTGGCTGCCTTTACCACGAGAACAAGGAGCTGACCTAACTCTATCATTTTAATGATACTTACCACCTAGCATTAGATATGTGTTTGTCTGCTTCCCTTCGCTATTCATCCCACCACTGGTATTTAAATTCTGTAATTGTACCCCAAACAATGATTGGTACATAGTAGGTACTCAATAAATACCTGTTGTGTGAACAACTCCCTTTGTGGCCACCCAAATGTTGAGCTTTAAGGGAACCCTGTGACATATGTTATAGCTGGAGCTACCCAAATGGATCACCCTACCCTGCTTACACCCATGCCCAGTCAAATCAAAGCTTTCTAAAGTAGTTACTGGGCAGGGATGTTCCACCTGCTGTCTGATTTCACTTGTGAATCCATTGTGAAATCATGCAACTATTTATTTATTTTACATTCATTCACTTTACAACATCATAGCATACAAAATGAGATTTCCCATCCAGAATACACTGTATATTGGCTTAATCAAGGATTTTACCCTACATGTTATCGTCAACAAATAATTTTCCATTTCTTGTTTCTTATATATCTTGCTTCTTCCACCCCCACCTCGATTCCGTACTTCCCACCCTCTGAAAACTATCTTTTAAATTGGTGACTTTAGTGCTTTTTTCTGGCTGTTGCTTTTTAAATGCTAAACAAAATTTATGAAAAGCATTAAAGTATTTATTTTTTTAAGAAAACAGCTGTTCCACTGAGCAATAAAGAAGAATGCATTTTTTAAGAATTATTTATTTTACTTGTTATTATTATTTTTAATTTGACCATAGAGAGACAGAAAAGGAAAGTGAGAAAACAAACCTCCAGGTTCAGAACTTGAACTATGTCAGGCCATGTGTGGGTCCAGCGCTTTAACCACTGCACCACTGCTGGCCTCAAAGAATGAACTTTTGATATAATAACATGGAAGAATCTCAAATCCACTATGCAAAGAGAAAAAGGCTCAGTTGTGAAGGCTACATACCTGGGATACCATTGATAAGAAAGGCAAACTACAGAGATAGGAAATAGCTCCATGTAGGATAGGAGGGTAGAGTGACTACGAAGGGGCAGCACAGAGGAACTGAGTTATAGGGGAGGCATGGAAAGATTTGGTATTTTGATTGCAATGGTGGATATAGAACCCCCTGAACTGGTCCATATTCATGGAACCATACACGAAAACAAATGAATTTTATGATATATAGGTTTAAAAAACTAGTTTTAAAAACAGTCATTCTTGACTGTTTTTGTTTTTGTTTTTGCTATGGGGTGTGTGTATTCACTGGAGAGAGAGAGAGAGACAGAGAGGGAAAGTGAGAAATCACTACCCTCCACCCCCCAGGAAACTGGTCACTCTATAGTCTCTTCTCCTCTCTTCTCTGCTTGGGATTTGGTGACATGCACACACACACACACACACACACACAGTGTCTTTTTCAAACCACAATGTTGGGGACTCATAACGCATAGCTTGCCATGTGGAATCCAGCTGCCCTAACCTTCACATACACTACTGGCCCTCAAAACCCAGTAGTCCACTCTTTGTCAAACTACTTTGAACTGTTTCAGCTATGTCTTTTAGTATTTACTCTTTGCCTCTAAATAAAGTGCTTAGTTTGCTACTTGAATTTTCAGTGTTAGGCATTATCCGTTGATGTTTTCCCATAAGAATATTGAATTCCCATGCATATTCCTCCTCTCTTCCTCATGCCTGCCTATGTCTCATCCTCCAGTCCCCAGCGATTGAAGTTGAGACACTACTGGAGGCATTTTGAATATATCGTGAAGATATTTAGACAGCTGGGGAAGAATTGGAGGGTTGAACTCATGACAAATACTATATAGAAATTGTACAAATAAGTGAAATTATTTCATGGATACCACAATACATAAAAGATAATTACAATATTGACATAGCTCATTTGAATCTTATTTACATAGTTCGAGTAAACAGTAAATAATAGTCAATAGTAAATATGGATTCATTCAAAATTTTGATTTGTCTTCTCAAACCTCTCTGGGATTATTCTGGCCAACTCTAGTCTGAACTGCTGCTGTGCTGTCATTTTGGGGCTCCTTCATTATCAGTATCCCTTTCATCTCTCTTTCTTTTTTTAATTTTTTAAAAAATTTTTTAGATTTTTGCTATAGGGTATGGGTGCACACCAAAGAGACAGACAGAAAGTGAAATTGCATGCATACACACGCACCCAGCCTGAGTTTTAAGCCACCGGGTCCAGAACTCAAACTGCAGTCAACTGTGTGGGAAGTCCAGGAATATAACCATTATGCCTTCTGTTGGTCTCACTTTCATCTTTCTTTTGGTAGATCCCTTGATTTCTTTCAAGGTTTACCCTTTCATTTTAGACAAAGATAGTTTTGGCTAAAAAATATTGGGTCTTTGGGAAAATCATGATACATTTTTCCTTTTTCTATACAAAAACGCGTCACAATTTTTTATTTTAGAGAGAGAGAGAATTTTTGCTATAGGGCATGTGTGTTCACCAGAGAAACAGAAACAGAGACAGAAAGTGAGAAACTCCCCCCTGGGGGATGGCCACGCCACAGTCCCTTCTCCATTCTCCTTTTGCGATTTTGGGCATGCATGCACACATGCATGAGTTTTAAGCCACTGGGTCCAGGACTTGAAACGTAGTTAACTACGTGAGGGTCCAGTGACATAACCACTACACCATCTGCTGATCCCACCTCATGACTTTTCTAATGATCCAATAGTACATATAAATTTTTGAGAGCCCTCAAATATCAAGGAAAAAAAGTTTTTAATCAACCTTTCCATTTAACTTTAAATGGTTAGAAAATTCCGATTGGAATAATTTTCTCAAAATTCCGATTGGAATAATTTTCTCAAAATTCTGAAGATTTTGCTTTTTTTCATTATCTTGGGATTCTGTTGTTGCGGTTAAAAAGTACAAAGCATTCCAGTTGTGTGGGACCAGTTTTTCTTCTGAAAGTTTTTAAGCTTCTTCTGTCTCCAGTGTCATGAAATTTGTATGAATATGTCTTGGTGTGGCTCCTTCAACTACTGTTCTGGACCTTTTCAATGTGGAAAACCAGGCTGTTAGTTCTTGAATTCTTTCTTTAGTTTCTTCTTTGCTTTCTGAATTCTTCTTTTTTTGAACTCCTTACAGAGAATTTGAGTCTCCTGGGTATTTTCCTCATTTTTATTATTTTGCTACTTTTCATCTGTCTTTTTTTTTTTTTTCTATAGGACACATGCTCACTAGAGAGATGGGGTGGTAGGGTGTGAGTTAGCACCTCCAGGGGAGATGGCCACATGTAGTCCCTTTGCCTCCATTCTCCTCTCACGAGTTTGGCCATACACACACATGTGCCCAGTATATTTTTTAAGCTGCTGAGTTCAGAACTTGACTTGTTAGTTAGCCAGGCAGGATTCAGTTGCCTTAACCTCCAGGTCGACCAGCTGCCCCATCTGTCATTTTTATTTTGCTTTATCTCCAAATCTTTCTTTTGAATTTTCTTTCTATTATCAAATTCTTAATTCCCCAACATTCTTTCTCTTAGCTCTTAAATAGAAATTTGGTCTAATTTCATAGATGTAAAGATGTAATCATCTTTTAGCTTTCAAATATGGATATTAATCATGACTGATTTCTGTTTGTTTTGATCTCTTGTGTTAGAGGCTCTTCTAAGATGCCTGGTGAGCTCGCTGTGTTCAACATCAGGAGTGGGGTATTACAGTAATTAATTGGAAGTTCTGTGTTCATAGGTGGAGTTTGTCGACTGCGTGCTTCTCTGTGGGACAGTCTTGTTGTGCTGTTTATATAGAAACCTCCAATAACAATATCTTTAGATCTGCACTCTTTGGCGGTCAGATTCCCAGAGAAGACTCTTCTATTCTGACACTTCAGGGTATAAATACTAGCATGGCTACCAAAATAATAAGATGAGGAAGAAGGCTGGGGCTCAACATTCAGACTCCTTTCTTTTCCTCCTAGTATTCTCTATCCCCACTCTGCCTAGAGTCCCTGGGTCAGAGACCTTCTGTTTTATTGCGTGTTTTTGTTCAGTTTTGTTTTGTTTTCCCTGTAGAAAATAGATCTGTGGTCCTATACCAGGCAGGAAAAGAATTATTACCTGACTACTTCATTTCATAGAGAAGAGTTGGAGGGCCTTCTCTGAAACAGATTTTTTTTAAACCAAAATCTGTTTTTAGTCCCATGGTCACTAATTCAGTTGGTATTCAGAGATACCAATTTTTCTCCACAGCTTTCCCTA
>NW_006160168.1:484964-495419 GCF_000334495.1 Tupaia belangeri chinensis | reverse complement strand
GCTTGCCCTACACAGATTTTAATACTCAGCTTTCTCCAATCTAAGTCCAAATTTTCCACATTTTGTTGTTCTTATTTCTATCCTACTGGAAAGGATATCCTTGTCTCAGTACTGTCTGTCATAATACCTGTCTCATTCTTCACAATACTCATCATAATCTTTAATTACTGTGTCAAGCATTTTCTCATTTATTATTCATTCCTGCCACTAGACACTGAGCTCTCTGAGGGAAGACCATGTTTCTCTTATTCTTATTCTTTGTGCCTAACTATGGGTTGGAAAGTGTCTGTAGCTGAAGAGTCTGGGTTCAAATTCCAGTCCCGCCATTTTGTAAATGCATACCCTTGAATAATAATCTATCTGTGGCTCATAATTTTTCTTTAGCAAAAGTGGGATAACAAAAAAATCTCTCCAAAATTTTTTGGGATACTTTAATGAGATAATCCAGGTCAAGCGCACTTGGTAAGCAACTAACAAATGCTAAGAAGGAGGGTGTAGGATAAGCAAAAATGAATGATAGAGGCATTAACAGATATGGTTTGAAAATGTCACCACATGCATTTTATACTTAGATGGGTTTTGTGTGTATACTTCTATCACTTTGTTTGCGATTAATGCCTTACAGTCTTCTCTTCCTTTTTCCCCAACAGGATATCCATCACTAGGGTCACCGCAGACATCTCGCTTGCCAAACGCTCAGTATTAAACAATCCCAGTAAGCATGCAATAATAGAAAGATCCAACACGAGATCAAGCTTGGGTAAGTCTGTGCAATGAGTTTACCCTAAACACTCCTCTTCTGAGGACAGTGAAAAGATCTAACTAGATGATAATTTATAGAGTATAGAAAAACAGACACGGGTTGCCAGTAACTCTTGCTATGATCTTAGTATTTTGTGGTACAGAAGGATTTGTTACAATAGTTGTGCATTGAAAATGTCTCATGCTGTCGGTATTAATGTCTTGGTTGTGGTTTACTTTCACTGATGTGAACTTTGGTGTCTACAGAACCTAGAAACTCCTGGCTTTGTATCAGTGTTAACACAAGTTTATTTACCTCTGGACTGCTTGAAACTTACACTGGGTGTGTGTACGTACATGGCCAAGATCCTGGGAGGAGAAGGGATTACGGTGTGGCCATTCCCTCTCAGGACAGATTTCTCACTTTCCCTCTCACTATCTCTGTCTCTCTCTGGCAAGTGCACGTGCCCTAAGGCAAAAACCTCTATCAAAAGAAAAATTAATATAAAAATTACCTTGTAGAATTATTGAAAAGATTAGGCATAGTATGTGCTCCATAAATGATAACTATTATCCCAAATATCGCTTAATCCTTAAATTATATCAACAATAAGATCATATGCAAGGTAGTGTATTTTTGTGTGTGTATTGAAATTGATAAAGGATTAATTTAATTAGGGTCTTCTGCTATTGTTTTCCATTGACTGTTGTTATTATCTTTGTTTTATTTGTAAAAACGCAGTAGGGATTTTAGTTACCATGTATACAGAGTACTATCTTAATGCTTATTAACATGTACTAATTTGATTAAATTGAAACCCATCAGCAGCTGTTTTATCTCTTGTATGTCCTTGGAGCTTTAGGTTAATCACCGTTACACGTCTGACTTACAGATTGTTAGGTTTGTTTGTTTCTGTTTTTGCCTTTTAATTGCCAGAAGGCATGTGCCAGATGGACAGAGAGAAAGAGGGAGAGGGAGAAGGCATCCTGTAGTGGGGCATGGTCATGCTGAAATCCCTTCTCCATTTCTGCATCTTGTTGGGATTTTTGGCATGCCTGTACACATGCTCACTGTGTTTTTCCACGCCATCAGGGCTGGGATTTGAACCACAGTTTACTGTCTTAGATATGGCTCCCTTAATCGGTAGGCTGTAAGGTCTGTCTGTCCATTAATTACAGTAAAATTTCTAAGGGTTATATGAAAGCTTTCAACTTCATTATTTTTTTTTCTGTTTACATGTTAAATGTGTAAATCTCTTGGGAGGCTAGTTTTTAACATAGAATACATAAAAATATTAGAAAAAAATATTAGAAATGAACTTTAATAGCAAGGAGTGATACTTCAGAGAATTGTTTTGTTCCTCACCTAACAACCCTTCATTGATAAAACTTCACTTTTGCTGAACTGAGACACAGAGTTCTTATCATAGTTTTATTTCATGGGGAAGACATAGACAAAAACTTAAAGGTAGACATAGACAGAATTGTTATGGTTACAGATAGTGAGTGAGTGGTTCATGAGTCCCCCAGAAAACAGCAGGCCAAGGAATAGACTAGGCTGAGGAAGAGGGGTAGATTTTGAATTGGGAAGGCAAAGAATGCCTCTCTGAGGAAGTAACATTTTAATAAAATGATTTATGTACTGAATTCTTCCACCTTTCAGCTACCTCAGGAAGTGTTCTAGGCAGAGGAAACTAAACGCATAAATAACTATACGTTGTAGTTTATGTAGAGTAGGGACCAGCAGATGGCATAATGGTTACATCACTGGACTCCCACATAATTGACTGCAGTTCAAGTCCTAGACCCATCGGCTTAAAACTCACACCAGGCAAATGTGAATGCATGCCCAAAATCCTGAGAGGAGAATGGAGGAGAAGGGACTGCGGTGTGGCACACCCTCTAGGGAGTGATTTCTCTCTTTCTGTTTCTCTCTCTCTTTCGGGTGAATGCATGCGCCCTATATCAAAAATCTTCCCCAGCCCCCAAAAATTGTATGTGGAATGTAATCGCTCACAAAATAAGGGAACTTCAAAAATTTTGTGGAAAAGGAATTACCTGTGTATATGCCCCAAATCTTGACAGGATATTTATGCTGTGAAAAAAAAAAATTTGCAATCCATGCATAGTTGCTTGCCCTACACTGATTTTAATACTCAGCTTTCTCCAATCTAAGTCCAAATTTTCCACATTTTGTTGTTCTTATTTCTATCCTACTGGAAAGGATATCCTTGTCTCAGTACTGTCTGTCATAATACCTGTCTCATTCTTCACAATACTCATCATAATCTTTAATTACTGTGTCAAGCATTTTCTCATTTATTATTCATTCCTGCCACTAGACACTGAGCTCTCTGAGGGAAGACCATGTTTCTCTTATTCTTATTCTTTGTGCCTAACTATGGGTTGGAAAGTGTCTGTAGCTGAAGAGTCTGGGTTCAAATTCCAGTCCCGCCATTTTGTAAATGCATACCCTTGAATAATAATCTATCTGTGGCTCATAATTTTTCTTTAGCAAAAGTGGGATAACAAAAAAATCTCTCCAAAATTTTTTGGGATACTTTAATGAGATAATCCAGGTCAAGCGCACTTGGTAAGCAACTAACAAATGCTAAGAAGGAGGGTGTAGGATAAGCAAAAATGAATGATAGAGGCATTAACAGATATGGTTTGAAAATGTCACCACATGCATTTTATACTTAGATGGGTTTTGTGTGTATACTTCTATCACTTTGTTTGCGATTAATGCCTTACAGTCTTCTCTTCCTTTTTCCCCAACAGGATATCCATCACTAGGGTCACCGCAGACATCTCGCTTGCCAAACGCTCAGTATTAAACAATCCCAGTAAGCATGCAATAATAGAAAGATCCAACACGAGATCAAGCTTGGGTAAGTCTGTGCAATGAGTTTACCCTAAACACTCCTCTTCTGAGGACAGTGAAAAGATCTAACTAGATGATAATTTATAGAGTATAGAAAAACAGACACGGGTTGCCAGTAACTCTTGCTATGATCTTAGTATTTTGTGGTACAGAAGGATTTGTTACAATAGTTGTGCATTGAAAATGTCTCATGCTGTCGGTATTAATGTCTTGGTTGTGGTTTACTTTCACTGATGTGAACTTTGGTGTCTACAGAACCTAGAAACTCCTGGCTTTGTATCAGTGTTAACACAAGTTTATTTACCTCTGGACTGCTTGAAACTTACACTGGGTGTGTGTACGTACATGGCCAAGATCCTGGGAGGAGAAGGGATTACGGTGTGGCCATTCCCTCTCAGGACAGATTTCTCACTTTCCCTCTCACTATCTCTGTCTCTCTCTGGCAAGTGCACGTGCCCTAAGGCAAAAACCTCTATCAAAAGAAAAATTAATATAAAAATTACCTTGTAGAATTATTGAAAAGATTAGGCATAGTATGTGCTCCATAAATGATAACTATTATCCCAAATATCGCTTAATCCTTAAATTATATCAACAATAAGATCATATGCAAGGTAGTGTATTTTTGTGTGTGTATTGAAATTGATAAAGGATTAATTTAATTAGGGTCTTCTGCTATTGTTTTCCATTGACTGTTGTTATTATCTTTGTTTTATTTGTAAAAACGCAGTAGGGATTTTAGTTACCATGTATACAGAGTACTATCTTAATGCTTATTAACATGTACTAATTTGATTAAATTGAAACCCATCAGCAGCTGTTTTATCTCTTGTATGTCCTTGGAGCTTTAGGTTAATCACCGTTACACGTCTGACTTACAGATTGTTAGGTTTGTTTGTTTCTGTTTTTGCCTTTTAATTGCCAGAAGGCATGTGCCAGATGGACAGAGAGAAAGAGGGAGAGGGAGAAGGCATCCTGTAGTGGGGCATGGTCATGCTGAAATCCCTTCTCCATTTCTGCATCTTGTTGGGATTTTTGGCATGCCTGTACACATGCTCACTGTGTTTTTCCACGCCATCAGGGCTGGGATTTGAACCACAGTTTACTGTCTTAGATATGGCTCCCTTAATCGGTAGGCTGTAAGGTCTGTCTGTCCATTAATTACAGTAAAATTTCTAAGGGTTATATGAAAGCTTTCAACTTCATTATTTTTTTTTCTGTTTACATGTTAAATGTGTAAATCTCTTGGGAGGCTAGTTTTTAACATAGAATACATAAAAATATTAGAAAAAAATATTAGAAATGAACTTTAATAGCAAGGAGTGATACTTCAGAGAATTGTTTTGTTCCTCACCTAACAACCCTTCATTGATAAAACTTCACTTTTGCTGAACTGAGACACAGAGTTCTTATCATAGTTTTATTTCATGGGGAAGACATAGACAAAAACTTAAAGGTAGACATAGACAGAATTGTTATGGTTACAGATAGTGAGTGAGTGGTTCATGAGTCCCCCAGAAAACAGCAGGCCAAGGAATAGACTAGGCTGAGGAAGAGGGGTAGATTTTGAATTGGGAAGGCAAAGAATGCCTCTCTGAGGAAGTAACATTTTAATAAAATGATTTATGTACTGAATTCTTCCACCTTTCAGCTACCTCAGGAAGTGTTCTAGGCAGAGGAAACTAAACGCATAAATAACTATACGTTGTAGTTTATGTAGAGTAGGGACCAGCAGATGGCATAATGGTTACATCACTGGACTCCCACATAATTGACTGCAGTTCAAGTCCTAGACCCATCGGCTTAAAACTCACACCAGGCAAATGTGAATGCATGCCCAAAATCCTGAGAGGAGAATGGAGGAGAAGGGACTGCGGTGTGGCACACCCTCTAGGGAGTGATTTCTCTCTTTCTGTTTCTCTCTCTCTTTCGGGTGAATGCATGCGCCCTATATCAAAAATCTTCCCCAGCCCCCAAAAATTGTATGTGGAATGTAATCGCTCACAAAATAAGGGAACTTCAAAAATTTTGTGGAAAAGGAATTACCTGTGTATATGCCCCAAATCTTGACAGGATATTTATGCTGTGAAAAAAAAAAATTTGCAATCCATGCATAGTTTTGTTTTTCTTTTAAATTTCCAGAGGGCATATGTTCTCATCAGAGACAAAGAAAAGATTGGAAAAGGCAGAAAGCACCCCCCTCCCCAGTGGGCATGGTCACACTACAATCCCTTATCCTCCATTTCTCCATCCTGTCAGGATTTGGAGCATGCACACACAAGCTACCCAGCATGTTTTTCAAGCTACCCAGGCAAGCATTCGAACTGCATAGTCAACAAGGTGGAATCTGGCTTACTTAACCAACAGACCACAGGGCTAGGCCTATAGTTTTTTCATAATATGCATTTTCATGAACTTTTTGAAGACCTGTATTGTATCCTATTGTACTACAGGTAAATAAAACCTCAGAAAGTGAAACTGCAGGTAAGAGGAGACCACTGTACACACGTTATTTCAGGGACCCGTTGAGTCCAAGTTACCCCAAGCACTGTCATCACTTCCCCCTCCCTTTATCCTGTGTCACTCCATTCTAGCTTCCACCCACACTTCTTCATACCACAGCCAGCAAAACCTTTTCAAAAAGCAAATTCGTTCAGGGTGCATTACTACTTAAGACCTTCAATATCAATACATTATTCTTGGAACAAAAATTCTTAACGTGCTATTAGACTCTGCAGCTCTTTTAACATGCATTTCTCCCTCCACTCCAATGACATTATCTGTGTTGCTTTGCTGAGACTGACGTAACAAAAGACCATAGACTAGGTGACTGAAACAACAGAAATGTATTCCTTATAGTTCAGGAAATTGGAAATCAAAGATCAAGATGTCTAGGGGTTCAGTTTTTCCTGAGGCTTGTAGATGACCTTTCCTTTGTGTATTCAAATCTCGTCTGTCTCTTCTTGTTATGAGGACACCAGTCAAACTGGGTGAGGTCCCCACCCTATTGACCTCATTTTAATTTAATCACATTTTCTGAGGCCCTATTTCCAAATACACACGGTCCTTGACTTACCATTGTTTGACTTATGATTATTTAAATTTATGATGATGTGATCATCATGATTTCGATATACTTCAGATTTTGAAATTCTGTCTTTGGGCTAGTGATATGTGGTACATGAGACTTTCAACACTTCAATATAAGCTAGGCTTTGTGTTAGATGATTTGTAGGCTAATGAAAGTGTTCTGAGTATGCTGAGAGTGGGCCGTGCTATGCTACAATGTTTGGTAGTGCATAGACTCAAGCTGGAATGGAGTGACACCGGTTGTACTGAGTGGGAAGCAACAACAGTGCTTGGAAGAACTGGACTAGGCCGGTGGCTGAAATAATGCGTGTACAGTAGTCTCCTCACACCTGTAGTTACCTACAGTGCAATATAAGGTACAGGTGTTCAAAACGTTCAAGAAAATTTATATTATGAAATAACTACGGGACTGGCTCTGCAGCCTGTTGGGGAAAAAAGTCATAAAATATTGGGATATAACCCCATCATAAATTGAGGTGTATCTGCTCAGTTACATGGATTAAGGTCGACCCAAATTTAACTTAGTTACCTTTTGAAAGGTCTTATCTCCAGATGGAGTTATATTCTGAGGCTCTAGAGGAGTTTGGACTTCAACATATGAATTTTGGTAGGGACAAAATTCAACCTGTAATACCATCTTTCCTTTAGTCCGGTCTTACACTTTTCACGGATCCCTTGTTTCTTCTTCTTCTTTTTTTTTCCTTAGGTTTTGCTACACAGTGTGTACACTTGCCAGAAAGACACAGAAAGAGAGAGAGAGAAAGAGAAAGAGGGAAAATGAAAAATCACCCCCTGGGGGGATGGCCTTTCTCCTCCATTCTCCTCTCGGGATTTTGGGCACGTGCGCACATGCACTAGTTTTTCAAGCTGCCAGTCCAGGATTGGGATCATGCGGTCATCCATGCGGGATCTAGCACTTTAACCTCCATGCCAGCCGCTGCCCGCCTCCACTTGTATCTTTTGATCCCTCTGCTTTGAATATATTTGTCTCCTGTGCGATAGCACCTCCGGCTCTCTCTCATATCATTTAAAGGACTGTCATTTTATATTCATGTGAATGAATGTACTATTGTTTTGTAAACTATAATTTCAGAGATCGAAACTCTTTCGGCTCATCATTGCTTCCCCAGTACATACCACGGCGACTGGCATGCAGTAGGCGCTTAGTAAAGAGTTATGCGATGAGTAGGTGGCCACACCTTGGGACTCCCTCCTGTTCTCTACTGCCACCCTGGGGTTTTGGGACCTGTGTTTTTGCAAACTTGGAAAATGGCTTTGTATTCAGTACTTGTTCTACATCACAAAGTTTACTTTCTCCAGAGCAAACAAGTTGTTTAATCTGTTTTTACACTTTTTTAAAAAATTAATTTTCCCATGACACAGAGAAAGATAGACACCCTATCAGTATCTTCATATTCTGACCCATCTCTGGTCTCAGTTGGCCCAGATCACAGGCACACACATGTCCACTGCACACAGGGAAGTCTTGGGACACAAATTCAGGACTTCTCCCATGGGAGTTCAGTTGCATTATCAATGTGCTACTATCTGGCCCCACTTCTTGTACACATTTTAGTTTTGTTAACATTAAACACATTTTAAAATTTGGAGGAGAAGGGCCATCAAGTGTCATGGTGCTTATGGTGCTGGACTCCTGCATGCCCTACCTCGGTTCAAGTCCCGGACCTGGCAATTTGCCTTCTCATTCTCCCTCTCTGGGCAAATTAAAAAATAGAAATAATAAAATAAAATAATTATTTTTTAAAAATTTGGGCAAGAAAATTATTGCTACTTTATTTCCTCAGAAGAGGGTAAAATGTATTAAACTACCATATATGGGACCAGCACATGGCATAATTGTTACATCAGTGGACTCCCATGTAGTTGATCAGGGTTTGAATCCCAGACCCAGCGGCTTAAAACTCACGCTGTGCATGTGTGCGTGCGTGCCCAAGATCCTGAGAGGAGAATGGAAGAGAAGGGATTGTGGTGTGGCCATGCTCTCTGGGGGGTGATTTCTCACTTTCTGTCTCTCTCTCTTCGGCGTGTGCAGGCACCCTGAAACAAAAATCTCTCTCTCTCTCTCTCTCTCAAAAAAAAGAAAATACCATGCACAAATCTTTGCTTATATTTAAGTCTCCTTTCTTGCCCTTTAAACCAATTTCTATGTTTTTCTAAATTGGCACAATAGCTCTTCTATAATGTTTTATATTTTAAAAGTATTAGCACTTGAAAGAGCTAACATTAAATCAGTGCTCATGTTGTAGTATTTGTAAGTAGCAGGAGAGTGTGTGTTGGAGGAAAGGTAAACAATTGGACTGGGTTTTAGAAATAATTGCTAAGGGGCCAGCAGTTAGCATAATGGCTATGTCACTGGACTCCCACGTAGTCGACTGTAGTCGAGTCACAGACCCAATGGCTTAAACTCACGCTGGGCGCGTATGCGTGCATGCCCAAGATCCCAAGAAGAGAATGGAGGAGAAGGGATTGTGGCATGGCCATCCCCCTGTGGGGTGATTTCTCACTTTCTGTCCCTCTGTCTCTCTCTGTCTTTCTGGCGAGTACACGCACCTTATAGTGAAAAAAACTCCAAAAAGAAAAAAGAAAGAAAGAAAGAAAGAAAAGAAATAACTGCTAAGAAATTATCCTTTTAACTATTACTTATTAGCTTGTAGCTCCAGTTAATCTGAATGTGGGTAGAGCTGAACATGGGTAGTTTATTTAAATTTTTTTTTGTATGAATTTAGTAGAAAATAAATTTTTAAATTTACCTCAATTTAGTAATGGGATCAACTGCAACGATGATTTCTTTTACCAAATGTCCTAGTCCATTCAGACTGCTGTAACACAATGCCTTAGACACAGTAATTAATACACAAAAGTGTATCATTGATCAAGGGGCCAGTAGGTGGCATGGTGGTTAAGGTGTTGGACTCCCTTTTGGCTAATCATGGTTTGAGTACTGGACCTGGCAGCTTGAAAATCATGCAGGGTATGTGCGAATGCGTGCCCCAAATTCTGAGAAGAGAATGGAGGAGGAAGGATTACTACATGGCCATCCCTGCAGGGGATGATTTCTCATTTTCCCTCTCTCTGTCTCTCTCTCTCTCTGGTGAGCACATGCATCCTATGGTAAAACCTAAAGGATAAAAAAATGCATTGCTTAAAATTCTGGATGCTGGGATTCCCAAGTCAAGGAATGAGAAGATTCAGTGTCTGATGAGGGCTTCCCTCTCTGCATCATATATAACGCCTTCTTGATGCATCCTCAGATAGGGGAAAAGGCAAACAAGCTCTTGTCCGGCCTCATTTTTTTTTTTTTTGAGAGTTTTTTTTTTTTTGCTATAGGGCGGGGCCATCTGGACAGACAGAGAGAGACAGAGAGACAGAAAGCAAGAAATCATCCCCCGAGGGGGATGGCCATGCCGCAATCCATTCTCCCCTCGGGATCTTGGGCACACCAGGACCCGGGCCCGGCGGGTTTTAAGCCACCAGGTCCGGGATGTGAACCGCGGTCGACTACATGGGAGTCCAGCGACATAGCCATTATGCTAACTGCTGGTCCCACTGGCCTCTTTTATAAGAGCACTAATTCCATTTCTGAAGACTCTGCCCTCATGACTTACTCCCCTATTTGATAGAATTAAATGGTCAAGCTTTTGCATAGATGATTAAGTTTCAGCCTAGGGGGACTGGCAGATGGTGTGGTGGTTAAGGACGGTGGACTCTCCCGTGGGCAA
>NW_006160168.1:468798-484877 GCF_000334495.1 Tupaia belangeri chinensis | reverse complement strand
CTCTCTCTCTCTCTCTCTCTCTCTCTCTCTCTGTCCCTCTCTGATCAAATTTAAAGGAATAAACAAAATTAAAATAAACAAAATAAAACAAAGTAATTCTTTAAACAAAATTTTCAGCCTAGGAATTTTGAAGTGAATACAAACATTTAGACCATAGCACCAAAAAGTGAATGAATAGTACATTAAAGATATAATTTGATAGGTAAAAATGTTCTTTATGCACAAGATTTTACAGAAGTTTCATTTCATAAACAACAGTATATGACATGTTGCCTCCAGAGTTCACTATGATAATGTACCATTGTATGAAGAGGGAAAAAAAAAACCTGAATATTTTCAGTCTTTACATACATTCTCACACTTTCGGGGTGGTATAGGACTTTCTTTGCATGTATGAATGGCTTCGTATTGGTTCATGAAAGTCCTTACCTTTTTTCTCGGTTGCAGTATTGGTTAAGATCCTAATTTAGGGCCGGCCCCATAGCCCAGTGGTGAAGTATGGTGTACTGAGAGTCTGATCCAATGTGACTGATCACAGTTTGACTCTCAGCCCTGGTGACTTGAAAAACAGGCTGGGCACATGTATGTCTACATGTATGTGTCCCAAATCCTGATAGGAAGGAGAACTGTGGAAAAAGGACTGCGGAGCGCCACATCCACCGAGGGGTGCTTTCTCTGACCACATCCCACTGAGGGGTGTGCACGCATGCATGCTCCTGTTTACTTGCTCTCTTAGCACATGTACCCTCTGGTAAGCAAAAAAGTTTATTTCAAAAATTGTAAAATATTTGTTAGCTAGTATTGCTATTTTCTAGACTTGGAGAATATAAATTAAAAACCTATCTTCTTATAAATCTTTGGTTTCATTTTTTTTTTTTTTTTTTTTTTTTTGAGAGGTTTTTGCTATAGGGCGCGTGCGCTAGCCAGACAGAGAGATAGAAAGCAAGAAATCACCCCCCAGAGGGGCATGGCCACACCGCAATCCCTTCTCCTCCATTCTCCTCTCGGGATCTTGGGCACGCATGTACACGCGCCGAGCGTGACTTTTAAGCCACCAGGTCTGGGACGCGAAATGCAGTTGACTACATGGGAGTCCAGCGACATAGCCATTATGCTAACTGCTGGTCCCAACTTTGGTTTAAATAAGAAAGACTTTGGTGGTATAAATATTTGCCAATTGCAAATCCCAATTTTTAAAAAAATAATGAAATTACATTACTGTTTTATCAAGTCATTCACTGTGGAGTTTTTAACTGACTAACTTTATACTGCCTTCAAATTATGGTTTGGTTTTATCACAAGCAATTTGCCAGGGCCAGGTCAATGTAGGTTTTTTTTAAAGGCCTTTGCATGTATGTATATGCAAATGTGTGGTTGTGGTACATAAGTATACCCATGTGACTGCAAACACTATGTACTGAAAGTGGGGAATAATGAGTAAATAAAACAGTACAGAGAGTGAGGCTAGATGCTGGCTGTGCCTATGGCAACAATTACAACTGATAGCAAGTTGGGAGTACATAAAGGCATTCAACTTTTTTTTTTCTTTTTCTTTAATTTTTTTTGGAGAGTTTTTTTGTTATAGGGTGCGTACACTCACCAGAAAGACAGAGAGAGACAGAGAGCGAGAAATCATCCCCCAGGGGAGATGGCCACACTGCAGCCCCTTCTCCTCCTTTCCTCTCGAGCTCTTAGGCACTCACAAACACGCACCGTGTGAGTTTTTTTGTTTTGTTTTGTTTTTTTAAATTTAATTTTCTTCCATACATTCAATCACATTATTATTTGTCTTACAAAATGGATATTTCAACAGGTGAACATTTCTCCCTAGTACTGTTGATAAAACTATGAAATATCTTCAACAGATAATACCACACCTCTGGGACGCAAACCACGGCCGAATACCTGGTAGTACAGCGACATAGCCATTATGCTAACAGCTGGTCCCAAGGCATTTAACTTTATATGTTAGCAACAGAGATGGTCAGATAAAAATGCTAACAGTTCGGTAAATTTTTTAGAAGAATTATTAGCTTAACTTTATTTATTTGTTCATTTATTTTTTTAATTTGAGTGTGAGAGAGAAAGCAAGCCACCAGGTCTGGGACTCAAACCGTGGCCAGCCACATGGGAGTGTCCAGTGCTTTAACCACCATGCCACCTGCTGGTCCCCAATTTGGTAAATATTTTAACTCAGCTGAGGAGCCAGCTTAGATAACATATTGATGGTTAGTCCTGTACTCTTCATGGTGGTAGAACTGTTCTGTATTTTGACGGTGGTGGATACATGAAGCTATATATGTAATAAAATTATAGAGCTACACAGAGCTAAATACACACACATACATAGATGAATCCAAGGAAAACTGGGGGACTGGAAATAATCGATAGACTGTAAGAATAATAATATACTAGTTGTGATATTGTCTAAGATGTTCCTATTGGGAAAAACTCAGTAACGAAAGGGGTGCAAGAACTCTGTTTTATTTCTTACAACTGCCTGTGAATCTACAGAAGTTTAAGTTAAAACGGTGTATGAGGAGGTACATCAGTAAGAGGTATTATTTAGAACCTCGTTTGGACAGTTTACCAGTTGCCTTTTATACCAAAGTTGTAAACTGCTGTGATATGATGCTTTAAGAGAAAATGAGGTTATACAAATAGTTCAGAATTACACTTTTAATTCATTAAGAACAACAACAACAACAAAAAAACCTTATTAATTGAGGCTGGCTCTGTGGCCTAGTGATTAAGGGATCTGGATCCCACATGGCAGACTGTACAGTTTAAATCCTGACCCTGGCAGCTTGAAAAACACACCAGGTTTATGTGTGCATGCCTGAAATCTTGAAAGGATGGAGCTGGGGGAGAAGGGATCACAGCGTGACCATGTTCCATTTTGGGGGTTGCTTTCTGTATCTTCCTCTCTGACTCTCTGGTGAGCACATGCACCTTCTAAGAAGTTAAAAACAATAAACTTTATTAGCTGTGTATAATAACCAATGGGCTTTTTTAAATAACAGGTTAATCACTTAAGTTAAACACCAGAATCTTCAGAACTGGAGGACAAAATTGAGAGAGCATGTAGTTCATTGGTTGCCCAGCTGTGGTCTGGACGTCAGTAACAACTAGCCTCATGGGGATTTGGGGGCATTAATTAGGTAGAGAAGAAACAATTACTCCACATTGCTATGCCAGCCCTACTACAGTAACGAATACACCCACAGGATTATTTCACTTTGTCTAAATATAGTTTAGTCGTCAAATTTATTCATAGTTTTGAAGATTTATTTAATGACATTTTCTACCATTGTAATTTTTGCTACATTAAAAAAATAAATAAATAAAAGCATTGGAGCCAGCAGGTGTTGTGGTTGGGGTACTGGACTCCCATGTGACCAACCGCAGTTTGAGCTCTGGACCATGCAGCCCTACAGTTTGTTTTCTCTCTCTCTCTCTCCTTCCCTCTCTCTCTTTCTCTCTCTTTCTAATGAGTGCACCAAATTTAAAATAATAATAATAATAATAATAATAAATACATCTTTAAAAAAGATAACTTCTCATTTGGCTCATTCTTTCATCACATTTTTTGAGTACCAATATGTATCAGACATGGTTGAAAGAAGAAAGTAGAATAATTTCATATTGTTCTCAGTTTTCAGCCAGTTTACTGTGTGTTGGAAAAGTTTTAATCATATCATTGAAAAGAGAGTGAGGTAAGCGTTAGTAGATAGGTTCAAAGCCATACCTGACTTTATTAGATGTTCACTATAGCCAGGCACTGTAAAAGTAGTTTTCTGTGTGGATTTATTTCATCCTCATTTTCATTTTACAGCTAATACTGAAACATCAGTGGGGAGGGGAGCAGACTGTGGCATAGTCGTAAAACTCAGTAGTCTGTACGTCTGACCTACATGAGAAGGTTCTGGGTTGGTATCTGGAGACCTCCCTAAGTCTGCTGGACATGCCCGTGCCCATGATCTAGGCTTACTAAGCCGGGGGGTGGGCTGTGGTCTAAGGGCTCTGTTGGAGGTGCTGTCTTTCTACCTCCGTGTGTGCATGTGTCTCTCTCATTCATGGAACAAATAACTTAAAGGAAAAAAAAAAAAAGAATACTTATGCTCTCAGAAATTCAGCATTACTCAAGAGTCACATAGCTCTGTGATGTGGTAATGTCTAGTTCTGCCTCAAGCCCTTTGTTGCCTTGCCGTGAGATGCCCTGAGAGCACCAAGCAGAACATCCTGAGCTTGGGAAAGGTGGCTACAGCAGGCTTTACAGGTTTTTTTCTTTTTAAGGCCAAAATTAAGAGTTTTGTGTTTAGTGATTATGACAGTGACATTTGTACTGCTATTAAGTAACCTCTGTTTTTACAGTACTGATTATAGAAACTTCCTTCTAAGCAATTAATTTCCCTGGTCTTGGAGAAAATTTTGATTGCTCCTAATTTTTTTCTATAGAAAGCATAGGAAAGAATGTTAGGACCAGCAGATGGCATAGTGGTTATGTCACTGGACTCCAATATGGCTGACTGCCATTCAAGTCACATACCCGGTGGCTTGAAAATCATGCCAGGCACGTGTGCATGTGTGCCCAAGATCCTGGGAGGAGAATGGAGAAGGGATTGCGGCATGTCCATCCCTCTTGGAGGGTGATTTCTCACTTTCCCTCTCACTGTCTCTTATCTCTCTCTGGCAAGCATATGCACCCTAAAACAAAAACCTTTTTTAAAAAAGAAAAAGAAATTTACTTGAGTATAAGAAATAGTGTGATGTAGGGAGAAAAATGAGGTTTGCCCCACCTTCACGATGCTGAGCTGTGTTCTTCTTTCACTAATAAAGACAAATCTAAAGGACTAAATTAACTTTCAGCCCACTTTTCAGTTTCAAAAATGAACATCAGGAAAGTATTTGACATTTATTTTTTAAAATAAATTCTGAGTATTTTATACTCTGTCCCAAAAAAAAAAGAAAAAGAAAAAAAGAATCCAGGTATGCATGTATTTCTTTTGAAACCATAACATTAAAGTTAAAAGTACTTTCATCAGATTTTATTTATTATCTCTTAAGGTTTTATTTACTATGTTGCGTTGGGATTCTGAAAGTTCACTTTAAAATAGTTTAACTGTCTCAGTATTTTCTTTAATTTAAAAAGTGTAAAGTAGGACTCTCAGCATTTCTTTGATTTTGATTTAAAGTTGAAACTGCTTTTCTTGAAATTAAAAAAATAAATGATAAAATATGGATAGGAAATCGCATATTGTACGCTGTGATGGTGTTCAGTGAGTGATTATAAAGTAAATGAAATTTAAAAAGAAAATTAAAAAATAAATATACATAAATAAAAAATATGTCAGAAAAGTGTAGGGACCAGCAATTGCTGTAATGGCTATGTCACTAGACTCCCATGTAGTCGACTGCGGTTCGAGTCCCAGGCTCTGTGGCTTAAACTCAAGCCGGGCACGTGTGTGTGTGTGCCCAAGATCCCAAGAGGAGAATGAGGAGAAGGGATTGTGGTATAGCCATCCCCCCCAGGGGGGGTTGGATTTCTCGCTTTCTGTCCCTCTGTCTGTGTCTTTCTGGCAAGTGCACATGCCCTGTAGCAAAAACCTCTCCCCCCAAAAAATAAAATAAAAATAACCTAAAGTAGGGACCAGCAGGTGCCATAGTGACTCTTCCATGTGGCCAACTGCAGTTTGTGTCCTGGGCCCTGGTGGCTTGAAATTCATGCTGGGTGCCTGTGTGTGTGCCTGCAAAATGCCAAGAGGAGAATTGGAGGAGGAGGGATTAAGGTGTGACCATCCCCCCGCGAGGATGATCTTTTGCTTTCTGTCTCTCTCTATCTCTATGGCAAGCACATATACCTTTAGCAAAAATTTCTCTCTAAAAAAAAAAAAAAGTGTAAAGTATTTGTTTATATAAGACAACTAGAAAGACATCAGTACATACTTGTGTATGTGTGTGTATATATATATATATATATATATATACTCACCTGTATGTAAATACACTGATATATTAACAGTAATGATTTATGATTTACAGATATAGCAGGACAATGACAATAACTACAAAAGGAATAAATTAATTACTCATTTCATTTTTTTTAGATTTTGCCATAGAGCTCATGTGCTCACTGGAGAGAGACAGACAGACAGACAGAGGGAAAGTGAGAAATCACCTCCTGAGGGGATGAGCACAGCTGGAATCCCTTCTCCTCCGTTCTTTTCACAGGATTGTAGACATGCATGCATATATGCACCCAATGTGATTTTCAAACTGCTGGGTCTAGGACTAGAACCGTGCAATCAGCCATGTGGAATCCATCAGCTTTAACCTCCATACCATCTACTGGTCCATGAAAACCCTCCTTAATGCTTAAAATAAATATTAATTTAGATTGGAAGCTGACTGCTGGGAGGTCAGTGGTCATGTAAAGAGTTATAGGGCCCAAAGAAGCACAAAGGTGGCGATTACAAAATTTAAAGATTAACATAGAGAAGAATTAGAGTAAATGACAGTACAGGAAATATTTTTAGAACATTATTATGACAGAAATTATGAAAATACCATTTTTATCTTTAAAACTATTATTTAATAAAATTCAAATGTACATGAAAGTGAAAAGATTTATAAGGAGCCCTGCATACTTGTCACTGTTTTAGTCATATTATAGTCTTCCCCCTTCTCTCTCCCTAACCACACCTAGATTATCTGGACTCCCAGATATCACGTTTTGTCAGGTTTATACATTTATACATTATAAATATATAAAATACTATTTGCTTGTAACAGATTACAATAAAGTTCATAAACTGGTTCACAGGTCTCCTAAATTTCTCTTAATCTGCTGATTTTTCACTTTTTTTAACCTTTGTAGTTTTTGTTCGTTTTGTTTTGTTTTGGAGAAGTTTTTGCTATAGGGCACGAGCGCTTGCCAGAAAGACAGAGAGAGACAGAGAGACAGAAAGCGAGAAATCACCCCCCAAGGGGGATGGTCACGCCGCAATCCCTTCTCCTCCATTCTCCTCTCGGGATCTTGGGCACGCACGCACACGCGCCCAGTGTGAGTTTAAGCCACTGGGTGTGGGACTCAAACTGCGGTTGACTACATGGGAGTTCAGTGACATAGTCATTACGCTAACTGCTGGTCCCAACCCTTGCAGTTTTTTGTTTGAAAAATCTAGCTCATTTATCCTGTAGAGTTTTAACAGGCTGATTTTTTTTTTTTTTGAGAGATTTTCACTGTAGGGCGTGTGCGCTCGCCAGACAGACAGAGAGAGACATAGAGACAGAAAGCGAGAAATCACCCCCCAGGGGGGCTGGTCACGCCGCAATTCCTTCTCCTCCATTCTCCTCTCGGGATCTTGGAAACGCACGCACACGCGCCCGGCGTGAGTTTTAAGTCACCGGGTCCGGGACACGAACCGCGGTCGACTACGTGGGAGTCCAGCGACATAGCCATTACGCTAACTGCCGGTTCCCAACAGGCTGAATTTTGAAAGCCATATTAGTTTTATAATTTAGGAAATTCTTTGTTCTCTGTATTTATAGTCTTATGAACGTGTAAATCAAGATACATGAATAGATTCACATTTGAAATATTTTTTTCCCTTTTAGCAAAACTATATCATGTGTGCTTTGTGACCAATTGCTATTTTCAAGCTACTATCCCAAGTACCGTGGGATCTGATTTAAGACATTCAAAGATGAGGACTCCAGTCACAACATACTGTAAAGCAAACACGGTGACTTGCCTTTTCTGGAATAATATACTAGTTAAAATTATCTCTGGAGCTCTTCTGCCATGAATCCAAATGCATAAGGGGAATTAAAACATATTCGTAGGTTCAGGTTTGCTGGACAAAAGGAGTCTCATAGAACTGACTCTCCATTATTGCAGTGGGGACTGCATGTTACAACTTATGCATTCTAGACCTATGCTATCAAGCACAGTAGCTTTTGGCTATTTAAATTATTAAAATTCAATTTGAAAAATTCAGCTGCTCAGTTATACTAGCTGCCTTTCAAGAGCTCAGTGGCTAGCAGCTACAATAGTAGGTAGCATAGAGAATATTTCTATCATCACAGAAATTCTGTCCAACAGAAGTGGACAGTCTTATTTTAGACTTTTTAGAGATAGTAGAACAGGAAATGAACTGAATGTAATTTTGTTGGAGATTAAATAGATTTTTAAATGTTTGGTAATAAGTTCTCTATAAATTTTATTGGTTGGTTTCTACAAGTGTTTCCTCTAATACTTAACAGTTCTTTTAAAACATGAATGTTGGAACCAGCATTTAGCGTAATGGCTATGTTGCTGGACTCCCACGTAGTTGACCGCGGTTTGCATCCCAGACCCGGTGGCTTAAAACTCACGCCGGGAAGCGCGTGTGCATGCGTGCCCAAGATCCCGAGAGGAGAATGGAGGAGACGGGATTGCAGCATGGCCATCCCCCCTGGGGGGTGATTTCTCACCTTCTATCTCTGTCTCTCTGTCTGATGAGTGCACGCTCCCTATAGCAAAAAGATTCAAAAAAACAAAACAAAAACCATGAATGTTGTAGGACTATTTTCCCTTGTTGGTGGAAAACATGAGAAATGTGTTTTTGGATAAGATTGTTATGAGCTCCCTTAATGTTTCTTCTGTTTTGTTTGTTTGTGTTTGTTTTGTTTTGTTTTTGAGAGGCTTTTGCTATAGGGCACGTGCGTTCACCAGAAAGAGAGAGAGAGAGAGACAGACAGACAGACAGACAGACAGAAAGTGAGAAATCATCCCCCAGGAGAGATGACCATGTGGCAGTCCCGTCTCCCCTACTCTTCTCTCAGGATCCTGGGCACGCATTGCACACGCACCTGGTGTGAGTTTAAGCCACCGAGTTCACGACTCAAACTGTGGTCGACTACATGGGAGTCCAGCGACATAGTCATTATGCCAACTGCTGGACCCAGCATTTCTTCTGTTTTATGTTGTATTCCAGCTTACTAATAAATGTATCTAATGGGCGACACAGAAACATAGGTAAGTCCATGCAGTGAAAAGAAAGCTGGTAATGGTTGCCAGGAATAAGCAGTCTTCAACACCTGAAAGATATTTCTTAAGATTTTTATTTTACAACATTCTAATGAAATGATTTCATAGAATGAACATTTTATAATACAAAAAAAATGAGTCAGAGATAGCAAAGAGAGAATATTCTTTAGTTGTAAATGTATAGCTTGCTGAGTAATTATTTTTATTCTAAAGGTGTTGTAGAGAAATAACCCTTTTGAAAGGATACCTTTTGTCACCTATAAACATAATGGCTGAACTACCTGCCTTCCTGTGGAAAAAATACTGTACAATTTTATATTAATTTAAACTGAACATACTGTACTTTATGTAACTGAACTGTTCTTAACCTTTTTCAGCGGAGGTTCAGAGTGAAATTGAAAGGATTTTTGAACTTGCAAGAACATTGCAATTGGTAGTCCTTGATGCGGACACTATTAATCACCCAGCTCAACTTAGTAAAACCTCTTTGGCCCCTATTATAGTATATGTAAAGATTTCTTCTCCCAAGGTAAGTAGAATTGCTATTATTTACTCTGTAATCACACTTGACTAAAATGTGTCTTAAGTTCTGCTTTCCCATAATAACAGGTTATATCTTTAAGATGGATGTAGAATTTGAAGAAATACACATTATAGTCAGGAATTCTTAAGATTAATGTAAGCAAAACATGGTTCGTTTCATGGTTTGAAACAGTGACTTATCAAGTGTGGTCTATGGATCTCTTTTGGGTTTTGAGATACTTTGAGAAAATCTAAACTTTTCTACAATAATACTAGTACATTACTCACCCTTTCCACTGTTTGCATTGGCTGATGCAAACATAGTGGTGGGTAAAACATTGGTGTCTAAGAATCAAGACCATGGTATCATATAGCACTAGTAGTTATATTCTTTCACCACCATGCTCTTAGAGTTAAATAAAAAGAAAAGCCAGTTTTACTTAAGAACGTCAAAATGAAATAATAAAATGGACTTTATTAAATTTTGAGTATTTGAAAAGTCTTTGTAGGCAAACATAAATTCTTCTGCTGTACAGCAAAATCAATTATCTCAAGTTCGAGCACTGGTATGATTCTTTCAGTTGTGAATGAAACTAGACACTTTTCATGGAATGTCATTTTTACCTCACAGAACAACAGACAGGCTATGCTTACTTAAACTTAGGTATTTGGCAGATATTGGAATAAAGTGAGCCTGTCAGTTCAAGGATAATAACTTACGAGCATTTGTTGCCAATGATAATACTGAAGATTTCAAACAAAAATTAGAATTTTGGAAAATCTGTATCCATCTCTGAGAGTTTGGCAACTCCCAATAGGGACTTTTCTGATGAGATCAATGATAATGTGAACTATCATGATGTTTTAATATTGCATAACAAAATATGTTAACATTCAGAAGACCTGAAGAACTTAGTGAGCCATATTTTCCAAATGATCAATGAATGATGTTACAAATGATGTTATAAATGATCCATCTGAATCTCAAGACAGACCAATGGAACTTAAGGTAATGGAGTAAGAAATGGTCATTGATATGATTTTAAATACCACGTGGCAACTGGTCTTGAAGGAACATGATAAGTTTTAGTGTAGTATCAAAGAAGAAGATCCACAGTTATCTGAAAAGACTATTGAATATTTCTCCTTTTCTCAACTACTTATCTATAGGAGGTTGGATTTTCTTCCTATATTTCAACCAACACAATACATGGTAGTATACTATAGATGTAGATGAGAGTTAAGCTGTCTTCTAGGAAGCCAGGCATTACACAAATTTGCAAAAACTATAGTTATTTTAATAAAGATAAGTAATTTATGTTAACATTAACAGACTTACTTTCTAGGTGAATTACTATGCTTTTTATTTCTTGTCTTAATTTCTAATATGGAAAGTATTAGATGTATTCATATAAATGAGAGTTCTTGGGCCTTATCAATAATTTTTTAAGAGGTTTTTGCCATAGGGCACATGTGCTTGCCAGAGGGACAGAGACAGTGGAGGGAAAGTAAGAAACCACCCTGGAGGGAGATGGCCATTCAGCAGTCTCTTCTCCATTCTCCTCCTGGGATCTTGGGCACACATGTGCCCAGCGTGATTTTCAAGCCTCTCAGTCCAGGACTAGAACCACACCACCTGCCAGCCCCTCTCATGGTTAAAAAAAAAATTGAGGGGGGGGCAGCAGATGGCATAGTGGTTACATTGCTGGGCTCCCACATGGCTGACCACAATTTGAGTCCTGGACCTAGCAGCTTGTTTTCTCATTTTTTCCCTCTTCCTCTCTGTCTCTTTCTGGTCAAATAAATAAATAAATATTAAAAAGGTCATGATACAAATTGAGCCTAGAAAAGACTCAGAATAACCTGTATGTTAGTCCTCAAAGCTTGCAGCTTAGATGTATGAAGTCTTGTTAATTTTGCATAAGTCTTATGCATTGTATTTTATACCCAGTTTATTATAAGCCAATTGTGCTGTTTATAAAAAAAAAATAAGACCCATATAAAAAGCCTCTTTACTCCTGAGAAAGGAGCAAACAGTGTACCGTGTAGTTTACCTGAGTACAGATATTTGTTAAGAATTCATATCTTTTACAGGTTTTACAAAGGTTAATAAAGTCTCGAGGGAAATCTCAAGCTAAACACCTCAATGTCCAGATGGTAGCAGCTGATAAACTGGCTCAGTGTCCTCCGGTAAGTTATCTCTATACACAGTATCATCTATTTGAAGAGATCAGATGAGACTATATTTTAAAAAAGGCACATTTTTGGGAACCAGCAGTTAGCATAATGGCTATGTCGCTGGACTCCCACGTAGTCGACTGCAGTTCGCCTCCCAGACCCAGTGGCTTAAAACTCACACCGGGCGCGTGTGCATACGTGCCCAAGATCCCGAGAGGAGAATGGAGGAGAAGGGATTGCGGCGTGACCATTCCCCCAGGGGGGTAATTTCTCGCTTTCTGTCTCTATGTTTCTCTCTGTCTGTCTGGCGAGCGCATGAGCCCTATAGCGAAAATCTCTCTCTCAAAAAAAAAAAAAAAAAAAAGGCACATTTTTAAAAAGTTAAACACTTGTCAGAGATGGGAACCGTCATCACTGAAAGTGGTTCCAGAGGTTTGAACTGTCCTGCCTCCTTCCATGATCACAGAACTTTTGAGCACATGATAATCCAGATATCATGAGTATCTTTTATAAAACCTACTCTACTTTGTTAAAATCTAACACAAGATTTTGAGTTCAGTTTTGGTTTGTAAGATTGATCTTGGGGTTTGTGTATTATTCATTTTTGATCATAAGGAGCAAGTTGCCTACTCTTAATGACAGCAATTAATGTAAGACCAGGTAAGAAATAAATTTGTAAATGACAAGTAGCTCAGATAATTTTTTTTAAAAAGTGATGAATTTCTTCTGGGCAGGGTGGGCAGGCACCACCAACAGGGTCTTCATTCAGTGATCCATCCCATTGGCCTGATGATAGGCATATACGCGTGGCATGCTCAGGATTCCCTTGTGCACTCCTACTCTGTGCCTTACATACTGTGCCTTGGGGACACAAATCTCATCTCAGTTCTGTTATTTTCCCTTTCTTAAGTACAATTATTTCAGAAACTGTGAGTTAAGATTATATCAATTATGACTGCTTGAAGTATGTTAAAATTTATGATCAACACTTCAGAAAATCTTTTGAAAAGTAGGCTTTTTCTTCCTTCTCTAATAAACTACAGTGCAATTGGGACCATGTCAAATCATCAGTGATTCCAGCTGCTTCTGCTAAGTTTCATGTCCTAATCTTGTCTCATTAATTTCTAAATTAAGCTTTTCAATGTCTCTGTGTCAAGAATAGGTTGCTTCATGTACTATACAGATTTTTCTTTCTTTTTTTTTTTTTTGGAGAGATTTTCACTGTAGGGCGCGTGCACTCGCCAGATAGACAGAGAGAGACATAGAGACAGAAAGCGAGAAATCACCCCCCAGGGGGGATGGTCATGCCACAATCCCTTCTCCTCCATTCTCCTCTCGGGATCTTGGGCACGTACGCACACGCGCCCGGCTTGAGTTTTAAGCCACCGGGTCCGGGACACGAACCACGGTCGACTACGTGGGAGTCCAGCGACATAGCCATTACGCTAACTGCTGGTTCCCTCTTTCTTTTGTTTTTTAAATGTCTTTTCTACCATTGTATCAATGCTGTTTTCCCCCACTATTCATAGGCAACATTTCTGGTCCAGCTCCATGGCTTGGTGGTTAAAGCAGCTTGATCACACATGGCTGACCACACAGTTCAAATCCTAGCCCTGGCTTGTAAAACATGCCAGGTGCTTTGTGCATGCATGGCCCAAATCCCAACAAGGTGTAGAAATGCAGAAGGGAATGAGAATGACCCTGCTCCATAGAGAGGTGCTTTCTCTCTCCCCCTCTCTGTTTGTTGAGTACATGCATTCTCTGGAAAGTTAATAATTTTTTATTTCCTGTACTGTCATGCCCTTAACAGCCGTTATGACACCTGTTCACTTTCTGATCATTGTTCCTGGTTGAGCATTTGGACTTCTGAACAATGATCTGAGGGTGGACACTTACAATTTGACTAAACAGGATGTTCAACAACAGAAAAGGAAAAGGTAGGAGCATATAAAGAAGAATAAATACAACAGTGGTATAGTTCATGAACCCCTTTTACTCTCCCTCTTTTATGAGGTTGGAGGAGGGGACGAGATCTCTGCTAGGCCTGGGTTGGCATATTTAAGTGTCCTGTCTAAAATGTTCACCTCTGCAGGAGCTGTTTGATGTGATCTTGGATGAGAATCAACTTGAAGATGCTTGCGAGCACCTAGCTGACTACTTGGAGGCCTACTGGAAGGCCACGCATCCTCCCAGCAGCAATCTTCCCAACCCTCTCCTTAGTCGTACTTTAGCTACTTCAACCCTGCCTATCAGCCCCACTCTAGCCTCTAATTCACAGGTGAGAGCACTTCTTTTCCACAGTCTTCACAGTGAAATTGGGCCTAACTAAGGTGACACTGAGATCCAAGCCCTAATAGCCAATGTAGTGTTTGTCTCAGTATATTAACTCTACCTAAACTGTGACCAACAGTATGATTCATTTAAGCAAATTCGGTGTGAGCTGTATAAGGAAAGCACTGTAACCATAATATACTATGAACATATAGAGACTAAAACTCACTAACTACATGTTCTTTAAAACAGGGCTGGAAGAATTTTCTACACTGTCAGCAGCAGGCTGTTGTTACATGCTAATGAGATTCAAATACTGACTCCACCTCTTACCTGGTATAGGATGATAGCCTTGGACAAGTTGCTTAACCACTCAGTTGCCTCAAGAATAAGAATAAGAAAGGCAACCTGTCTCATGTGGTTGTTATAATTAATGATCTCCTGTCCTTTTTCATAAGATTACTTGATCTCACGGTTGCATTATTGAGTGTGTGTGAAAGTTCTAGAACAGTGCTTGTCCTATATTAAGTGTCATGTAAGTGATATTTTCAATTATTTTGAATGGTTTTCTTACTCCTAATATTGAGCCAAAGCTATTAATAGCATGCTAATGATTTTTAATCTTTTCACATATACTCAAGCAGAGGTAGTTAAGTGTACACCCATGTCTAAAAAAAAAATCTCAGGGACCTGTATCTGTCTTTAAGCCCCAAGAAAACATATAAAAGAACACTTGGTCCTTCATCTACTAACTTAAAACAAAGGTTGCCATGTACTCTGTTCTAGGCATTTACAAATTAACCTAAAGTACTATTTCATATAGTAAATCTTAAATGCCACTGGACATTATTAAAGAAATTAAGTAGTCTCATTTCAGCATTTTAGATACTCAACAAAGGACCAGAATGAATTACTCTGTGACATGTTAGTTTTTTATGTACTGACTGTGGCTAACGCCTGTGTGCACTCCCTTCACTGCCAGGGTTCTCAAGGTGACCAGAGGACTGATCGCTCTGCTCCTGCCCGTTCTGCTTCCCAACCTGAAGAAGAACCTAGTGTGGAACCAGTCAAGAAATCCCAGCATCGCTCTTCCTCCTCAGCCCCACACCACAACCATCGCAGTGGGACAAGTAGAGGCCTCTCCAGGCAAGAGACGTTTGACTCAGAAACCCAAGAGAGTCGAGACTCTGCCTATGTGGAGCCAAAGGAAGAGTATTCCCATGAACATATAGACCACTACACTTCACACCGTGAGCATAACCACCGAGATGAGCCCCATGGGAGCAGTGACCACAGACACAGGGAGTCTCGGCACCGTTCCAGGGACGCAGACCGAGAGCAGGACCACAACGAGTGCAACAAACAACGGAGCCGTCACAAATCCAAGGATCGCTACTGTGACAAAGATGGAGAAGTAATATCCAAAAAACGGAATGAGGCTGGGGAGTGGAACAGGGATGTTTACATCCGCCAATGACTTTTGCCTCTTTTTGTTTTTTTTCCAAGTCTTGTCTAATAGCACCCTCAAAATCTTTGAGGGGTCTACATTGCAATCATATGTGATCTGTCTTGTATATTTTGTATTGCTGTTGCTTGAATAGCAATAGCATGAAATAGAGTATTAATATACTTTTTTTTTTTCTTTTGTAAGTGCTATATAAATTTGCCTGGTACAGCTGCAGTCCTCCAGTTGTATACTGGACTCTTCAAAAAACTGTTTTGGGTAGCTGCCACTTGAACAAACTCTGTTGCCATCCAGGTGATGTTAATGTTTTCAGAAATGTAGTTGATGGATCCAGCAAGCCAGAATCAGCACAGATAAAAAGTGGGATTCCTTGTGTCTCTAGATTTTTAATATGCAGGCACCTGATTTGCATATCCATTCATTCATGGACCACTGTTTCTTGCTTGTACCTCTGGCTGACTAAATTTGGGGACAGATTCAGTCTTGCCTTACGCAAAGGGGGTCATAAAGTTAGAATCTATTTTCTATGTACTAGTACTGTGTACTGTATAGACAGTTTGTAAATGTTATTTCTGCAAACACCTTCTTATTATTATATAATATATTATATAT
>NW_006160168.1:454257-468331 GCF_000334495.1 Tupaia belangeri chinensis | reverse complement strand
GCCCCAAAAAAAAAAACCAAAAAAAAAAAAAAAAAAAAAAGATTCAAGAAAAATCCTACTAGAAGCCTGGAAGACCAAGAGATGTTTCAGCGCTAATAAGTATTATCTGCCCTTCCACAGAGAAAAAGCATGTATTTATTCCTGTCTCTATGAGTGTTTTCCACTTAATCATTCTTAAAGCTCAATCTCTAGAGACTTAGTAAAACACAGTTATTCTACTTCAAGGAATTATTCAATCGATCTATATTTAAAGGCAATAAATAGACCCTCTAGTACAAGAGCTTTATGAACTAAAGTTGTAACTTTTCTGCCTGACATATAATATATTATATATATATATATATATATATATCAGTTTGATCACACTATTTTAGAGTCTTAATGCCAAGTCAGCAGATTTGCTTTATGAATTACAGGGACTAGAAATGCCCACATTCAGGAAATTTGTAATAACATTGTCTAGACACCTATCCCATTCTAGTAGTAAGTCTGTACATACTGTAAATATGTGTGATTACTTGACTTGAAAAGGTTTAATTTCTGAATGTTATAACATCCTTGTAAGTTTATAATTTTAACCATAAATTATGGTAAATATAATCAAACTCCAGAGGTTGTTCTACTCCATACAGTTCACACTGATTGTGACAAACACATTCTTAGTAGCTAGTGTCTGTTATAGTCACTGCACTGGAGTATCATCCGAGCCGAAACCTGCTGTATGCATGTGTGTGTGTGTGTGCGTGTGTGCGTGTGCGCGTGTGTGTATATGTGTGTGTAATAATGTGCACGAATGATTGGTTGAGATGAATTGAAAATCTGAAGACATGAAAAAACTAGAGACTGATATCTAGAATTCTGCCCACCTGGCTTTGTCTGTAATTGTGCTCTATGTTGCTTTAATAATCCACTGAGCAGTCAGGGAATGTGAGGACGCTTGCTGCCAAAGGTAACTAGGAAAGCATTCATCTGCTGGCTCCTTGTTTTTGCTCCTAGAGAGTAAAAATACAGGCAACTTTTACTGTGAGTGTTTCACTGGAAATGTACAATCTTTGTGTGTTAGAGTATTTGTGTTAGTAAGAAACGTTTACACAGCTGTGGAATTATTTCATGGGGAAATAAATTTTATAACTTCTCCCACTTCCTTTTCTAACCCGGCCTATCGTTCCTGTTACCTCCCAGCTCCTATCATTCCTCCCTTACCACCAACTTGAACAGCTTCACTGTCTGTCAGAACCCAGAAGTGCTTCTTATAACCAAAGTTTCTGTTCTTCAGAATTATCAGGGCAAAATGGGTGACCTGAAGTGAATGAGATGTTAAGAGCATGTTCCTACATTAGACATCTTCTCTGAGGGGGAACCTAGAAGATACTATCTCCATGCCTCAATTACACTGCTGGAAGCTTATAAAGTTGTCATTGTGTTAAGGTTAAAACCTTTCCCATGTTACTTATGCACATTTTGTCCAGTTCGGACTGGACAGGTAAGACAGTATTAGATGGACATGTACCTTGCACTTGAAGTTTGTCCCAGGAGAATGCCCATCTGTAGTAATTACCTAGTTCCAGATCTGTACATTAATTTATTTAACAAAATTACAGTAGTTATAACCTATATTTTGTTTCTCTGATTATTGCAGGTTCATGCCAAATGGTATTGGATTTGTATTAGTAAAACTGTTTAACACTGAAGTCATTTCCCCTATACTCAAGAAAAATCAGTTTTAAAAATGAGTTACATATATAGTGTTTTATTAGCTATTATATGAAAATTTTCCATCAGAATCCATGTTAATAAGCCCTGTTCTGTTTATATGAATTTATGTATTAGACATAAAATCAGTAACAACATTTATTACTTTTTGACAAAATGTTCATATCACTGGGAAACCCTATTCCAATTAGAATTGCTTTTATAAAAGATTTCTGATAAATTTTCACCATGGGAAGATGTTGCTAATCACCACTCTGATCCTTTCCTATGTGTTATTTCATCCCAATTCATTATTTTGGAATATATAAATTCTTGAAGTATAACTGGTATTTATCTTGCTGCTGTCATTAATACCTTTCAAAGAATAGTGCTTAAGGATTCCATCTTTTTCATTTTGAATCTAGTTTCTCTCTTTACTATGGAACATGTTAGTGCAAATCAGAGTGTTCCTCAAAATATTATGAAGGATTTGACATGAGAGCATCTAAACATGAAAACTGTATAGTGGGGCATGTGTGTAAACAGTGTGTAGTAAATTTGTAAATGAAAAAATAATCCCAGGGACAATGGGATATTTACTGACTTGTGGAATGTAAAATTATAGTCTTTTCACAAAGCAAAGGCTTAATCTTAACTTACTCAGTTGTAGAATCATGATTTTTGTAGTCAACCTAGAAATGCTGGAAATGTACTTAATAGTTGTTTTTTTTGTCATATTTGTTTCAGTTTTTTCCTATGCTCTTTCTTGACTGCTCATTTAAGTTACTGTTACAAAAGGTGCTGCTAAATGTAGGATGTCTTAGTCATTGTAATTTGGGACAATGCCACAGTTTTAACATGGTCTGCTATGCATTCCTGTTGAACAAACATTCACTGTCAGCTACACTGAACTGTTCTACAGACCTGGTTTAAAGTCATTCATATAAAACAAATAAAGAGCTGGCTTCTGCACTGTTTACTAGTAGTAGCATTAATTGCCATTTTAGGAATGAGTCTTAAAGTTGAGAATATGTTAACTATTCAGCATTTTCTACTTGACCATCTTCATTAAGGTCAATGCTAATTACCTGGTGTTTCCTTAGTAATTTTCCCATTATGTAAGATAAAAAAAAAAAAAACAAAGTTGGCTGATAGCACAGTGTAGTGACACTCTGAAATGTTAGAACTGGGACCAGTAGATGGTGTCATTTTTATGGTGCTGGACTCCCACATGGTTGAACGCAGTTCAAGTCCCAGACCCAGTGGCTTGAAAATGACACTGGGCGTGTGTGTGTGCATGCCCAGGATTCCCAGAATAAAATGGAGGAGAAGGGATTGTAGTGGCCATCCCCTCCCTGGGGAGTGACTTCTCACTTTTCCTCTCACTGTCTCTCTCTCTCTCTCTCTGGCAAGCACAGACATCCTACTATAGCAAAAACCTCTATTAAAAAAAAAAAAAAAAGGAAATATGATAGGAAGGGCTTTGTTTGTATCCCAAGGCCTCACTGTCCATGCTGGGCACATGTGTGCCTGTGATCCGTGCTGGCTGGGGCTGAACTGTGGTGTGAAGATACACAATCTTGGGTGAGTGACTCAATTTCTCCCATCAAACAAACAAAAACTTAGGTAGTTCATGGTTAAGATTTTTAAAGATATGAACAGTAGCAGAGTAATCTTCCTCCCTCATTAATTCTATATGTGCAAAAATTGTTGAAACTGATTTGGAATTTTATTCTTAAAGAAGGGTCGTGCTCTCTTGCAGTCCTGTCTCAGACACCCAGCTGGGACTACAGGTGAGACCTCCATATTCTGCCATCTTAGTACCATGTACTACCATGGCTAGACCTCTTCCTTCACTTAAAAAATAAAGATTCATCACACAAATTTAACTCTTCGTCCTTTTCCCTTTGCTCAGTGATGCAATTTTTCTTTCTGTGACCTTTAAGTATACATTCTCTTTTTCAATTTGTTTAATATATCAAAGGGAAGAAACAAACTGGAAATGGTTAAAGAATTTAAGGAAAATGTACTCAATCCCCATGCATTTATTCAGTTATTTCTATAAAGCTGGATGTAACAAAAAGATACAGGTAATATTTATAGCAACAACTTACAGGTACAAACTAATGATAAGCTATAGTTTCACAACAGATTGTGAACATTGTATTCACTTGTCCTTCATTAAGGGGGAATTTAATGATATTCTTCATTTGTCTGTGTATGTCAAATATGCCAGTGTTTTTCTGTTTTGCTGGCACTCCTTGTATTTTTATATCTGTTGGCATTAATCAAAACTTTACACTAGTACAAGTTGCTAGGCTGATTTGCTACCCTTTCCATCCCAGCTTAGGACACAAGGCTTTGCAGAGAACATGAAAAGAAATGGATTTTGTGGAATTTCTTAAAATACATTTAAAGTTTGTGGAGGTATGCTGAGCCTGGGGAACAGTGAGCCATAGTAAACAGTACTTCTCTGTAGTCAAATAACATCTCCTGGGTATAAGGCAAAAGGAAAGCTATAGGGCATGTGTGCTTGCTGGAAAGAGAGACAAAGAGACAGAGAAATTTCTCCCCTCCAGGGGAATGGCCATGCTGCTGTCCCTTTTCCTCCATTATCCTCCTAGGACTTTGGGCATGCATGTCCACATGTGTGCGGCATGAATTTTAAACTGCCAGGTCTAGGACTTGAACTGCAGTCAACTACATGGGAAGTCTAGCGACGTAGCCATTACATCATGTGCTGGTCCCAGAAGAGGCCATTTTAAAGCTCTGACTTGATCCAAGAGACCTTACAATTGTTATAGATACTTAAATAGATCTGAGAAATTCCTAAAAATGAAACAAAACCCATGAGGAAAAAAAAATTAAACTTTTAGGTAATTATGTCCTATCATCTACTTCTTATGCTTAAGGCCAGAAACTTTGGGTGATTTGAATCAAAGCTAACAAAATAGCTTGATTCAATTAACACCACATGAGATAGACTTTAACCTACAGCTAGATACTGGACATTTTAAATAAAAAAAAAAACTGGGTAGATTAAAGCAAACTAAGATTATAATGTTCTTTAAAAAGCAGTCACATACATTGGTCATCAGAGGGAAATGTTTGGTCACTGTTGCAGTTTGATTAAAGTTCTTGTTTTGGTCTGAGTTCAGATATGATTATGCAGTGACCTTTTTGTTTGTTTGTTTTATTCTATTATAGAAATGGTTACCTTCTCTGATATTGGTGTTCTGTGAAACTGTTTATAGGAGAACACCAAGACCCTGTTGTAAGTACCACACTGATTTCAAGCTGTAGAAGCTAGTTTTCTCTTTTTCATTAATCACTTCCTAATAACTAGTATAATATGTATTCCTACAGATGATAAAAGGTACCCAAATTGTGGGATATTCTCAATTTATTATCTACAAAGTGAAGAAAATACCCACTTTATTCTAATATCATGAAAAAACTTAAATATAGTAAACGCAGACTATGAATTAGAAAGAAGTCTAGATTTCATGTGAAAAAGAGTTGATTTACTGAATAAGTCATATAAAATATTTACCTCAGTCATTGGTACATGGTAAATGTTCTACTTCTCATACCCTGAATTCTTAAGGAAGTGGAATTTTATTGGAAACAGAAAACAATTATTTTGTAAACCACATTAAATATTGCTAATTTTATTCCTTTTGTTAGATTCACTAATTTTTAACAGTAAACATTATTTATATTCTTTACAAATTAAAAACTTCCCAAATGAAAACATGTTCTAGATATGTACAGAATCTTTTTTTTATACTCTATCCATAAGGAAAATTAAAAAAAACAAAACAACTATCTCATATCACCTTTACTTCCTCCTCTATGCCACTTGATCCCTGATGAAACAGCTGGCAGCCTTTTCTGTTTCCTTAGTAACCAGGCTACCACTTGCTTGATCTGACAACACACTGGTTTTATTACAAACAATTAAAAAAAAATACAGATAGCAAATATTCAGTTTTCATTTCTGATGATCCTTCTCCTGTGTGCTTTTGCATTTCATAAATTTTGCAATGAAAAAGCCTATACAATCCTTATTTGCCAGCCAAATCATGTCTTCAGTTCTGGCATCTCTGAGAGAACCAATGTCAGTGTTCTGTAATGGCACAACAGATGGATCAAATCGCTGCAGCTGTTTCAACTGTTCAAATGATAGGCCAGCTCCCAGCATTCCTTCTCCTCCAATCTGTGGGTCCTGTTGAAGAAAATGAATAAATGTGGATGAATGACCTGTAAAGTAAGTTTGCCTGGTACAACTGAAGAGACAATTTGGGTTGTAACTACATCTTCTCAAAGTAGAAAGCAAGTAAATACCTTTTATGTTTGTGGAATGTACATGCTGTTTTCTGAGTAATGAAGTGAGAAAGCAATAATATGTGGTCACTTGAGAAGTGAAGACCTATTGTGTCCTACACACTTACCAAGTGTTGCGACATTACAAAAGGCTGGAGCTTCGTAGTTAGAAACAAATGGATTCAAATTGCAGCTCTGTCACATTTTAGCTGTGTGAAAATAAACAATTAATTTTACCTGACCTCATTTCCTCATCCATAAAATAGATAAAACACTCAATTTTGAGACTAAGAAAAATATGGTATTAGGGCCAGCAGTTAGTGTAATGGCTATGTCGCTGAACTCCCATGTAGTCAACTGTGGTTCAGTTCCCAGAGCCGGCGGCTTAAAACTCATGCCAGGTCTGCATGTGTGCGTGCCCAAGATCCCAAGAGGAGAATGGAGGAGAAGGGATTGCGGTGTGGCCATCCCCCCTGGGGGGTGATTTCTTGCTTTTGACCTCTCCCTGTCTGTCTTTCTGGCGAGTGCATGCACCTGTAGTAAAAACCTCTCCAAAAAAAAAAGTTGATATTAAAACTGGCACACTGTTGGCACTCAGTAAACAGAAGATTATTATCAATAAGGTAATACAGGGACCAGTAGTTAGAGTAATGGCTATGTCACTGGACTCCCATGTAGTCAACTGCGGTTCAAATCCCGGACCTGGTGGCTTAAACTCACGCCGGGCGCGTGTGCGTGAGTGCCTAAGATCCCAAGAGGAGAATGGAGGAGAAGGGACTGTGGCGTGGCCATCCCCCCTGGGGGGTAATTTCTCACTTTCTGTCTCTCTGGTGAGCGCACGTGCCCTATAGCAAAAACCTCTCCAAAAAAAAAAAAAAAGAGAGAGAGGAAAGAAAAAAAGTAAGGTAATACATAACATTCAACTTTATCATTCTCCATAATTCTGAAAGGACTTGCCTAGGCATCTAAAAATGCCTCTCTTTGACCCATACCAATTGGATAATAAAAGTCTTCTTTTTCTTGTTTTATTTGTACTAGAAGAACAAATATTAGAAAGTGTTAAAGCTACATTGATTAGATCATGGAATTAATGAGGAATTGAGCAATACTTGTAAACTTCTGTAAGAGCTCCATATTTCTACCTTAAGTCACCATTTCACAGACAAATGTTTGCACATGGATGATGATGGGTTTTCAGATATATACTTAAGAGAACATATATAGTTTATTATCCTACAGGAGTGAGGGGGCAAGCTTTCTATCTCACTTCATGTGAATTCTGAAGTTTTTCTCTCATCTATAATGTAACTGTATTTCTGAAAGAAGAAATAATCTCTGGATTGTTTCTATTTATTATTTAAATTACCTACTGGAATTCAATGTACAAGGGTACCACTAAAGTTAGATGTTCAATGAATGCTAATAAACGTAAGTATTACAGATTTAAACTTAATTTCAAACATCATAGGCTAAAATTCATATCATAGATACAGTCGTAATGAAAAGCGTAACAAAGTTACATTAGTACTAAAAAAAGGTAGTACAAGAACGTTTGTTTCAAATGATATACACTGAATATAGTAAATTGCAAAGAAGCAATAACCCTGAACCACATTTTTCCCATTTAATGGTATTTGTTCCTTTTTTGCTTTTGGTTTTGAAACTCTTTTTTTCTTAACTGACACAATAATTGTACATATTTATGAGGTACAGTGTGATATTTCAGGACATGAATAATATTTAATCAAATCAGGATAATTAGCATAAGCATCATTTCAAATATGTCTTTTGTTTTGGTAACATTAAAATCTTCTCTTTGGGTCATCCCGTGATGCAGTGGTTAGGGTGGCTGGATTACATATGGCCAACTGCACAGTTCGAGTCCTGTACACAACAGCTTGAGAAACATACTGGGCACGTGTGCATGCAAGCCCAAAATCCCAACAGGAAGGAAAAATGGAGAAGGGATTGCACCAAGACCTTTCCCCATGGGAGGGATTCTTTTTCCCTTTCTCTCTCTCTCTCTAAAGAGCACATGTGTCCTCTAGCAAAAGTTTAAAGAAAAAAAATTTGTCTTTTAGTTATTCTGCTATATATAATAAATTGTTAATTGTAGTTACCCTAATGTTCTACCACAAGTTGTTCCTTTTGTCTAACTGTAATTTTTTTTATCTGTTAACCAATGCCTCTTCATACTTCTTCCTAATATTCTCTATCTAGCAGTCACTGTTCCTTACTTCAGGCCATACATGAGGTGGCTGAGAAAGTCACAACTTATTCTATGTAAAAATGCATCATAACTCCTGACAGCCCAAAATATAGTATGTGCATATTTTCTACCATTCTGTGGGCTGTTTCTTCATTCAGTTGATTGTTTCCTTTGTTGTACATAAGCATTTTAGTTTCCTAGAGTCCCATTTTTATATTTTTGTTTTTGTTGCCTAAGCTTTTGAGATTTTTATTATTTAATTCTTTGCCCCAACCAATGTTCTAAAGAGTTTTCTTATATATTCTAGTTATAAATCCTTTGTCAAATGTATAGTTTGATATAATTCCATTGGTTTATTTTTGCTTTTTGTTTTCTGTTTTTGAGATATTATCCAAAAAAACTTTACCCAGACCAATGTCATGAAGCATTTCTCTTGTTTTCCTATAGTACTTTCATGATTTCAAGCCTTGTGTTTAAGTCTTTCATCCACTTTGATTTGATTTTTCAAAAAAATAAGGTACAAGACAAGGGTCTAGTTTTTTCCAATTTTCCCAGCATCTTTTAAAGCTTATTTATTTTTTTCCATAAGCAAGAGAGACATTGAGATAGAATATCTCCAAAAGTGTCTTCATGCTGCAGTCCAACTGTAGCCAGCTGTAGAACATGGGCATGAAGTACATGGATTAATATACTTACATATATACTTTTATATAGATAGATAGATAGATAGATAGATAGATAGATAGATAGATAGATATAGATATAGATATGATATGTATCTTTGTGGGGTATATTATATTGTTTTTTTTTTTTTTTTTGGAGAGGTTTTTGCTATAGGGCGCGTGCGCTCGCCAGACAGACAGGGAAAGACAGAGAGACAGAAAGCGAGAAATCACCAAGGGGGGATGGCCATGCCGCAATCCCTTCTCCTCCATTCTCCTCTCAGGATCCTGGGCACTCACGCACATGTGCCTGGCGTGAGCTTAAGCCACCAGGTTCGGGACGCGAACTGCAGTCGACTACGTGGGAGTCCAGCGACACAGCCATTATGCTAACTGCTGGTCCCGGGTATAGTATATTCTTTAAAAGATGCAAAGTATAGGGGTCAGGAGGTGGCATAATAGTTGAGGTGCTGGACTCCCAACTGCAGTTCAAGTCCCAGACCAGACCTGGCAGCTTGCTTTCTCACTTTCTCTTTTACTCTCATGTGCCACATAGAAATTTTAAAATAATAAATAAATTTTTAAAGAAATGCAAAGTATCAAATCCAGGATATTCACATACTCACCTTCTTCAACAATGAACTTTTGATCACATTTTACATATTTTTTAATTGCCAGAGGGCACATGTGCTCACCAGAGAGAGACAGACAGAAGGAGAAGGAGAAACCTTTTTTTTTCTATTTTTTTAAATTTAAGTTTTGGGTTTTTTTTTTGTTTTGTTTTGTTTTGTTTTTAAGATGTTTTTGCTATAGGGTGCGTGCATGTCTGGGACTCAAACCGCGGTAGACTATGTGGGAATCCAGCGACATAGCCATTATGCTAACTGCTGGTCCCCCAAGTTTTGGGGTTTTTTGAGAATATTTTGCTATAGGGTGTATGTGCTTGCTGGAGAAAGAGACAGGCAGAGAGACAGAAAGTGAGAACTCACCCCCCCCCCAGGGGGGACTGTCACACTACAATGACTTCTCTGTATTTCTTTTGGGATTTTGAGCATGCATACACACGTGCCCAGTATGAGTTTTAAGCCACCAGTTCAGGACTCGAACCATGGTTGACCATGTGGGAGTCCAGTGACATAATTATTATGCCATCTGCTGGTCCCTGAGAAAGCACCTTCTAAAGTATTACTACACTGCATGTAATAATACTTTAGATTTGGGGCATAAATACACACCTGCCTGATACGTTTTACAAACCAGTGAAGTCAGGATTCAGAACATGATCAGCCATCTGGGATCTGGCTACACAGCCCTATGCTGTGCCCATTTGACAATATTTCTACTACTCTGTGTGTTGAAATATTAAATTGACTTTTTTTTTTTTTTACTTTGCTTTGCTACATCTTCCCATAACCTCTTCTTATTTAAATACATCCTTGTATCCATTAAAAATTTTCTCTCATCCCCAACCACATAGCTTCTGGTATTTATTGTAATCTATTTTTATGCTTTCAAATCCTTCAGTTTCTGCGGTACAGTTAGGGCATTTGGTATGTTAGGTAAGAACATAGTATTTGTCTTCATAGTCTAGCTATTTTACTTAGGATTACAGTCCAGATTCTTCCACGTTGTGTCTAATGACAGGATTCTGTTGTTCTTTATGGCTGAGTAGTATTCCACTGTGTATAAATACATATTTTCCTGATCCGGTCATAGATTCTTGGGCACTTAACTTGATTTCATGACTTAGCTCTCGTCAATAATGCTGCAATAAACACAGACATGGAAATATCTCTCCAACTAAGTGATTGACTGTCCTTTGGCTATATACCCAATAGAGGAACTGCTGGTCATATGGTAGTTTTATTTATAGATTTTTGATGAACCTCTATACTGTTTTCTGTGGTGGCTGTACTATTTTATATCCCTACTAGTACCACAGAAGTGTTCCCTTTTCTCTAAACCTTGCCAGTACTTCTTTTTTTAATCAAAGCCATTCTGGTTGTCAGTTAAGTGATAATCTCATTGTAGTTTTGATTTGCATTTTCCTTATGACAAGAAATGTTGCACATTTTTAAAATGTTTTTTAGCCATTCGTACATCTTCCTCTAGGTTACCTATTTAGGTCTATCTTTGTTTCTTTTCTTTTCTCTCTCTCTCTTTTTCTAGTAGCTGTGTTTTCCCAGAGAGAGAGAGAGAGACAGAGGGAGAGAAAAAAGTGCCCTCCCCGCCCCCAGTGAAGAATGGTCTCATCACAATCCTCTGTCTTCTACCTTACTCTCCTTTTGGGGTTTTGGGCATGCACATACAGATGCCCAGCATGTTTCTCAAGCTGCCAGGTCTGTAACTTGAACTAGAGTTGCACAGTTGCTCATGTGAGATCTACTAGGCCACAGAACCAGCCCAACTGTCCATTTTTTAAACTAGATTTTTGTTCTTCTGGTGAGCTATTTGAGTTCCATATATTTCTTGTTATCAATCTCTTATATGAAGTAGTTTGCAAATATTTTCTCCCATTTTGTGAGTCATCTCTTTATTCTATTTGTCGTTTTCTTTGCTGTGCAGATGCTTTTTAGGTTGTGTTACTGCCTTGCTTTAGGGGCCTTATTCAAATCATTTTAGCCTACTTCAATATCTTGAAGTGTCTCTCCAGTGTTTCCTTCCAGTAATGTTATGGGTTAGAACTTTATGGGGTTTTTTAAAATATTTAACTTTATTTATTATTATATCATTATTATTTTCCAATTTGATCAGAGAGACACAGAGAGAGAGAGAGGAAGTGAGAAAGCAAGCCACCAGGCCCAGGACTCGAACCCTGGTCGGCCATGTGGGAGTCCAGAGCCTTTAACCACCATGCCACTTGCCAGCCCCAGAACTTTATGTTTAAGTCTAAGCCGTTTTGAGTAAATTTTTGTAAATGGTAAGAGATGAGGACCTAGTTTCATTTTTCTGCAGGTGGATATTGTTTTCCCAGCACCATTTGTTGAAAAGAATATCTTTCACCCCTGGATTGTCTTTTATCCTTTGTTAAAAAGTCAATTGGCTATATGCTCCACTCCCCCACCCCCTAGATTTTCTTTTCTACTCCACTGGTCTATGTATCTGCTTTGTGTCAGTACCATGCTATTTTGGTTGTTACAGCTTTCTCATACATAATCTGAAGTCAGACAGTGAGATGCCTCTAACTTTACTCTTTTTGTATATTATTGCTTTAGTCATACAGGTCTTTTGTGATTCTAGACACATTTTATGATATTTTTCCTGTTTCTATGAAGAATGTCATTAGAATTTTAATAGGAATTGCACTGACTATAGATTACATTGGGTAGTATCAAAATTTACCTATGTTGATTCTGCCAATATATGAAGAAAGGGTGTCTTTCCATTTTTTTATGTCATTTTCAGTTTTTAATGAGCTTTTTAAAAATATAATTTTTATAGTAAAGCCTTTTTACTTTGGTTACTTATTTTTGTAAACAGTCATTTCTGCTTCTGTTTATTCACTATTAGAGTAAAAAACACAAGACTTTAGTATGTTGATTTTATAACTTGTAAATATATTGACTTATCATCTTTAAGAGATTTTTAGTGGATTCTTTGGTTTTCCTATGTATATAATTATGCCATTTATAAAGGGACAATTTAGCTTCTTATCCAATTTGGATGCTATTTTAAAATTAATTATGTTTATTATTATTATTATATCTGGGGTGGGGGGGGGAAGTGAGAAAGCAAGCCATCAGGTCTGGGACTCAAATCATGGTCAGCCATGTGGGAGACCAGCACTTCAACTACCATGCCACATGCTAGTTCCTCCAATTTGGATGCATTTTATTTATAACACTTAGTTATGTGATTGTGTTGGCTAGGATTTTCTATACTATGTTGAATAGAATAGAAAAAATGAACATCCTTGTCTTGTTTCAGTTTTGAGAGAAAGAGATTTCAACTTTTCCCCATTAAATATGATGTTAGCTGTGAGTCCGTCATATATGACTTACTGTGTTAATAAATTTACCTTCCAGGGCCAACACATGCCATGGAGATTAGGGCAGCTGGATCCCACATGGTCATCCCTGCAGTTTGAGTCCAGGACCGGTGGCTTGAAGAACATGCCAGGCACATGTGAGTATATGCCCAAAATCTGAAGGGGAGAATAGAGACAGGGATTATGTCATGGTCATCCCCCTGGAGAGGTCCTCTGTCTCTGGTGAGCATATGTGCCCTTAAAAATAAAATGGACTATCTCCTTCTCTGCATTCTCTCTCTCCTCTTCCAACACAAATGCCCTCTGGTAAATCAAACACAACAGAAGTTTTTTAGAATTCAGTAAAGTCATCATTTCTGAGCTTTTCTTTGATGGGAGACTTTGGTTGTATTACTGATTCAGTTTCATTACTCATTATTGGTATGCTCAGATTTTTATTAAGGGGCATTCAGGAAGTTCATGAACAATGCATATGACAAAAAATGTTGCATGAATTTCAAAATTCTTTGCACCAAAATTCATACTTTTATTCACTTTCCCAAGAATTTTTTGAAGTTCCTTCATATTTCTTCCTGATTCAATCTTGGTAAGTTCTGTGTGTTCAGAACCTAGGTTTTCAATCGTTGGTGTAATAGTTATTCATAATAGTTTGTAATAAACATTTATATGCCTGTTGTATTAGTTGTAATGTTTAAAATTTCACTTCTGATTTTATTTGGGTATTTTTTTGCTATAGGGCACATGTGCTTGCCAAAAAAACAGATACATAAAGAAAGAAATCATCCCTCGGGGGGATGGCCATGCCACAATCCCTTCTCCATTCTCCTCCTGGAATCTTGGGCACACATGCACAGGCGCCCAGTGTGAGTTTAAGCCACTGGGTCCAGGACTCAAACCACGATAGATTACGTGGGAGTCCAGCAACACAGTCATTATGCCAACTGCTGGTCCCCCTTCAGCACTTCTTGGAGAGCTGGTCTGGTATTGGTAAGTTCTTTCAGGATTTGTTTATCTGAGAATGTTTTTGCCTTTCTTTTTTTTTTTTTTTTGAGAGATTTTCACTGTAGGGCGCGTGCGCTCGCCAGACAGAGAGAGACATAGAGAGAGAAAGCGAGAAATCACCCCCCAGGGGGGATGGTCACGCCGCAATCCCTTCTCCTCCATTCTCCTCTCGGGATCTTGGGCACGCACGCACAT
>NW_006160168.1:434095-441447 GCF_000334495.1 Tupaia belangeri chinensis | reverse complement strand
TAGGTTTTCAATCGTTGGTGTAATAGTTATTCATAATAGGTTTTCAATCGTTGGTGTAATAGTTATTCATAATAGGTTTTCAATCGTTGGTGTAATAGTTATTCATAATAGGTTTTCAATCGTTGGTGTAATAGTTATTCATAATAGGTTTTCAATCGTTGGTGTAATAGTTATTCATAATAGTTTGTAATAAACATTTATATGCCTGTTGTATTAGTTGTAATGTTTAAAATTTCACTTCTGATTTTATTTGGGTATTTTTTTGCTATAGGGCACATGTGCTTGCCAAAAAAACAGATACATAAAGCAAGAAATCATCCCTCGGGGGGATGGCCATGCCACAATCCCTTCTCCATTCTCCTCCTGGAATCTTGGGCACACATGCACAGGCGCCCAGTGTGAGTTTAAGCCACTGGGTCCAGGACTCAAACCACGATAGATTACGTGGGAGTCCAGCAACACAGTCATTATGCCAACTGCTGGTCCCCCTTCAGCACTTCTTGGAGAGCTGGTCTGGTATTGGTAAGTTCTTTCAGGATTTGTTTATCTGAGAATGTTTTTGCCTTTCTTTTTTTTTTTTTTTTTGAGAGATTTTCACTGTAGGGCGCGTGCGCTCGCCAGACAGAGAGAGACATAGAGAGAGAAAGCGAGAAATCACCCCCCAGGGGGGATGGTCACGCCGCAATCCCTTCTCCTCCATTCTCCTCTCGGGATCTTGGGCACGCACGCACATGCACCTGATGTGAGTTTTAAGCCACCGGGTCCGGGACACGAACCGCGGTCGACTACGTGGGAATCCAGCGACATAGCCATTACGCTAACTGCTGGTTCCCTTTATCTGAGAATGTTTTTGTCTTTTTTTCCCATATGAAAGATAATCTTGCTGGGTATAGTATTCTTGGTAGAAATTGTTCTTCACTTAACACTTTGACTATATTTTCCCATTCTTCCCTTGCTTGCATTGTTTCCAGTGAGAGGTCCGATGTTAGCCTTATGGTATATCCTTTGAAAGTAACTTGACATTTCTTTCTTGCCAAATTTAGTATCTTGTATCTGTCTGGTTTTGGTCAATCTGGCTACAATGTGCCTTGGAGAAGATCTTAGATTGATTCTAGGTGGGGTCCTTTGTATTTCTTGGGTCTGGATATCTGAGTGGATGGATTATAGGTTTTTTCCTGGATCCTGGCTAGATGTGGGGGAGTCAGGAGGGTGAAACAAAAAAAACTGGCATGGAGCTAACACACACTGTAGGGTGGTGTAAGAGCAAGCAGCTCCAAAAAAATTTTGGACTACCCTGCTCCAAGTTGGCAAAAGAACTACACCTCCATGGAGTCCCATGAAGAGGTGGAACTCTGTCTACAATCAGGTTTCCACAGCCTGGAGGGAGAAGAGGACTTAACAGTACTCTCACTTTCACAGAGGCTGAAGAATTTGAACACTACTCCTGCCTGGCAGGAAAGCAATTTATTTATTTATTTATTTTTTGGAGAGGTTTTTGCTATAGGGTGTGTGAGCTTGCCAGCCAGGCCGACAGAGAGAGATAGAAAGCAAGAAATTACCCCCCAGGGGGGATGGCCATGCTGCAATCCCTTCTCCTCCATTCTCCTCTCGGGATCTTGGGCACACATGGACATGCGCCCGGCGTGAGGTTTAAGCCACCGGGTCCGGGACGCAAACTGCGGTAGACTACAGGGGAGTCCAGCGACATTAGCCATTACACTAACTGCTGGTCCCAGGAAAGCAAATTTGTACTCTTCCATCAGTTTCAAGTCCAAGGAAACAGTTACTCAATCCAATTGCTGCCACCCATGGCAAAGCACCTCTAAACCTCACAGAACTGTATCAAGTACAGGCTTTGCAAGCCCTGCTCTGATCTGGAAAACATAGCCATTCGCCAGGGATATACCGGGGATTTAGGGCTACTATTCTCCCTGGCACTACAGAACCCATTCCAAAAACTAGGAAATACTAAGTACTTCACCAAGTGCCTAGACATCAGAATAGAGACACAAGAAATATGAGAAAACAAGAAACTATCTCTCCCCAAAAGGAACACGGTAATTCCTCACAAACAACAGACAACACAAAACAATTCAAAATGTCAGAAACAGAATTTAAAACTCAATGAAATGTAAGAAAAAATGGACAATCAATTCCAGGAATTGAGAAAATCATTCTATGACATGAAGGAGGAATTCCATAGACACCCTAAAAAAGAATCAAACAAAACTTCTGGAGATAAGGAATACAACCCAAGAAATAAAAATCTCCCTTAAAAGCATTAAAAGCAGATTAGACCATGCAGAAAAGAATTGCTGATCTAGAAAAAAAAAAAAAAAAAAAAAAAAAAACCTCTGACATAGTCCAAACCACCAAAAAGAATGAAAAAGGTAACAAAATGAAGATAACATATGGGAAATATTTGATTCTGTTAAATACTTAGATAGGCATAAAATAGGTATTACAGAAGGCAGAGGCTGGAAAAGTTGTAGAAAAATTTCTTTCATGAAATATTATCTGAAAACTTTCAGAATCTAGAGAAAGTATTCCAAATAGAATCAACATAAGATGATCCTTCTCACGGAACATAATAGTTATCAGTAGACTGGTAAAAATTAAAGACAAAGACAAGATTCTAAAAATGGCAAGAGAGAACCATTAGGTTACCCACAAAGGCTAACCTATCAAACTTCTCAACCAAAATGGTGTAGGCCAGGAAAAAATGGGAAGGCATATATAAAATGCCAATAGAAAAAAATATTTCGACCAAGAATACTATACTTGTCAAGATTATCCTTCAAATGGGAAGAAGAAATAAAATTATTCTCAAACTAAAACTGAAAGAATTTACCAACACCAGACCAGCTCTTCAAGAAATACAAAGGGCTACTATATTAGGAAAATGAAAGGGACAAATAGAACACAAAATAAGAATAAGCCCACAAATTTTGATAATAGCTTTGACTGTTAATAGATTAAATTCTCCAATTAAAAGACAGACTGACTGAATGAATTATATGCTTCTTACAAAAAATATACCTCATTAATAAAGATATACATAGATTAAAAGTGAAAACCTGGGAAAAGACATTTCATGCAAATAGAAACCAAAAAACAATTAGAGTCACTATACTGAACACCAGAAAAAATAGACTTCAAGGCAAAAACCATAAGAAGAGACAAAGAAGGACACTATATAGTACTTAAAAACACTAATACACCAAGATACAACATTTATAAATATTTATATACCAAACACTGGAGAACTCAAATACATGGGGAGAAAAACCCTAGGAAATAATTACAATGAAGTGATAACCCTCAGAATGGTAGAAAATATTCACAAACTATGCTTCAAATAGGGGCTGATAATCAGACTATGCAGGGATCTCAAGCAGCTTACCTCCCTTCCCCAAATATCCAATTAAAATATGGATCAGTGAGCTGAACAGTCAACTCTCCAAGGAAGACATATGAACAGCCAAAAAGCATATGAAAAATGCCCAATATGCTCTTATCATTAGGGCAATGCAATTCAAAACCACAATGAGCTACCATTTAACCCCAGTCAGAATGATTATGGTTAAAAAAATAAAGAATGATAAATGCTAGTTAGGCTATGGTGAAAAGAAAACCCTACTATGCCGTTGTGGAAAAGTGAATTGGTACGGTCACTGTGGAAAACAATATGGAGATTCCTCAAAAACCTACAAATAAAATTACCATATGACCCAGTATTGCCACTCTTGGGTATCTACTCAAAGGATAGGAAAACAGAAAGACACCTGCACATTCATGTTTATTCTAGCATTATTTATAATTACTAAAAAGTGGAAACAACCAAAATGTTCAACAGATGACTGGATTGTAAAAATGTGACACATAGGGACCAGCAGTTAGTGTAATGGCTATGTCGCTGAACTCCCACATAGTCGACTGCGGTTCGAGTGCCGACCCGGTGGCTTAAACTCATGCCGGGCGCATGTGCGTGCATGCCCAAGATCCCGAGAGGAGAATGGAGGAGAAGAGACTGCGGCGTGGCCATCCCCGGGGGTTTGGGGGGTGGGTGATTTCTCGCTTTTTATCTCTCTAGCTCTCTCTGTCTGCCTGGCGAGCATATGCATCCTATAGCAAAAAAACCTCTTCAAAAAAAAAAAATGTGACACATATACACTATGGAATATTAGCCATAAAAAACAATGAGATCATGTCATTTGATACATAGTGGATGAATATGGAAGACTGAAAGCTACGTAAATCTAGCCAGGCTATGAAAGACAGACACTGTATGTCCCTGCTCAATATGCACTGAATGTCTGTACTCTGGCAACAACTGAAAAATTGGAAGGTGTAATAGCAGGAAGTTGGGCAAGTGTAGATAGATACCAGAGATTGTATAGTAGGGTAAGGGTGGTGGGAGGTGGGAGGGAGGAACTCAGGGGAAAAGAAGAAGAAAAACCTTAATGGGCACAAGAATGGAAAGTTGTCTGTTGATGATGTATGGGTCATCGGGAAAGATATCATGCATTTTTCCTTAGAAAAACCTAGAAAACACATCATGACTTTCCCGAGGACCTACTGGTATATGTATTGTATTACCTAATGGTAATATCTTTGACTTGATCGACATGGACTGCATACATACTGAGAAAAACCATGTTGTATACTGAGAAAAACCATGTTGTACAATGATTAAATGTAATAAGTGGCAAAGAGCAATGATGAGGAAAAACTGTCAGGATATGCCAATTATCTATAGGAAGTCTAAAATGGATCTAATTAGAGCACATGCTTGTTTATTACAGTATTTGTTTAAAAAGTTTTACTTGACCTGTGTTTATTGCTATACCTGTTTCAGGGATATATCAGATTACAGAGAAAAATAAAAGTACTCTTACCTGGGGCTGAAGCTGAAGACAAGGAAATGTTGTGAGGGCCCATGCAACTTGTTCTTCATTTTCAGCCAGTGTTACAGTGCATGTACTATAGACCAGAATACCCCCTGGTTTCAACAGCTGAACTGCCTAAAGAAAACTACGATCAGATCATGTGGGAGTCCAGCATCCTCAACCACCACACCACTTGGCAGCCCCCTTCACTGTATTCTTATCTTTGCTTTTGCTTGTATTTACCTTTTCAGCAATGCTTTTACTGATCCCTCTGTGTAATACTCCAAATATCCAATCCAGTACTCCTAATTCCCATCCTTCCTTTTAGTTTGCTTCACAGGTCCACAGTAGTACTGCCTTATAACATACTACTATGTAACTTATTTATTTACTCACCTCCCCTATTAGAATAGAAGCCCCATGAATAAGAGCAGGGATTATTTGCCTGTTTTTTCACTACTGTATTGTCAACATCTAGGATAGTGTCTTCTGCACAGCCTGATTTTTCACTCCCCCCCTCTCTCTTTCTCTCTCTCTCTGGTGAGTGCAATTAAAATAATGATAATAAATTACTTTTTTTTTTTAAAAAAAAAGTAATTCTTTTTTAAGACAGAGTAAAATGTTTCAAATTCATTACATAGCAAAGAAATTCTATTGCCTACATAATCTTAAAGAGTGAGTTAAAATAAAAGATAGCTCCCTATATTTAAAACTAGGTCTTTTCAGTCTGAATAATATAAATTTTACCATTTTTAGGGGCCAACCACAGTTCAATTCCTGACATGGTAGCTTTCTTTCTCACTTTCTCTCTCTCTGGTCTAACTAAAAAGTAATAATAAAATAAGTAGAATTAAATAAAATAATTATTAAAAAAGTGTATCAACATAAAAGATAGCTCCCATATTTAAAACTAGGTCTTTTCAGTTTAAATAATATAAATTTTACCATTTTAACCGTACAACTCAATGACATTCAATACATTTAATTTTTTTGGCAAGGTTTTTTTTGCTATAGGGTGCGTGCGCTTGCCAGAAAGACCGAGAGAGACAGAGAGACAGAAGTGAGAAATCACTCCCCATGGGGATGGCCATGCTGCAATCCCTTTTCCTCCATTCTCCCCTTAGGATCTTGGGCATCCATGCACACGTGTCCGGCTTGAGTTTAAGCCACCGGGTCCAGGACTTGAACTGTGGTCGACTACATGGGAGTTCAGCAACATAGCCATTACGCATCTGCTGGTCCCAATACATTTACATTTTTTGTGCGACTATCTCTAAATTTGCCTATTCTATTACTATTTTGTTTGTTTGTTTGTTTTTGAGGAGAGATCTTTGTTATAGGGTGTGTATACTAGCCAGAGAGACAGAAAGCAAGAAATCATCCCCTGGAGAGGATGACCTCAACACAATCCCTTCTCTGCTCTTGGGATTTGGGGCATGTATGCACTTGCTTGGCATGAGTTTTAAGCCCTGAGTCCAGGACTTGAATCCTGGTTGACTATGTGGGAGCCCAGCAATGTAACCATTATGCCACCTGCGAGTCCCTTACTATTACTGTTCTATAAAGTGAAATCATCATACTATGTTTTTTCTTTTGTGAATAAAGCTGCTATGGACACTGCTCTCAGTGGTTTAAACATCAAACTATTGAAAAATAACTTTCTTTCATAGGAAAGCATCTCTTCATACCACAGTAAACAGTTTCCGCTGTAATGGCTGATACGATGTCACTTCCTTCAAGGTCCAACCACAGGCCATATTTGGTCTCTGTCCCATTCCACTACAGGGTGCATCAAGAAGAATTCGGTCAAAAGACTCTGGTAAGAATGGAGGTTTCCCTATAAAGAGAATTATAAATGTATTTCCTATTTGACCCATTTATCTGGAATAGAAAACTTCTGAGATAAACAGTGGATCAGAAATTTAAAAGTACAATCTAGATCAGAAAATAATTTCTTCCTTTAATCAAGTAATTCTCACTTTAAACTTAATATAGACTTGACTTTGTCAAAAGGTTAGAAATGTGGGTATTATAGTGGGGGTTATTCATTCTGTTGAAATAGTTTTTACCAAGGCCTAATCAAACAAGATTTTGTACACCCAACTTCGAAAACCACAATTCATAAGAACCATGGCCTGAAATTAATTCTAATTATTCTAAAAACTGATATTTCTCTTGATAATTCCTGTTTCAGACAGCCCTAGAAAAAAAGAAAGCAACTGGTTGTAGTCAAACAGAGTGAATATGGTTCTGGTATTTCTCAGTGTCTTATTTTGTGTGGCTATTAGTATGGTTATGGTCTAGATAGAGGTCATACCCCTCCTGGATCTCCCATCAAGTTTCTCTTTGTATACCTGGATACTTTTCTCCATTCTAACTTCTAGTCTATTTTAGCATTACTATATAAAGTTATAAAAATAAACAGTCCACTTATACATTTATTCTATCTACCAGCATACAAGA
>NW_006160168.1:400399-433624 GCF_000334495.1 Tupaia belangeri chinensis | reverse complement strand
GCTTTTAAAACTATCTGATTTGCAGGGACCAGCAGTTAGCGTAACGGCTATGTCGCTGGACTCCCATGTAGTTGACCGCAGTTCAAGTTCCGGACCTGGTGGCTTAAACTCATGCCAGGCGCATGTGCCTGTGTGCCCAAGATCCTGAGAGGAGAATGGAGGAGAAGGGATTGTGGCATGGCCATCCCCCCTGGGAGGTGATTTCTCACTTTCTGTCTCTGTCTTCCTGGTGAGCACATGCACCCTACAGCAAGAAAAAAAAAAAAAGCTCAAAAAAATACCCCAAACAAACAGAAAAAAACAAATGCTAAAAGTTCTTCAAACTTCAAAAGAAAAAAAACACACACTAAATGAAACATTTAAAGATACAAAATTCATACAGACATATTCAAAATACTCTTATTTTTGAGAGATTTTTGCTATAGGGAACATGCACTTAGCGGAAAGACAGAGACAGAAAGACAGAACACAAGAAATGACCTCCCCAGAAGAAATGGCCACACAGCAATCCCTTCTCTTCCCTTTTCCTCTTGAGATTTTGGGCATAAACTCACATGCACCTGGTATGAATTTCAAGAAGTCACGTCCAGGACTTGAACCACAGTAGGCCATGTGGGAATCCAGCAATATAACCATCATGCCATCTGCTGGTTCCCCAGAATGCTCTTAATACTGTGTGATATGTGAACAATTTATATCTTTGGTATGAAAACTAAAAGGCAAAACATTTGTTTAAGAGGTTTTTACCTTATAGCATGTGTGTTTACCAGAGAGAGAGAGAGAGACAGAAACAGAGGGAAAGTGAGAACTCACACCCTAGGAGGGGATGTACATATCATAATCCCTTTTACTCGATTCTCCTCCTGGGATCTTGGGCATGCACGCACATGTGCCCAGCTTGATTTTTTTTTTGTTTTTTTGAGAGGTTTTTCACTATAGGGCCCGTGCGCTCACCAGACAGAGAGAGACATAGAGACAGAAAGCAAGAAATCACCCCCCATGGGGGATGGTCACGCCGCAATCCCTTCTCCTCCATTCTCCTCTCGGGATCTTGGGCATGCACGCACATGCGCCTGGCGTGAGTTTAAGCCACCGGGTCCGGGATGCGAACCGTGGTCGACTACGTGGGAGCCCAGCAACATAGCCATTACGCTAACTGCTGGTTCCCCCCAGCTTGATTTTTAAGCTACTGGGTCCGACTTAAACTGCAGTAAGCCATGTGGAAGTCTAGTGACATAATTGCTATGCCACTTGCTGGCCCCAAGGCAAAACTTTTAAAAGCAGTAATAACTACTATAATCTGTTTAGAGATAGGCAATGTGGCACATGTGCCCAAATCCCATGAGGAGAATAGAGGAGAAGGGACTGCAGCATGGCCAACTCTCCTGGGGGGTGATTTCTCACTTTTTCTCTTTCTCTCCAGTGAGCACACCCTATAGCAAAAAAACCCACTCGCTTAAATAAAAAATGTAAATTGTAACAGAAAATTCAAAAGGTGGGAAGAAAATGTAGTTACACTGTATGTTTTTCCTATTTTTGTTTTTTATTATTATTATTATTTCTAAGTTCATTTGTTTCCTCCACCAGAGAAAGAAAACAGACAAGCAATCCCAGAGGGTCTTTATGCCATGATCCACCTCCCAGTTTCAGCCGAAACAGACCACAGCATACAAACATGCCTGGCTTTCTCAGAGAGGTCCTGGTAGATGAACCATGGCCTTTCTCATGTGGATCTACCTAAACCAATACCTGGCTTCACTTTTTATTTTTGTTACAATCAAAATTATCAGTTGAAAGTACATTCCTTGTTATAACTTTAAGATGCTTTCATAAGCCTCGGGAACCAGCAGTTAGCGTAATGGCTATGTCGCTGGACTCCCACGTAGTTGACTGCGGTTCGCATCCTGGACCCGGTGGCTTAAAACTCACTCTGGGCGCGTGTGCGTGCGTGCCCAAGATCCCGAGAGGAGAATGGAGAAGGGATTGCGGCGTGACCATCCCCCGGGGGGGTGATTTGTCGCTTTCTGTCTCTGTGTCTCTCTGTCTGTCTGGTTGGTGAGCGCATGTGCCCTATAGCAAAAAAAATAAATAAAAAAATAAAAAAAGAACCCCCCCAAAAAAAAAAAAAAAAGATGCTTTTCATAAGCCTCATGGTGGCCACAAGGCCAAAACCTATAATACATACATTAAAATTAGAAAGCAAGGAATCAAAATACACTACAAGAGAAAAAAGTCACTTAAGAAAGAAATGTAATAAAAAGAAGAAACAAAAATATACGAAACAACTAGAAAACAATGAACAAAATGGGAGTTGTAAGTCCTTACCTCTCGATAATTATCAACACTTTGAATACAAATGGATCAATTCTCCAAGTGAAAGACATAAGAGTGGATGAATGAATTGAAAAAAAGACCTAACTATCTGCTGCCTATAAGAGACTGACTTCGCCTGTGCAAAAATGCATACACTGAAAATTAAATGATAGAAAAAGTTATTCTGTGCAGATGGAAACCACAAAACGAGGAGTAGCTATGCTTATAACATCAAATAAACTAGATTTTAAGACAAAAACTGTGTAAGGGTACTAAGATTGTTATATAATAAAAAAGCCAATACACAAAGATAATCTAACAATTATAAATATTTATGTACATAGATGCACCCAACATCAAAGCACTTAAATATATAAAGCAAGTACTAATAGAACTAAGGAAGAGGTAGACTGCAATACAATAATAGTAGGGGATTTCAGCACCCACCCCACTTCAGCGATGGATACGTTATCCAACAGAGTATCAACAAAGAAACAATTGAAAATAAACTGCATTGTAGACTAGGTACCTAGCAGACATAAATAACATTCTATCCAACAGCTACAGAATACATATTTTTACCCACACCACATGAAAAATTCTCCCTGCAGAGCAAACATCAGGGCACAAAAAAAGTCCCAAGAAATTTTTAAAATGTTGAAGTACATTAAGTTTTTTTTTTCAGACTACATTGGGGAAAAAAAAAAAGAAATTAGAAATCAATTAACAAGAGGTGCTTTGGGAACTGTATAAATTAAACATGCTTCTAAAAAACCAGTGGATTGATACAAAATGTGAAAAATATTTAAAAAACTTCTTTAAACAAATAAAAATGTAAACAACAAAACCTTTAAGACACAGAAAAAGCAGTTCTAAAAAGAGAATTTTATAGGGAAAAAAGAAAGCCTACATGGGCCAGTGGTGTGGTGATTAAGGCAGCTGGATCCCAGACTAGCGACTTAGAAAACATCCAAGAGGAGGGAAAAATGAAGAAGGAATTGCAACATGACCATCTCACAAGGGAGATTCTTTCTGTCTCTGCATGTCTCTCTGACTCTGGTCAGTGAGTGTATGCCTCTTCTAACAAATTAAAAAAAAATATTCTGGAGCTGAAAAATAATTAATGAAATTAACAATGCAGTTGAGAGCATCAAAAGCAGAACTGATCAAGCAGAATGTGTGAACTCAAAGAGAATTTATTTAAAAATATATAGAAAAGAGAAAAAGATTACAAAATAATGGCAGAAGATTACAGGACATGTGGGATAGCATCAAAAAAGCAAATTTTTAAATTACAGGAGTTCTAGCACGAGAGAAACACAAGAAACCTTTCCAAATATGGAAAAGATATAAATATCCAGATACAAGAAGGTCAAAAATCTCCAAGAAGATTTAACCCAAATAAGACCTCCCCAAGGCATATAATAAAAGTGTCAAAAACAGAGCCAGCCCCATAGCTGTGGTTAAGGGAGACAGATCCTACATGATGACCAGTTATTTGAGTTCCAGCCCTGAGGGCTTGAAAAACATTCCAAGTCCAAGTGTGTATTTCCAAAATTTCAACAGAATGGAGAAATGAAGGGTATATAGTGTGACCACACTCCACTGGGGAATGCTTTTTCTTTTTACTTTGTCTCTATGTCTCTGGTAAGTAAACATGTCCTCTGGCAATTAGAAAAAGAAGAACCATCCCGGACCCAGTGGCTTAAACTCACACGGGGCATGTGTGTGTGTGTGTGTGCCGAAGATCCAGAGTGGAGAATGGAGGAGAAGGGATTGCGGTGTGGCCATCCCTCCTGGGGGGTGATTTCTTGCTTTCTGTCTCTCTGTCTGTCTGGCGAGCGCACGCGCCCTATGGCAAAAACCTCTCCATAAAAAAAGATGATGCTATTAAAAATAATAGCTACAATAAATGGTTGATGAATACACAATATAAAAAAACATAGTGACAAAAAACATAAAATGTGAGGGAGGAGAGAGTAAAATCCTTTTTTTGTTTTTTTTTGGAGAGGTTTTCGCCATAGGCAGCGTGCGCTCGCCAGACAGACAGAGAGACAGAAAGCAAGAAATCACCCCCCAGGGGAGATGGTCACGCCGCAATCCCTTCTCCTCCATTCTCCTCCCGGGATCTTGGGCATGCACGCACACGCACCCAGCAAGTTTTAAGCCACCGGGTCTGGGACGCGAACCACGGTCGACTACGTGGGAGTCCAGCGACATAGCCATTACACTAACTCCTGGTTCCCAAGAGAGTAAAATCTTGAGTTTTCTTTATATATGTATTTTGTGTGTATATTATCAAAGTTAAGTTGTTATCAGCTTAAAATAACCTGTGATAAAATGTCTTAAGTCAGTTTCATAGTAACCACAAACCAAAAGTATTGACAGATAGACAAAAGATAAAAAGGAATAAAAGCATGCTACTAGAGAAAGCCACCAAATCACAAAGATTCAAACAAAAGATTTATAGAACCAGAAAGCAATTAACAAAATGATAGTAGTTAAGTCCTTAACTATCAATACTTATCTTAAATATAAAGGAACCAAATTATCAAAAAAAAAAAAGAGTGGCTATAGATAAAATGGATAAACAACAGGATGACAACAAAAACTCAAAAACTCAACTAACTATATGCTCCCTTCAAAAGAATCACTTTACCTCTAAGGAAACACATATAATAAAAGTAATGGGAAAAGATATTCCATACAAAAGGGGAAACCAAAAGGGAACAAGTATACCTATACTTGGAACAGATAAATTTTAAAGAAATTTTAATTAAAAAATTATAACATGGCATGGTAGTTAAGGCACTAGAACCCCATAGGGTTGACCATAATTCAGGTCCCCCAGACCTGGTGGCTTTCTCTCTCTCACATACTCCCCATAGCAAATTTAAAAATAATAAAATGTATAATTCTTTTTAAAAAAAAAATGGTAAAAACAGACAAAATCATTATGCAGTAAGAAAGGAACCAATTCATCAAGAGTGGTCATCAAAAATCCCCAGCCCATCCAGGCAGGGGTACTGTGTTCTGTGATGCACCTTGGATTGCCAGTAGGTAAATGGGGAGTTGTGACCAGTAAGACGCAAAAGCCACAATGATCAGCAGGATTGTTCCCATCAAGCTTATGTGTGGAAGACATCTAGCAAGGTTTTTCACCTCTGGAAGAAAGCCCTTAGAAACACAAGGGGATTTCAAAAAGTGCATGAAAGAAACTGAATGTACCCATTTATTTTATTGCAAAAATATCTGAAATCCACTCATAGTTTTTTCATCATCCACATTCTCATAAACTTTTTAAGTCCTCTTGTATATGAAGATCTCAAGAAAAAAAAGGTAAAAACCCTTTAAGTGCAAGGTATGGCTAGGTTAGTGGCTTTAGAAACTATATTTTGCTGTTAAATATCTGGAAAGCTGCAAGGACAGATGACAGGGCTGTGGACATTTTACCTGGTGATGAAAAGAAAGCACTGACTGGGGAAGGATACCTTTATATCATATTTTAATACTGATGTAAATAGTTTCCATTAGAAGCAAATAAGTTCAGGATCTGTACCTTAGAGGAAGAAACAGACCTGCAAGTTTTGGGTCCATGGTTCAAGTTATGTTGAAACATGACACACAAAAAAGCAATAGCTTCTTCACGGAGGTATAAAAACAAAGTGCTGGGTAGGCTGGAGAGTGAGTATTCTGTCAAAGGTCTGGGACTGCTAGGTGGCTGAGGTAGAGGAGCAAGCACAGGCTGAATGGAGGAGCCCATCTCAGAACCATGCCCTACCTCCTCAAGATCAGTGTGCACATAAGCTTTCCAATACTGCCTAGCCAGAGGCTGGTCATGTGAAGTGCAAGGGCAAGGTCAGGGAAGGGAGGGCAATGGCAAGAAAAGCCAAGGGGGATGGCAAAGGCTAAAAGAAGTCAAGGGAGTACAAGGCCAAGACCAAGGGAAATCAGAGCCAAGGGCAGGAACATCAAGGGCAAAACTAAGGCAAAGCAGGGGCAAGGCAAGGACAGGGAAATCAAAGGAAGCCAAGGTCAAGTGAAGTCAAAGGAAGCAAGGAAGGTGAGGGAGGGGGCGATGAAATTAGAAGAAGGGGCAAAGCCAAAAGCAAGGCCGGGTAAAGTTGAAGGAGGGCAAGGGAAGGAAAGCCATGGCCAAGACAAGGGAAGTCAGGCTAAAGGCAGGGAAGTCAAAGGCTAACATGGCCAGGAGAAATCAAGAGCAAGGTTGGGAGGCAAGGCCCAAGGCCAGAGAAGCCAAGAGCATGAAAGATAAGGGACGTCAAGAACAAGGACAATAAAGGCAAGGGACAACAAGGTTATGGCCAAGACCAAGGTCATGGCCAAGAAAGGGAAGACAAGAGACTTCAAAGATTAAGGCCATGGTCAAAAGTAGGAAAGGTAGGAAACTTCAAGGCCATTGTCAAAGTCAAGGTCAAGGGAAGGCAAGAGACTTCAAGATCATGGTCAGGATCAAAGCCAAGGTCAGACAAAGTCATGTTCAAGATCAAGTTCAAAGTCAAATTCAAGATCAAGTGCAGGGACCAGCAATTAGCGTAACAGCTATGTTGCTGGACTCCCATGTAGTCAACCGCGGTTCGCATCCCAGACCCGGTAGCTTAAAACTCATGTCGGGCGTGTGTGTTGCATGTCCAAAATCCCAAGAAGAGAATAGAGGAGAAGGGATTGCGGTGAGGCTATCCCCCTGGGGGGTGATTTCTCGCTGTCTTTCTATGTCTGTCTGGCGAGCGCACGCGCCCTAAAACCTCTCAAAAAAAAAAAAAAAAAAAAAAAAAAAAGATCCAGTGCAAGGAAGGTAGGAAACTTCAAGGTGATTGTCAAGGTTAAAGCCAAGGTCAAGTTCAAAGTCAAGGTCAAGGACCAGCGAGAGACTTCAAGGTCAAGATCAAAGTCATGGTCACACTCAAGGCCATGGACAAGGTCAAGTTCAAATCCAAGGTTAAGAGTAGGGCATTCTACTCAGTTTCAAGCCTAAAGTCAGACATGTATTCACAGATATGTATGTATCAGCTGAACTTGCTACTGAAATTAGTTATATTTAAGAAATTGTGTGAATCAATAAAATGTGGGAAATAATTGTAGATACCTGAGACAGTGTAGGAGGAGGGTGGGAAATGGCAGAGGGTGAGAAATAGGGGTAAAATATTTATGTATGAAATGTGTGTGTGTGTGTGTGTGTGTATACACACACATACATGTGTGATTATGGCACTATGCAGTATATTCTGGATGGGAAATCACATTTTGTATGCTGTGACGATGCTCAGGGAATGAATGTAAATTAATTAATTAAAAAAATTTTTCAGAAGAAAATTACAGTGAGGTTGTAACTAGATTCCAGCTTTGTCTATAAGGTATTTTGTGAATCAATAAAATGTGGAAAAAAAGTTTAGTATGGAAGGGAGAGAGGGGAAAGGGGAAGGAAAAAACAAGTAAAAGTATGTTTAATTGACAAAAAAAATGAAAGGCTATTTGCTGATAAGTTATAAAGTAATCTCTTTGGCTTGACTGACATGCATAGTATTTGTGCTAGAAGAAGAAATGTACACTGTAAAGATGTGATTAAATGTACATAAATTAATTGGAAAAAAGAAATTACAAAATAAAACAATAGGTACAGAAAAAACATTTGACAGAATTCAATATCCTTTCATGATTTAAAAAAAAACAACCTCTCAAAATATTAGGTATAGAAGAAACGTACCTCAACACAACAAAAACCATATACGAAAACCCAGGGCTAGCATCATGGTTAATGATAAAAAGTTGAAAATTTTTACTCCAAGATCAGGAACAAGAAAAGGATGCCCATTCTTACTACTTCTATTCAATACAGTACTGGAAGTCCTAGCTAGAGCAATTAGGAAGAGAAACAAATAAAGAAATGAAAGAAGTCCTAAGGAAAAGAAAGAAGTAAAATTGTTTGTTTTCTGAAGACATACTCTTATATTAAAAATGTTAAAGATTCTACCAAAAAACTGTTAAAACTTATAAACAATTCAGTAAGGTCACAGGATACAAAATGATCAGGAGCAATTCTATATACTTATAAGAAACTAGGTAAAAAAGAAATTAAGAAAATGATCTTTTTTACAATAAAAAAAAAGACAAATTAGGAGTAAATTTAATCAAGGAGATAAAACATCTATATACTAAACAGTATCACCCATTAATAAAATAGGGACCAGCAGTTGGCATAATGGCTGTGTCGCTGGACTCCCATGTAGTCAACTGCGGTTTGAGTCCTGGACCCAATGGCTTAAACTCATACCGGGCGAATGTGTGTGCATGGCAAAGATCCCAAGAGAAGAATGGAGAAGAGATTGCAGCATGGCCATCCCCACGCAGGGGTGATTTCTCACTTTTTGTCCCTCTGTCTCTGTGGTGAGCACAAACAACTTATAGCAAAAACCTCTCAAAAATTAGTAAAATAAAGAAATGGATAGATATCTGTGGCAAAACTGAAGTGAGACCATCTTGAAGCGAATCCAGCATTTGAACAACCTGATCTCTGTGTGTCCCCAAAGTCCTTGGCTACCTTCACAAAGCTACAATGTAGCCAAAGCTTGTCTAATAATCAGGCCTATCATCCTTATCCAGGGGCTGGTAGGTCTCTAATCATACTTAAGATACAGTATTGCTACACCAAAACCTCCAATATCTCCTATATATGTCCTCCATTACAAGGCCATCCTGTACAAACTATACAAACATATGATTTGGAGGTGTGAAGATTTACTTTACAGTCACCTATAATCTCATTTATGTCAGTAAATTCCTTTATTATACTCGTAATCAATAAACTGAATTTGTCTGGCTCATTCTTTAATCTCTGGCTCCTTCAAGACTCAGAAATTGTTTTGTTTACACGGCTTCACTTTTTGAAACAATATCCTATGTTCATGGATTAGAGAAATTAATATTGTTAAAATGGCCATACCACACAAAACAATCTACAGATTCAACACAATCCTTATTAAAATTACAATGTCATTTTTCACAGTTAAACAATCTTAAACAGTGCCATGTAATGGTGCAATGGTAAAACACAAAACTATGCAAGGCACCTCTACATTGGAAGGTGCTAGGTTCAAATCTAGAAACGTCCCTAAGCATACTGAACACAAGCATGCCCATGATCTGGGGCTCGGTGAAGGCTGGGGATGAGTCATGGTATGAAGATCTTGTTAGGGTGCTATCTCTCTTTCTGAAGAAATAATAATAAAAGTTTTTTCAAAAAGTAACTATCTAGGGAACCAGCAGTTAGCGTAATGGCTATGTCGCTGGACTCCCACGTAGTCGACCGCGGTTCATGTCCCGGACCCGGTGGCTTAAAACTCACGCCGGGCGCGTGTGCGTGCGTGCCCAAGATCCCGAGAGGAGAATGGAGGAGAAGGGATTGCGGCGTGACCATCCCCCCTGGGGGGTGATTTCTCGCTTTCTGTCTCTATGTCTCTCTCTGTCTGTCTGGCGAGCGCACGCGCCCTTGAATAATAATAAAAGTTTTTTCAAAAAGTAAACTATCTTGGGATTAGTAGTTGGTGTAATGGCTATGTCGCTGGACTCCCATGTAGTTGACCATGGTTCGATTCCTAGACCTGGCAGTTTAAACTGACACCAGGCCCATGTGCATGCGTGCCCAAGATCCCAAGAAGAGAATGGAGGAGAAGGAATTGTGGTGTGGCCATCCCCCCTAAGAAGTGATTTCTAGCTTTCTGTCTCTTTGTCTCTCTCTGTCTTTCTGGCAAGTGCATACCCTCTATAGCAAAACCCTCTCCAAAAAAAAAAATGTATCCTACAATTTGTATATACCATAAAACATAGCAGATAATCAAGGTAATCTTGAGCAAAAAGGATAAAGCTGGAGTATCATACAATTGACTTCAAAGTATACTATACACCTGCAAAAGTCAAATGGCATAATACTACTAGGTTATCAGGAAAATCATGAGGGTTTGTTTTTTTTATGTTTTTCTATGCAAAAATGCCTCATGACTTTCCCAACAATCCAACAGAATAGAAACAGACATATCAACCAATGGAACAAGATAGAGTGTCTAAAAATAGGTTTATCCATTTACAGACAATTTTTGATAAAGGTACCAAGAATACAAAATGGGGATAGTACAGTTTTTCTAATAAATAATCAGGGGCCAGCCACTGTGGCACACCAGTGACATGAATCTCTATGATACTGAAGTCATATGGGAAGGTCCCAGGTTCATGTACTAAAGTATCCCCGTACACACCAAGCATGTGCACGTGTCCCCATAATCTTGGTTGGCTAAGGCTGGATCATATCATGTAGAACCTGTTGGATATCTGTGGCTCTTTCTGTATCTCTCTTTTTCTCCCTCTCTCTCCCCCATGGAAAAATGGGTGGAAGGATATTAAAAACTAGTGATAAAACTTAGTAAACAAATGGTGCTGGTCAAACCAGATATTCACATGCAGGGAAAACTGGATATTAGAACACAGAAGAGTCAAATTAGAACCTTATATACCATATATAAAAATAAACTTGGTCAGCTAGTGGTGTGGTGGTTAGTGTGGCTGGATCACACATGGCTGACTATGTGGTCCAAGTCCTGCGCCGACCAGCTTGAAAAACGTACTGGGGGTATGTGTGTGCATGCCCCAAATCTCGGGAGAATAGAAAAGAGTAACTGTCAAATGTCTCATCACAAAAAATACTGAGGTGATGAATATGTTAATTAGCTTTTAAATCATTTCATATAGTGTATACTTATGTGTGTGTATCAAAATATTACACAGTATCCCATAAATATAATTATGATTTTTAAACTAAAAATAATAAATAAATGCAAAATTTTACTCACCTTTTGTGTCCTCAACCATATCAAGTTTAAGTGCCTTTGTTCCGTCAAAACAAAACGCCCTGATGGAATGCAGCTTTAACAATGAAGCATTCTTCTTTATTTTTTCTACTTTGTTGGGTATTTTATCCAATGCTATTACTTCTCCCTAACAAATAAACAAAAATAAAGCATCAATCCAAAGCAGTCATGAAAATTAACTATGAGAAAAAATGGAGTCCAGAATATGGTATAGAAAGTTAAGGCAGCTGGATCCCACATGGCCAACTGCACGGTTCAAGTCCTAGATATTTGACAAACATGCCAAAAATGTGTGTGAGCATGCCAAAAATCCTAAGAGAAAAACAGAGAAGTGACTATGGCCTGGCCATCCATCTGGGAGGTGCTTTCACACTTTCTCTCTCTCTTCTCTTCTCTTCCTCAGTCTCCAGAGTGTACACATCGTATGACAAAATGCTTTAAAAGTTTTGAGAAGATCTGGTGAAAAATTATGATCTTCCCCACTTTACACTCATCCTACTATTTCTTCCCAAACAGTATTTTTTAAAAAATAATTATTTAGCTTTATTGATTATTATTATTTTTAAGTTTGCCATAGAGCACTTGCACTCACCAAAGAGAGATGTGGGGAAAGGAGAAGGACAAGTGAGAATGCAAGTTGCCACATCCAGGACTCAAACCATGGTTGGTCCATATGGGAATCCAGTGCCTTAATCATCACGTGCCTGGTGGCTTCACCTCCCATCCCACTTTAAAAGCTCGATCTGTTTACCAAATGTACATAAAATTCACATTAAATACTTAATTATTTTTTAAAATATCTTTTTTGGAATATTAATCTTCTTATAATGGCTAGCTTCTTTTAGTCAACAAAACTCAAAATTAATAATTGTGCCTGCAATCTTCTGAAGAAACAAAAATTCACTGCTGATAAACATTAACAATCACCTATTTAATGTATCTTGCTCATCTATCTCCAAATGAGAGTGAACCAGTGCTATGAGACATATACCATCTGCTGGCTCTAACTTCTGTATATTTTATAGCAAAATGTTCAAGAAAGGCATTAAAAAAGAGTTCGGAAGTAATTTTATATTAACACTTCAGTTAAGTTAAAGTCAACAACAAGAAGTGGCCACAATTTTAAGAATGCATTGTGACATTCATGATACTTTAAAACATATAATCCCCTACCTTATCTGTGGTTTTACTTTCCAATTTCGCTTTCTGTGATTTCAGTGACCTGCCAACAGCCATCATCCAGAAAACTGTCATGGCTTGATGATTCTGATCATCCAAAATAAATTATCTTCATTCTCATGTATCACAGTGCATACCCAATTCACCCACTTCATATAATATAAGCATTTCATCATCTTAATATCACACAAACACAATATATGTAGATATTTGGGGAGACAGAGACCACAGTCACAACATTTATCACAGTATATTGCTATGTTTTCATCATTTTGTTAGTAGTATTTTCTTCATCTCTTGCTATGTGTAATTTATAGACTAAATTTTATCATAGGCATGTATTGGGTCATCAGAAAAGTCAGGATGCATTTTTGCATAGAAAAACACATCATTGGTCCTAGTGACAATGGGGCAGATTGTAGGGTGAGTGTCAGGAAGACAGAGACTGTAAAGAGACCATGGATCACCTCTTCCCACACACCTCTGAACTCTCAGGTGTGTCAACTGGGCATCTAGAGGGTCTCACTCTTCCCTGCCCCCTGCCCCATAGGAATATCTAGTTTGTGCAATGATGGATGGGGTAGTTTGCAAGGTGAGTGTCAGGGAGACAGAGCTGCAGAAATTAACATCTACCCCCAACAGTTACTCTTGGAATATCTGGTGTCCTTTGAGACTTCATATTTTACTGAATTGTATCTTTTCCTTTAACTTCATCCTCCAGCTTTGACACAGGTATAACTGGTTCTGAGACTCTGGGAGAAACCTAGAATCTCATACACCATTTGCTGATCAAAACACAAGGCCCTCTTTGAAGAACACAGCAGAGAAGCAGAGCACATCTTTCCCCCAACATTACAGAATTAACTCTAAGAAATTAGAAAGAAACATGTAATCTATCAGATGACTACAAATCAGCCCAGAGGCACAAGGACTGTAAGAAACAAACAAACAAACAAAAATCTCTCTCCCTCAAGGCAAAAGAACAACTCCTCATCATCCACAGAAAGTACAACAGAACTTTTGGAAATATCAGATAAACAATTCAGAATATTCATAGTAACAAAACTAAATATGATGCAAGAGAAAAGAAAAAATGGACTCCAGGAGATGAGGAAGTCCTTCCATGATTTGAAAGAAGAAACAGACACCATAAAAAAGAATCAAATGGAACTGTTAGAGATTAAGGCTGTAAAACAGGAAATCAGAACCTCCCTCGAAAGCATTCAAAGAAGATTAGATCATGCAGAAGATCAAATCTTGGAATTAAAAGACAAAATCTCAGACCTAGAAAAAAATTACCAAAGAGGATGAAAAATTCAACAATAACAAAAAAATAATAAGGATAATATACGGGAAATACTAGATACCATTAAACACCCAAACATTCGGATAATTAGTATTCCTGAAAGTTAAGAATCTAATGAGGGCATTGATAATTTATCCCATGAAATCCTGGAAAAAAACTTTCTAAACTTAGAGAAGTATTCAAATATTCAGACCCAAGAAATACAAAGGATCCCAAATAGAATCAACCCAAGAAGATCCTCTCTATGACACTTCATATCTAGATTGGCCAAAATCACAGATAAAGACAAGACTCTGAAAATGGCAAGAGAGAAATGTCAAGTTACTTACAAAGGTTACCCATCAGACTAACATTGGACCTCTAAGCGGAAACAGTGCAAGCAAGGATAGAATGAGAAGGTATATTCAAAGTGTTAAAAGGAAAATAATTTCAACCAAGATTACTATATCCAGCAAGGTTATTCTTTTTTTTTTAGAGAGCTTTTCGCTATAGGGCGCGTACGCTCGCCAGCCAGACAGAGAGAGACATAGAGACAGAAAGCGAGAAATCACCCCCCAGGGGGGATGGTCATGCCGCAATCCCTTCTCCTCCATTCTCCTCTCAGGATCTTGGGCACGCATGCACACGTGCCCGGCGTGAGTTTTAAGCCACCGGGTCCAGGACGCGAACCGTGGTCGACTACGTGGGAGTCCAGCGACATAGCCATTACGCTAACTGCTGGTTCCCCAGCAAGATTATTCTTCAAATGGGAAGAAAAGATATACACATTCTCAGAAAAACAAAACCTGAAAGAATTTACCAACATCAGACCACCTTTCCAAGACGTACTGAAGGGAATACTATACCAGGAAAACTAAGAGAGACAGAAATAAGAGAACCAAAAACAACCAAGAAAATGGCTAACGTAATGGTAGGAACAAATCTGGAAATATCGACAATAACATTGAAGGTTAATGGATTAATTTTCCAATCAAGGGATACAGACTGGCTAAAAGAATTTAAAGGAAAAAAGAAAGAAACAAGCAAACAATAAAAAACAGAAACCCTCTATCTGTTGCCTACAAGAAATGCACCTCATGGATAAAGACATACATAGACTAAAAGTGAAGGGCTGGAAAAAGGTGTTCCAAGCAAATAGAAACCAAAAAAGGGCTGTAGTCACGATACTGATTTCAGACAAAATAAGCCTTAAGACAAAAACTGTAAAAAGATAAAAAGAAGATCATTATATTGTAGTAAAAGGGCTAATTCATCAAGAAGATATAACGTTTATAAATACCTATGTATCCAACTCAGGAGTACCCAAATATGTAAAGGCTGCTAGATCTAAAAGGAGAAGCGAACTGCAACACACAAATTGTTGAGGATCTCAACATCCCACTATCTCCTTTGGAGAGATCATCTATATAAAAATAAGCAAAGAGATACAGGATCTAAATGAAATCATAAATCAAGTGGATTTGACAGAATCCACTATAGAATCTTCCACCCCCAAACCACAGAACATACATTTTTCTCACCCCCATGTGGAACATTTCGAAGACTGACCATATGCGAGGGTGCAAAACAAGACTTTACAAATTCAAAGGCATAGAAACTATATCCAGCACCTTCTCCGACTATGATGGAATTAAACTTGATATTAATTTGAGAAAACCCTCAAAAATACACAAACATATGGAAACTAAACAGTCTACTTCTGAGTGACTTTACAATTTCTGAAGAAATTAAGACTGAAATCAAAAGATTCACTGAAATCAAAGATAATGAGTACACAAGTTTCTAAAACCTATGGGACACAATAAACACAAGCATAAGTGGGAAGCTCATAGCAATTAGTGCACATAAGAAAAAAATGGGGACCAGCAGTTAGCATAATGGCTGTGTCTCTGGACTCCCATGTTGTCAACCGCAGTTCAAGTTCCGGACCCGGTGGCTTAAACTCACGCTTGGCATGTGTGTGTGCATGCCCGCCCAAGATCCCAAGAGGAGAATGGAGGAGAAGGGACTGCAGGATGGCCATCCACCCCAGGGAGTGATTTCTCTCTTTCTGTCTGCCTCTCTCTGTCTTTCTGGCAAGTGCACGTGCCCCATAGAAAAAAACCTCTCCAAAAAAAGAAAGAAAAAGAAAAGAAAGAAAGAAAAACATGGATAAGTGGCAAATAGACAACCTAATCTAACATCATGCCTCAGGGAATTGGAAAAACTACAAAATAATCCAAGAAAAAAAAAAATCCAGGAGAAAATAATAAAGATTTGAGCAGAAATTAATGAAATAGAAAATAAATAAACTGGGACCAGCAGCTGCTGTAATAGCTATGTCACTAGACTCCCACATGGTCGATTGCGGTTCGAGTCCCAGACCCAGTGGCTTAAACTCATGCCGGGTGCGTGTGCATTCATGCCCAAGATCCCAAGAGGAGAAGGAAGGAGAAGGGATTGCAGCATGACCATCCCCCCTGGGGGGTGAGTTTTCACTTTCTGTCTCTCTGTCTTTCTGGCAAATGCACTTGCCCTACAGCAAAAAAAAAAAAAAACAAACCAAACCAAACCAAACCAAAACAAAACAAAAAACTCTCACAAAAAAAGAAAGAAATGAACTATATAGAAAATAAATAAAAGCAAAAGCTGTTTTTTTTCAAAAGATAAACAAAATTGACACACCTTAGCTAGACGAATTAAGAAGAAAGGAAACAGATAAATCAAACTTACAATGAAACAGGAAATATTACAACATACATAATAGGAATACAAAACATCATTAGAGAATACTACAAGTGACAATACGCCAACAAACAAGAAAACCTAGATGAGATGAACAAATTCCTGGACACATATATTCTAACAAGACTGAATCAGGAACAAGCATGAGATTGAATCAGTAATAAATAACCTCCCAACAAAGAAAAGTCCAGGTCCTGATGGCTTCACTTCTGAATTTTACAAAACTTTTAAAGAAGAGTTAACTCTATTCTATTCCAACTATTTCTAAAGATCAAAAGGAAAGAATTCTCCAAAATTCATCCTGAAAAGAGATAAGGAAATGCCAAAAAAGGACAATTATAGAACAATATCTCTGATGAATACAGATGCAAAAATTCTCAACAGGATACTAGCAAATCACATCTAAGAACATATAAAAAAGATTATACGTCATGACCAAGTAGGCTTTATTCTAGGAATGCAGTGATGTTTCAACATACACAAAACCATAAATGTAATACACCACATTAAGAGAAAGATAAAAATCGGGACCAGCAGTTAGTGTAATGACTATGTCGCTGGACTCCCACGTAGTCGGCCACGGTTCGCGTCCTGGACCCGGTGGCTTAAAACTCATGCTGGGTGCGTGTGTGTGTGTGCCCAAGATCCCGAGAGGAGACTGGAGGAGAAGGGACTGAGGCGTGGCCATCCCCCCTCGGGGGGTGATTTCTCGCTTTCTGTCTCTCTGGCTCTCTCTGTCTGTTTGGCAAGTGCACGTGCCCTATAGCAAAAACCTCTCCAAAAAAAAAAGAAAAGAGAAAAATAAAAATCATATGACCATATCAATTGATGCAGAAAGAGCATTTGATAAAATTCAACCCCCATTCATGATTAAGACTCTCAGTAAAACTGGCATAGCAGGGACATTCTTCAACACGATGAAAGCCATCAATGAAAAACCCACAGCTAACATCATGCTGAACGGGGAGAGGCTGAAAGCTTTTTCCACTAAAAACTGCTGTAAGACAAGGCTGCCCAGTTTCTCCACTCCTTTTCAATATAGTCCTGGAAGTCCTAGCCAATGAAGTCAGAAAAGAGAATAAAATAAAAGGCATTTGAATAGGAAAAGAAGAGGTGAAATTATCTCTATTTGCCAATGACATGAGTATACATAGAAGACCTATAAGTATCCACAAAGAACTTGAAGTGACACTACAAAAAAACTACTACTTAACAAGACAAGACTTCTATCTAGGCCTTTGTAACCGGCAATGCTGCCGCGCTGGCCCAGGACTGAAGTTATCAAGCTTCCTGCAAGTCCCCTCTTCAAAAGACCCTTCCCGGTAATCAAGATCTAAGAAGAAAATGCACCAGACAGATGGACTCCCTCATGCTGAGCACTGTGATTGATTTTACCTAATCAAATAAGACAGACATCATGTTTTATGATCATTGTTCCTGTACTTTGAATACCTCATTTCTTAGAGTAAGTCTTTTACTTTCCCCCTCACCCCTCCTACTTCTATAAAACATCTCTCAATAAATACATATGTTTGATAGCCACTGGGGCTGCAGTCTTGAGCTGGCTCTGGCTGTAGTCAGCTGAGAACATGCTGAAGGGCATCAAGGTCTCTGCCTGAATTCCTTCCCACCAGCGTCGCCTTCCTGTGTACGAGCCTCAATCCACCCCAGCTGGAGCAGGGCTTTTGGCACATAGCCACAAAAAGTATAAGATACCTAGGAATAAATCTAACCAAAGAAGTCAAAGACGTCTACAAGGAAAACTATGAAAATCTTAAAAAAGAAATAAATAAAAAATGATACATAAAAGTGCAAGAACATCTCATGTTCCTGGATTGGAAGAATATAAACAAAATGGCAATTCTATCCAAGTTAATCTACATATTAAATGCAATTCCAGTCAAAATACCAGAGACATTCCTCACAGATATAGGAAAGACAATCATAGAATTTGTCTGGAATCATAAAAGACCCTATATTGCCAAAGCAAGGCATCTCACTCCCTGATCCCAAACTAAATTATAAATCTGTGATAATCAAAACAGCATAGTATTGGCATGAAAACTGACACATAGACCAACAGACCAGAACAGAAACCCTAGAAATAAACCCCAAAACATACAGCCAACTGATTTTCCCTTTTTTTTTTTTTTGGAGAGGTTTTCTTGCTGTAGAGCGCGTGCGCTCACCAGACAGAGAGAGACAGAGACAGAAAGCGAGGAATCACCCCCCAAGAGGGGATAGCCACGCCGCAATCCCTTCTCCGTCTCCTCTCGGGATCTTGGGCATGCACGCACACTCGCCCGGCGTGAGGTTTAAGCCAACGGGTCCAGGACACGTACTACGGTGGACTACATGGGTGTCCAGAGACATTGCCATTGATCTAACTACTGGTTCCACAGTCAACTGATTTTTGACAAAAGGCACCAGTTAATCCAGTGAGAAAAAGAAAATCTCTTTAGCTAGTGATGGGAAAACTGGGTATCCATCTGCAGAAAGATGAATCTGGAACCCTACCTCTCACCATTAACAATAATCAAGTCAAAGTGAATCAAAGATGTAAACCTAAGACCTCAAACTGTAAAACTACTGCTTGAAAACACTGAGGAAACTCTGGGAGACATCAGAGTAAGCAAAGACTTCTTAAGTAAGATCCCCAAAGCACAGGCAATAATCCCAAAAATAGACAAGTGGGTTTACATCAGATTAAGAAGATTCTGCACAGCAAAAGACATAGTAGTTTGAGTCAAAAATCCATGGGATGGAAGAATATTTTGGTAAACTATGCCTTAGATAAGGGACTGATAACCAGAATATACAGGGAACTCAAACAGCTTACTTGGGGGGGAAAAAAGGTCAACCCAATTACAAGATGGGAAGATGAGCTGAACAGCTTTGTAAGGAACAGCCAAAAAAACATATGAGAGAATGCTCAACATCCCTTATAAGTGAGATGCAAATCAAAACCACAATGAAAGAGCAGCCGTTGGTGTTAAGGGCTATGTCACTGAACTCACATGTAGTCGACTGCAGTTCAAGTCCCGGATCCAGTGACTTAAAATCATGCCAGGCAAGTTTGCATGCATGCCCAAGATTCCCGAGAGGAGAATGAAGAAGGGACTACAGCATGGCCATCCCCCCCGGGGTGGGGGGCGTGATTTCTCACTTTCTGTCTCTCTGGGCATGTGCGTCCTATAGCTAAAAAACCTAACCTCTCAAAAAAAAAAAACAAAAACAAAAACAAAAAAAACAATGAGATACTACCTAATCCCAGTCAGAATGGCAAAAAAAAAAAAAAAAAAAAAAAAAAAAGATAAATGTTGGCAAGGCTGTGGTAAAAACGGAACTCTCCTACACTGGTGGTGAGAATGTAAATTAGTACAGTCACTGTGGAGAACAATATGGAGGTTCCTCAAAGACCTAAAAATAGAACTACTACATGAATCCCACTCCTGGGTATCTACCCAAAAAATAGGAAAACACTCAGTTGGAAAAGTGCTTGTAACTCTATGTTTATTGTAGTACTGTTCACAATTGCTCAGACATGGAAACAACCCAAATGTCCACAAACAAGAACGGGTTGAAAAAGTGTGGCCCATATACACTATGGAATATTACTCAGTCATAAAAAATAATAAGACCTTGGCATCTAATAGAAAGTGATTGAATACAGAAGATTTACTGCTGAGTGAGGCAAGTGAGGCTATGAAAAAGAGACAGTGTGTGTCTCCACTTAATATATATTGACTGTCCACAACTGTCTACACTTCTATGGTGGAAACTGAAAGATTAGAGGATATAGAAACATGGAAAATGGCTACTGATAATGGAGACATTGTGGGAAGAGGATAGAAGATGGGGGAGAGTGAGAGGAAAGGAATCAAAGAAAAAACATAGAAGCAAGACATTTGAGAGACAAAGAAATACATGATTTTTGATAACATGTATAATATCTTCAACTGGACCAGTGAGAAGTATGTTCATATTGAGTAAATTCATTTTACAAGCTGTGGTGATGAACAGTAGTTGAATTCATAAAATAAAATAGTAAGAAAAATACATCATGGTTTTTCTGACAACCCAATATGTATAGGAAAACTCTAGAGACTTTGATACCATCCATAGCTTCAGGCATCCAGCAGGGTTCTTGGAAGATAACCCCCATGAATATGGGGAGACTACTGTACTATGAAATAATATTGCAGGGATGGTAGGATTGATTCTTGTATTTATTTTCTTGCTTCTTTTATGTCTTTGTATGACATATACATCCACAGCGTGGACTACAATACTGAAAATCTGCAGATTATGTTCCTAAGTGCCAGAAGGTTGAGAGACTGATGTTGTTTTGATTTATCTCTTGACAAACAGGAAAACCATTTAAAGTGAGGTGGACTGGAAAAGTAGTCAAAATAATCAGAATAAAGTTCAAATTTACTACAGTAAAAGAGAAACTTCACTGGCTATTACTTTTATAAAAGGACAAGTGTGGAGGCTGTCTTTACATAAAATTTGCTTTACTACTAAAACAAGTAACAAATCAAAAGCAGCACCAAAATGTGGAACTCAATTCTGGCTTAAATATTTCTATTCAGGTTGTCTCTCTCTATTGCTGTCCCAGTGCAGCACATTATTCAAATAGCCCAAGTTCTTCGACTCTCTGTGTTCCTCATTCTTTGATGGATAACCATGCAACATTCTATGCATGGTGGCATGCAACCCTGTCACTCTGACTTAGACTCAGCCAGGTGTTTTGACCAATGGGATGAAAAGCAACTGTGATAAAAGCAGAGACTGGGAAAACACCTAAACAGTTTGGACTTGCTCTGCTTTGCTCTCTGCCATCACCATTCCCAAGTATTGCCCTCTGTTGGGCTAGCCCACCAGTCCTAGTAAGGGAAGAGGAGACACATGGACCAGACACAGGTCTTGTCTATGTTTTAGTTTAAGATATATCTGCACTTCCATGTTCATTGCAGGATTATTCATAATAGCCAAGAAATAGCATCAACCTAAGTGTCTACCAGACATGAATGAATAAGGAAATATGTGGCATAAGCATATAAAAAAGAACACTATTCAGCCTTTTAAAATAAGGACATGCTGTTATTTATAACAATCCTAGCTGTCTTATTTTATTTTTATTTCCTTCTTGCATGAGTGAGAGAGATTGAGAGACTGAGAGAGAGCATCCCCAATGGGTCTTGGCACTGTGATACACTCTTAGCTTAAGCCAGCCCCAGATCAAGGGCACATACACACCCAAGATACTCAAGGGTATCTCTGGATGTAAACCTGCATGGATAAGCCTCACTGATCATCTTTTTTTTTTTTTTAGAGGTTTTTGCTATAAGGCGTGTGCGCTTGCCAGACAGAGAGAGACAGAGAGACAGAAAGCGAGAAATCATCCCCCAGAGTGAATGGCCACGCCGCAATCCCTTCTCCTCCATTTTCCTCTCGGGATCTTGGGCATGTACGCACACGCGCCCAGCCTGAATTTAAGCCACCGGGTCTGGGACTCATACAGCAGTCAACTATATGGGAGTCCAGCGACACAGCCATTACGCCAACTGCTGGTCCCAAGATCATCACATTTTATCAGTGTAACACTGTCCACCTCTCTAGCTGTCTTTAGATAAGCCAGCACCATCCAAATCTAAGTGAATAAGTTCACCCAAGATCATCGGAACTTAGCTAACCTGCCATGGATCACATATGTGAGGAAGCCCAGCTGAATTTCAGACTCCAGAGCCTATAAAATGTTTGGTCATACACTGTCAAAGTTTGTGACTTTTTTTTTTTTCCCCTTCATTTTACTCAGCACTATAAAATCAACAGAAAACAAATACACACACAATATCCAAACTCTCTTTGGAAAGACTGACATCGTAGGAAAACTAAAAGGCCTATGAATGGGGTCAGCAGGTGACATGGTGGTAAAGGTGCTAGACTTCCACATGCCAACCACAGTTTGAGTCTCAGACCTGAAGGCTTGAAAATCATGCCGGGCATGTATGTGCCCCAAAACTCCAGGAGAGTGGAGGAGAAGGGATTGGGTCATGGTCATCCCCCTCCAAATCTCTCTTTCAAATCTTTCCCTTTCAAATCTCTCTATCTCCCCTCTCTGTCTTTCTGGTGTGTGCATTCACCCTATGGCTAAAACCTAAAAAAACAAACAAAAAACTATGAATATTACCTTTAAGCAAATACAATAAATATACTATAAATTAAAGGGAAATTATTACTTTTTCAAAGCATCATAATCAAGCCTTCCATTTAAGTTAAGTAAACTGAAAAATAATTTGCATTAAACACCACACTCCATAAAATGAACTAATAGTTCATGTGCTTCATTTTATGCATTAATGATTTTTTTCTTCTAAGTTTTATTATGCAGTGCATAATTTTGCCAGAGAGAAAGAGATAGAAAGAGAAAGAAAGATGGAAAATGAGAAGTTAACCCCCATCCGAGGGGGGGATGGCCATGCTGTAATCCCTTTTCCCCACTCTCCTCTCAGGATTTTGGGCTGTCCAAAAACACACCAGGTGTGATTCTCAAGCCACTGGGTCCAGAACTCGAACTATGAAGCTGGCTGCTTAGGATCTAGCATCTCAACCTCCTCCCCACCTGCTGGCTCACATTAGTGATATTTAAAATATTTTCCTTCAAGAGTATTTACTATTACCACCTTACATTTTGGGGGAAAAGAAACATAAAGATGGTATGACTCTTTAATGTATTTATTGAAAATAAATTTTATCTTTTTCACTCTCTTATCCCTCTACTTATGACATGGTGAATGCTTCAGAAATTTGAATGTGTAATGTGAATTTTCATAAGTATTTGGATAAATAACATGATTTGTACTATCGAAACAGAAATGCTATAATTTCATCTTGACACAGTAAATGTTTCTACTTTACTCAGTGTAAGATTGTAAATTCCTGAGTGTCATAAGAAGTATAAAATATAAATAAAAAATGGACCTTCTGATATAGTCTATCACCTGGCACTTTCAGGGTGATAGCTGTGAAAGCACAGATAGTGCATCTTCTAGCAAGTAAATTAGCTAAAATAGAAGGTCTTTTCTAAATCTATTTTAGAGTCAGAAAGTCTTGCCCCAAGTGGGTATTATGGAGGTGAGAGACTTCGAGAAGTTTGTGGAAATGCATATTATGAAAAGATATGCATGGATTTCAAAAAATGTTTGTACCAAAACAAACTCGTAATTTAATTCCATTTTTGTACAAAGTCTTAAGGCCCCGAATATTTTCATATTTGCAAGATAGTACCAGGAAGATACCTGCTGCGTTTCCTGGGTTCTGAAGGTTTCCTATTGCTATATAAATCTAAGTTGACTTAGAAAAGTTAATTAGTCCACTGCCTCACCCTCTTAATTCTTTGCTCTGCTCTTTACCCATCTTAGGCTCACTTCCTTATATACATTCTCAACTCTCATGCTTCTCTCCTTTGTATATGCATATAACAAAAATTCTACCATGGTTATATCAGTTCATCAATTTCATGTCTACTTACATACAGCTGAAAATCATATAATCATTCCAACTCATCTCACAATAAATTTATGACCACTACATTCATAAGGCCCCTAGTGAAAACCAAAATTCTTATGATGTAGCCATAGTCTATTGTCTCCCCTATTTTCTTAGGTTTCTATTTGATACCTTCTCAAAACTCTTACTATTTCTTCTGCTGTCCTCATTCTCATATGACGACCCTGCTTTCCAGTTCACTGAGAAAACTGAAACAATGTGAATTTCCAGACTTATATCTACCAATCCACAACATTTTCACCCATTTCTCAGCACCCCCCCACTTCCATGGATAAACTGTCTCATACTACCACCTAAAGCTACTTGTTCATCAAATCCTAGTCTATCCCATCTACTTAAAGATACTGTTCCAGCAATTCTTCCCTTTCTTCCCTGACGTTATCAATCTTTTAGTATATCATTCTCATTAGCATACAAACATTATTATTTCTCTCATCTTAAAAGCAACAACAACAAAACCCCCCATGGTGACACACTGTTAAGACACTGCTCCACAGAATAAGACTACACAGGAAGCCTGGGTTCAATTCCCAGTCCAATCTAAAGGCTGAGCACAGTGACTACTGAGGTAGGAGGACTGTTCTGCTCTTTACCCACACCATCTTCTTCAACTCCTTTCTTCACAAGGCTTCCAGGGTAACATCCTTTGGTTTTCCTTTGAAATCACTGGCCATTCTTTCTCATTTCCCCATTCTCTGAATGCTAGTGATCAATACCTCTGTGGCTCACTCTGCAGATCTTTTCTACTTTCTCTTTCTACCTATCATCAGCTTTATGGCTGTACAAATAGTTCAATGTTGATGACTTCCAGACTTGTATCTCCAACCGGATATCTTCCCTGGACTTCTAGATTCATACACCCAGTTGTCTGCCCAACTTTATCTCCTAGATGTCTAATTGATAACTCATTTAATATGTTCAAAACCAAACTTCTGATTTTTCTCTATCAAACTTGCCCCGCCATCCTATCCAGCGGCAATTCCATCCCTCCACTTCCTCAGGGGCAGAGTCTTAGTGGTCACCCTGAATATCCTCATTTTCACAACCCGCATTCAATCTGTGTTGCTTCCTAACACCTTTATCTAAAAAACACATCCAGAATATGACAACTCCTTACCACTTCTACTACTGAATTACAGTCTCCTAACTGGTCTTTTTCTACTCTTGACTCTTACTGGTATGTTTTCAATCCAGAAGCTAAAATGATATTTAAATAGTAAGTAGACTTAGATCATTCTTCTGCTCAAAATCTCCAATGACTTGCCACATCTCTTAGGCCATGTCCTGTCAAACCCTGCACAAAGTTGGTCTGCTCAAATACTCTGCTTCCCCTCACACTGCATTTCTGATCTCTGTCCTCCTTCTCTCCCCATAAGGATAACTAGTGAGATTCCTCACAAAGATCAGGCACCCTCTGCCCTCAGAGCATTGATACTTACTGTTTAATGAAGAACATTCTTGCCAGAGATCTCCATATTGCCCATCACATTAAGTCTTTCTTTGAATACTTTCTTTATCATGTGGCTCTTCCTTGCCATCCTATTTAAAACTGCAAACTCGTCCCCTCTCAATAGTCCCCATTCTCCTAACCCTAATTTATGTCCCACTCTAGCCCCTTTTTGCAATCATGTATGCTGTATCTTTCTTTCATTCATTTATCATTTATCTCCTATCATAGGAATCTTAGCTCCATGCAGATTAAAACTGTAGTTACTATAGTTTAATAATGTAGTCCCAGTTAGCTGGCACACAGTAAGTACTGAATAGTTGTTCAATCAATCTGACTCAGAATCAAGGGCCTATTATATGTGAAGATACTAGCATGAGTAAGGATTTTACACAACATTTAAAGAATTTGAAATAAATAGGAAAGACGATATCAACTGGCCATATCCTTCTTGAGTTAAAGAATCATAGCGTAGTGGCTATGCCACTGGCCTCCCACGTAGTTGACCGCGGTTTGAGTCCCGGACCTGGTGGCTTAAAACTCACGCCGGGCACGTGTGCGTACGTGCCCAAGATCCTAAGAGGAGAATGGAGAAGAAGGGATTGCGGCGTGACCATCCCCTCTGGGGGGTGATTTTTCGCTTTCTGTCCCTATGTCTCTGTCTGGCGAGTGCACGCACCCTATAGCGAAAACCTCTCCAAAAAAAAAAAAAAAGAATTATAGCTAAAGAATGGAATGGTTAAAAGGCCACAATTAGGGATCAGCAGTTAGTGAAATGGTTATGTCGCTGGACTCCCATGTAATCAACCACGGTTCACGTCCCAGATCCGGTGGCTTAAAACTCACACCCGGTGCATGTGCCCAAGTGCCCAAGACGAGAATGGAATGGAGGAGAAGGGGTTGCGGCGTGGCCATCCCCCCTAGGGGGTGATTTTTCGCAGTCTCTCTGTCTCTCTCTGTCTGGTGAGCGCACGCCCTATAGCGAAAACCTCTCAAAAAAACAAACAAACAAACAAACAAAAGGCCATAATGAGTTCTAATACAAATAAAACCAATTCAAAATGGAAGATAATTTTTTTTTGAGAAGTTTTTTTTGCTATAGGGTGCATGCGCTTGCCAGAAAGACAGAGAGACAGAAAGGGAGAAAGCACCCCCCAGCGGGGATGCTCACGCTGCAATTCCTTTTCCTCCATTCTCCTCTTGGGATCTTGGGCACGCATGTACATGCACCTGGCGTGAGTGTTAAGCCACCGGGTCCGGGACTCAAACCATGGTCAGCTACATGGGAGTTCAGCGACATAGCCATTATGCTAACTGCTGGTCCCAATATTTTGACAAACGCCTATTAAAAAGCAATAAAATATCAAATAGTTATCCAAGGAAAGACTCCTATTTTCAGGCTTTATAATTAAGCCATATCCTAATGATCCTTAAAGAGAAACACACATGTACACATCTATTCTATCTGTATGTTTCTATACATGTATTTATAATGGCTTCCAAACTTGTATCTCCAACCTTAATATATATATACCTATGTATTAAATATGTACATATGTTATATCTATATTACATATCTCGCATAACATTTTTATAATGTATTATCACAATTTTAGTGGCAGATTTTATTTTATCAGGTCCTCGGGAATGTCAAGGTGTATTTTTCTATGTTTTTCTATGCAAAAATGCATCATGACTGAGAGAAGCAGATGGTGTAATAGTTACGTTGCTGGATTCACAAATAGTCAACTGGAGTTGGAGTCCTGGACCCAGCAGCTTAAAACTCACACTGTGTACATGTACGTGCATGCCCAAAATACCGAGAGGAGAATGGAGGAGAAGGGACTGTGATGTGACATCCCCCGGGGGGGGGGGGATTTCTCGCTTTCCATCATCTCTCTGTCTCTCTGGCAAGTACATGCACCCTATAGCAAAAATCTCTTAAAACAAACAAATAAACCAAAAGCATCATGACTTTCTTGACAACCCAATAATAGTGTTACTAGGAACGTGAAAAAATTTTCTTAAATTTTTCAGTTAAACAATTTTTTTGAGGGAAAAATTCTGATCTATATTAGCAAATTGGAATTTGAGAAGACCTCCAGTCTTCACAAATTAAAACTGTTTACTAAATTCAGTACAAGTAGGCTGCAAAGAGTTGGTGGAAAAATAGAATTAAAGTATTTAATAAATAAATTTTTGTGCAAAAAATTTTTTTGAAACCCATGCAGTTTTGTCATTACTATGCATTTTTCTTGAACTTTATATGGTATCTGACATAGCTGAATAGTCTTCACATAGGTGAATCTGGCATAAATCAAGATTATGAGTAAGTTACATATAGTTTACCTTCAACACTGAAATATGCAATACACTGAGAATAATTATATTGTGAAGAGAATCTCACCTGGTCATGCATTAGTGCTGCAATGTGTGTTGTTTTGCCTCCAGGTGCAGCACACAAGTCTAGAATCTTCTCTCCAGGTTGAGGATTTAGAACATGAGTTACTACAGCAGAAGGCAAATTCTGTAAGGAAAAAATGCAATCAATTTTCAATGATTCTGAAATTTTTAATTTCAGAGTCAGATAATATAAAAAAACTTCTCAAGGTAATCAAGTACAGCATCTTCAAGTCTACTAAGAGTTTGGTTCCTTGGGAACCAGCAGCTAGCATAATGGCTATGTCGCTGGACTCCCACGTAGTCAACTGCAGTTCGCATCCTGGACCCGGTGGCTTAAAACTCACGCCGGGTGCATGTGCGTGCATGCCCAAGATCCCGAGAGGAGAACAGAGGAGAAGGGATTGCAGCGTGGTTATCCCCCCTGGGGGGTGATTTCTCACTTTCTGTCTCTCTGTCTGGCAAGCGCACACACCCTATAGCAAAAACCTCTCCAAAAAAAGAAAAAAAGGAAAAGAAAAAGGACATTAGGGAAAAATAAAATCCAAATGAGGTTTGATGTTTATATTAATGTGATATATACAATATATACAACATTTGAAGTCATTTATGTAATATAAATACATAAGATATTACCATTAGTGGAAACTGGATGGAAATACAGGCATTCTGTACTACTTTGCGATTCTGTCTAAACTTACTCCAAAATAAAAACTTTATTTTAAAAAAATGACTCCAGAGAACTAGGCACTTTTTGTATTTTTTTTTTTTTTTTTTTAGTTCTCCAAACGAATTGATAAAAACTAATTTACTCCACCATACTGGTGACTAGTAGATAAAATTATAAAATTGGTGAGACAACAAGACTCCCTATATAGGCTAAGATCTATGAAAAGCCTTGATATCTTTTATAATTAGATCCAAATTAGTCTCTAAAATCACAATGCAAGTTGTAAAATGTGGCTATCATCAGTTTCTTAGTTTTTAAACAAGCAAAGCAGGGAACTGACACCTAAGCGCGAAAGTGTTTTCAGTTTTGTACTGATGTGTCAGCAACTATTTCAGCGATCTGGAGCTTTTGAAAAGGGCTTTGATTTAGATCATGCCTCTCACATTGATGTACCTCTAGTGAGTGTCTTTTAATCAACATCTGGACTTTATAATCATGAGTGTCAAGTATGTTTATCTGAAAGAAAGGAAACTTAAATCCAGACATTACAAATATATTTCATTAACATGTGATGTAACTGTAAAACTTTATCTATTTGTAAAACTCATTATATATATAAAAATTCGAGGACAATAATGATTCTTTTTAATCCCACTTTCTTTTTAAAGTAAATATAGTCTACACATTCTTTTGAAAATTTTCTTTATGAAAACTACTATGACTTGGTTCTGGTCTGCACTGAATTAAGCTATTTATATTTTTCTGGATCAGATATGGCCTAGTTGAGAATCTGGTGATTCTGAACTAGTTTGAAAAGGAGATGTAAACATAAAAAGATCAACCAGTTTTTCTTATACTCTGACCACAAAGTTTTAAGAAATTGCAAAAGCATTGAGGAATCTTAATGAACTACGTAAATAGCTCGGAACCCCCACTCCCTCAGCTTGAGACTCAGACCTCTAAACTGGGGCCCAGGAATTGCATTTCAAATAGGCCCTGCAGGTGATTCAGATGTAGGTCTCCTATAGGTCACATTTTGAGCACTGGCACAGGATCAAGGGCACAGCTTGAAATCAGGAAGCCCTGGGTTCAAATTTTGACTTTACTGATTTCTGGCTATGTAAGACTCAGCCAACCACACATTTAGTCACTAAAAAATTACTGAGTGCCTACTATGTTCATATACTTTTACTTTTCCAAGCTTCCATTTCCTTACTTTTGGTTAAATATGGGGCACAGAAGAAAGTACATAGTATCTGGACTTAGGTGTACATTAAGACGCTATCAATTACTAGTAGTGCGACCTTAGTCAAAAACCCTAACACATCTGGTCTTCGGTATCTTCATCTTATATTTGGAATAATATTGATAATAACACCACTTATCAAGCAGATTATAACAAATACATCAAGTGAATTCATGTATATAAAAGTACTTAATAAACTGGGCCAGAAGGTGATATGGAGTTTTGGGGAGCTGGATTCCCACTCAGCTGGCCAAGATTCAAGTCCTGGACCTGGGGCCTTGCTATATCACTTTTTCTCTTTGTCTCTCTCTGGTATATGCCTGTATCAAATTTAAAAATAATAATGATAAATAAAATAAAGAAATATTTTTTAAAAAGTACTTAATAAACTGAATGAGACAAAACAAATTGTTACAACACAGAAATTGATAACCTGAAAAAACTCTGATAGTAAACTATTTGAATCTTACTCAAAGTCAGGAGTGGAACACTTACATATCAAACGCATGTATTATTCAGGAATTAATAATCTAAGATGAAACAGTAATTTTAATAAATTATTAAATTACTTCTGGGGCAAAGAAGGATTTAAAAGTAGTTTAAAATCAACTGAGAAAATGAAAAGAAATGGGAGTGCTTACAAGGTTTTTTCCTTACTGGTCTACCAAAGATAGAAATATATGTAAGTAGTCCACAAAAAAATGTATGTTAATCGAAATTTTAAAAAGAAACCTTAGATTTCAAATAATTCACTGAAGTATGTTTGAATATCATTGACTATTTTATTATTTATAAAAGTAAATACTTACCTGTAAAAATAAGTAACCAGGCAGCACATTGTCAAATGAAGGGCTGAGATATACTGGTTCCGTCATTCTTATGCCTATTCCTCTGAAAAACAGGAAACCTAATGTTAGTCCGTGTGAATTTATAAATTACATATTCTATACCAACTACATGTCTAGGAACATACTCAAGTAGCATGTCAAGTTTACAATGCTTTACCTTTTTAAAACCCTTTTATTCAATACCAAAATACTTAGAATAGTCTTCTGAATTGTTTTTAGATTTTTCTCTTGTAGAATAGGAAGACAACAGAACTAAAAAGGATAGTCACATAAATTTTTTCATTTAGGCACAAATGAGACTCTGTAGAGATCTGAACAGACTAAAAAGCAAAGAACACCTGATACTTTATTGATTCATCCTATTTTTCCAGTACCAGAATTACAACAGACATTTCTGAATGATTCAGTTTGGGAGGTACTCTCCTAGGAACTTGTATGAAATGAAAAAGTACTTAGAATCATGCTCATGCTGAGCAATAACAAACACTCCCTACTGCTCTCCTCTCATCTCTTTATAGAACAATCGCCCATTGCTGACACAATCCTAGGATGACCTTTTCCACCTTTGTCCCATTTTATGAGTGACTATGGAACTGATCACAGCAGGAAGGGCCAGGACCCAGGATGCATGGTGGACAGTGATTCATAAAGACAAACATAGCAATCTGGGAGAGGCTATCAGAGACTATCAAAGGGGAGAAAGCTCACAAGAGAAACTGAAGCATGGCCTGGTGTATCAGGCCATACCAGAGAAAGCAGACAAAGGAGAAATGAAAGCAATGTTCTGAGGATCAGAAGGGCACAGAGAAAAGTACAGTTTAATTATACAGGCAAAGGTAAGAATCAGGATTTAAGGTATAAAAGTTCAAAGAAGAATCCAAGTTGGGAGCACAAGAATTGAGTCCTCAGAAACAATACGGTGGACAAGTTCACAGATAGCTCACGAACTACCTCATGTGTTGATCTTGGCAGAGAAGGAGCGACAGTTTACACTCTGTTTGATATTGGCAGTGTAAATTTATGCTAGCGACCCTACAATCAAAGCTGACTCTTCCATTCTTTCCTCTTCCTATTCCCTATACCACATTACTCAATAATATATATACCACTTAAAATCTCTGAATCTGTACTTTTATCATAGTTAAGCCTCAGTCTCTGCTCTAGTCAGGATCAAATCAAACCACTGTATTCACTTTCATGCAAATAGTTCCCACCCCTGAGCAGGAAATGTACAAAGGAACCTTCCAAAATGTCACTGCCTCCCATTCAAAAGTCAGTCCTTTGTTGAGACTCCAGGTTCTCCTACCTATATCAATACCTCACTTACCATCCAGAGCCCAGATTCATTACTGAACATTTTAAATTCCATGACCTGATCAATTCTTGGTTTAAATGATTTTTTTACTTCAGGACTCTAATCCTATGAAAAACACTGAAAACTTTAAAATGTACATGCTTGCTTTGCTGAGTGCCTACTATGTTCATGTACTTTTACTTTTCCAAGCTTCCATTTCCTTACTTTTGGTTAAATATGGGGCACAGAAGAAAGTACATAGTATCTGGACTTAGGTGTACATTAAGACGCTATCAATTACTATCCTACTTAGTGCTTTAAGTTCTAGTTCCCTTTTACCATCTCTTCCTAATCACGCCTACCAGCAACAGTGAGTCCATCTACACAATATTTAACTTTAAAAAAAAACATGACAGAGAATAAGGTTAAATATGGGGCACAGAAGAAAGTACATAGTATCTGGACTTAGGTGTACATTAAGACGCTATCAATTACTATCCTACTTAGTGCTTTAAGTTCTAGTTCCCTTTTACCATCTCTTCCTAATCACGCCTACCAGCAACAGTGAGTCCATCTACACAATATTTAACTTTAAAAAAAAACATGACAGAGAATAATTTAAGCCAGGCATTATTCAGGTATGGAATTACTAAATTTATATCAAAGTTATTTTGTGGCCATGTTCTCTGTATGGTGATACAAAGTACGAGGTCCCATATCTCACTACCATCTGTTAGTAAGACTACCTCCATGAGTCTGTGAATGATTTAACCTACCTGGAATTTAAGAAACCAAAGAGCCCAGATTCATTAACTGAATAACAAATATACCATAGATAGAATTAGTTCTAAAATTCTTAAAGATAAGTAACACAGTATACATGAAGCAATTCTATGTTACAGAAACATGCACTGTCTTACATAAGGAAAGACAGAAATACAACTAAAAAAACCCTGAGTTTAAAAACCAATAGTTTTTGTTTGTTTTTTCTCATTAAACTTTGTTTTAATGGGTCTCAAAATTCTGTGACAGATTTTTGGTCAAGTTGTTTCCATTGAAAAGTACTGATTTTAAAAACTAATAACTTAAAACTGCCACACACAGAAAAACAAAATGGTCCACAAAACCTTTTCCTTTCCTTCTGAAGGTTTTACTATGCACTGTTATCATTAACCAGTCTTTTACTATTAAATTTAAATGGCCAATTGAGACAAACAGTTCTGAGACTGTTCTTCCACCACTGATTAAGACTGGGGTGGCAGGAATGAGGGATATTCATTTAGCCTTCTGAGCTTTCTGGGTAGACTTGGTGACCTTGCCAGCTCCAGCAGCCTTCTTGTCCAC
>NW_006160168.1:391492-400233 GCF_000334495.1 Tupaia belangeri chinensis | reverse complement strand
ATATCACGAACAGCAAAACGACCCAGAGGAGGATAGTCAGAGAAGCTCTCAACACACATGGGCTTGCCAGGAACCATGTCAACAATGGCAGCATCACCAGATTTCAAGAATTTAGGGTCATCTTCCAGCTTTTTACCAGAACGGCGATCAATCTTTTCCTTCAGCTTAGCAAATTTGCAAGCAATGTGAGCTGTGTGACAATCCAGTACAAGGGCAGAGCCAGCACTGATTTGGCCTGGATAAAACCAATAGTTTTTGAAAGAAGGCTGCTTCCTACTCTTACCAACAAAACTTTCATAATATTGTTTAGAAAACATTATTAAGAACATTGACTGTACTACCATATCAAACAAGAGTATGGGGAGTATACCACTCACAATGATCTAGAGAAGACAGTCAATTATAATAGCAATTCCCCATTATAGACCCAAGATAAGCCAATTTATACATAATCTTCATAATAATAAAGTCTCCTAAGAATAAATGTTTGTTCTTGACAACTATAACCCAGATTGTTGGGCCAGCCAGGTGGTATGGTGGTTAAGGCGGCTGGATCACAAATGGCTGACTGTGTGGTTCGAGTACTGGATCCAACAGCTTGAAAAACATGTTGTGCACATGGGCAAGTGTGATCAAAATCCTGAAAAACTAAATGAGAAGGGATTGTGATGTGGTCATCCCCTGAGGAGTACTCACTCATTCCTTCTCCTGTCTTTCTCTCCTCCCCCCTCCTCTCCCCTCTCTCCCCTCCTCTCCCCTCCTCTCTTCTCATCTCTTCTTTCCTCTCTCATCTCTACCCTTTCTCTCTGGCAAGTACACACATCCTATAACAAATAAAACAATAAATAAAAATGAATCCAAATTTCTGTAACATAAAATGCTGTTTCAGGAAGCAGAGATATAGCCAAGTTCTAGATAAATAAATTCATAGCCTTCAGCTGTAATGTCAGCTGTCAACTCTGGGGTAAAAGAGCTGACAACAGACCTCCTAAAACAGAATAAGAAATCTAAATAAAAGAAGAATATGAACTGTCCACAGGTTTAATTTATTTAGACTCACTAGTAACCAGAGATGATTGAAAACCACACACACACACACACACACATATACATACATTTTTGAGAGGTTTTTGCTATAGGGTGCATGCGCTTGCCAGAAAGACAGAGACAGAAAGCAAGTAATCACCCCCCGGGGGGATGGCCACACCGCAATCCCTTCTCCTCCATTCTCCTCTCGGGATCTTGGGCATGCACGCACACGCGCCAGGCATGAGTTTAAGCCACCAGGTCAGGGACTCGAACGGCAGTCGACTACATGGAGTCCAGTGACATAGCCATTACGCTAACTGCTGGCCCCTAAAACCATATTTTAATATAGCTTGAAAAAATACAAACATTCATTTTTACCATAAATATTCATGTAGTTATTGGCTTTCTGGTAAAACTTATTATTTTTTTTAATTAATTAATGTTTTACTGACAGAGGGCACATGTGCTCACCAGAGAGATACAGAAAAAGAAAGGGAGAGGGAGAGAAGGCATTCCACAATTGGGCTTAGTAATGCTGCAATCCCTTCTCCTCCATTTCTCTATCCTGTCAGGATTTTAAGCAGGCATGTGCAAGTACCCAGAGTGCTGTTCAAGCTTCCAGGATTTAAACAGTAGTTGGCAATATAAGATCCCACTCCCTTAAAAACTAGGCTACATGGGAACCAGCAGTTAGCGTAATGGCTATGTCGCTGGACTCCCACATAGTCGACTGCGGTTCGCATCTCAGACCCGGTGGCTTAAAACTCACGTCGGGCGTGTGTGCGTGCGTGCCCAAGATCCCGAGAGGAGAATGGAGGAGAAGGGATTGCGGTGTGACCATCCCCCCTGGGGGGTGATTTCTCACTTTCTGTCTCTATGTTTCTCTCTGTCTGGCGAGCGCACGCGCCCTATAGTGAAAAAAAAAAAAAAAAAAACTCCTCAAAAAAAAAAAAATTAAAAACTAGGCTACAGGGCTGGCCCTGACAAAATTTATATTTAATTAAAAATATAAATTCATGGCCAGCAGGCAGTGTGGTAGTTAAGGTACTGGACTCCCACATGACTATGTTTCAAGTCCTGGGCCTCGAGGCTTGAAAATCATGCTGGCATGGGTATCGTGGCACCCGCCCTATAGAAAATCACACTGGTACACATGTGTGTTTCCCAAAATCATGAGAGAAGAGAATAGACTGAGGCATGATTACCCCCTAAAGGGGATGATTTTTAACTTTACCTTTCTCTGTCTCTCTCTCTAGGCAGCACGTGTAACCTACTGAAAAAAATCTTTCAGGAACCAGCAGTTAGCATAATGGCTATGTAGCTGGACTCCCATGTAGTTGACCATGGTTCGAGTCCTGGACCCGGTGGCTTAAGACTCACGCCGGGAGCATGTGCATGCATGCCCAGGATCCCAAGAGGAGAATGGAGAAGAAGGGACTGCGACGTGGCCATCCCCCCTGGGGGGTGATTTCTCTCTTTCTGTCTCTCTGTCTCTCTCTGTCTGGCAAGCACACACACCCTATGGCAAAAACCTCTCCAAAAAATAATTTATCCGTAGTTTATATTAAAATCATCAACTTTTCTTTCAGAAAAACAAAACATTTAAAAAGACCTAGATAGATCATCTAATTCATTCTCTTTGAAGAAAAGCATTATTCTTTGAAGATTCAAAAACTTTCAAATGAATTTAATTCAAAAGGACTAGTAAATTATTTGGCAATTACTTTATGACAGGTCACTTACTTGGGTTCTTTAATCTGATCATTTAGTTTTTTTTTTTAAGAGGAATTATTTTATTTAGCTTTATTTATTTTAATTTGATCAGAGAGTAACAGAATGACAGAGAGTGAGAAAGCAAGCTACCAGGTCCAGGACTTGAACTATGGTCGGCCATGTGGGAGTACAACGCCCTTAACCATGCCACCTGTTGGCCCAATCATTTACTATTTTTAACTTAGAATCACTTTTTCTAAAAATAATAGAAATATGGATTAAACAGTTATTTTCCAGTTGAATTTATACCAAAAAAAAAAAAAAAATTAGAAAGGGCCAGCAGGTGGCAAAGTAGTTAAAGATACTGGATTCCCACATGGCCAACCACAGGTCAAGTCCTGGACCTGGCAGATTGCTTTCTCATTTTCAATCATTTTCAATTTTTCTCTCTCTGTCTCTTTCTAGTCAAATTTAAAAGTAACAATAACAAATGGAATTAAACAATTATTTAAAAACAAAACAAAACAAAAAACCCTTGGACCATTTAAAAAAAAATTAAGTCAACCCCATAGCCTCGCAGTTAAGGGAGCTGGATCCCACATGACAAACCACAGGTTGAATCCTAGCCCCAGCAGTTTGAAAAAATGCTGGACACGTGCATGTGTGTACAAAATTGCCAGAGAATGGAGAAACAGAAGAGAAGAGACCTCAGTGTAACCACACTCCCCTCAGGGGGTGCTTTCTCTCTCTCATTCTTTCTTTCCCTGGCAAGTGTGTATGCTCTCTGGCAATTAAAACACAAGAGACATGGACCAGCAGGTGGCATAGTTGTTAGGGTGCTGGACTCCCACATGGCCAACTACAGTTTGAGTCCCAGACCAGTGGCTTGAAACTCATTCCAAGCACATATGCATTTGTGCCCAAAATCCTTAGAGGAGAATAGAGAAGGGAATGCAGAGTGGCCATCCCCTGGAGGGTGATTTCTCACTTTCTGTCTCTGTCTCTCTGTGTCTTTCCAGTGAGCACTCTATGGAAAACCTAAAAATAATAAAATAAAATTAAAAAAAATAAGATATGAATTTATACCAAAACTATAAACATATTTATAAAACATACAATATTTATATTTCTATCAATTAGACAGGTTTTTTTTTTAATTTATTTTTTAAATTTTCTTTGAACCACCAAATAGAATGTTTATTTTCCCCACAGCACCTGATGACTTACTTCAGTTCAGGCAGCCCACTGAAGATTTCTTTACGGCTTACTTCAGAAATCCCATTTCCAAGAAATACTTTTGTTCCATCAAATTCTTTGGCTCCCTTCTTACATCTTCCATTAATATCAGAGTAAACAGAAATAACATCTCCAGCTTTCATAACTAGAAAAAGAAGAAAATCAAATTATACTGATATAGGGGCTGGCAGGTGACATAGTGTTTAAGGGAACTAGACTCCCATAGGGCCAACTACAGTACAAATCCCAGACCTGGCGACTTACTTTCTCACTTTCCCTCTCTTGCGCATGCACTCTGTCCCTATCTGGTCATAATAAAAATAAATAAATAAGGTTAAATAAAATAATTCTTAAAAAAATTATACTGATATATATACTCTGGAAGAACAGTGAAAACCGTTAAAGTAGGCTGGGGATTTTTTCAGTGGAATGAAAAGTAGACATGTAACATTTTAAACTGGCTCATTATCACAAAATATTCTGTAATAGAAAATCTGACTGTTTACTTTTAAATAGCCCCTCACAATAAATCTAATTTAAAAGTTTTTTTTTTTTTTTCATTGAAACGGGACCAGCAAGTGGCATGACAGTTAAGGTGCTGAATCCCACATGACCAACCACATGCACAGTTTAAGTCTCAGACCCCGTGGCTTAAAAAACACGCTGGGCATGCATGCGTGTCCAAAATCCATAAAGGAGAGTAGAGGAAAAAGAACTGCAGCCTGGCCATCCCCCTTGGGTTGTGTGTATGGGGGGGCTTTCTTACTTTCCTTCTCTTTCTCTCTCCAGCCAGTGCATGAACCCCATAGCAAACTAAAACAACAATAACAAAAACAAATGAACAGAATAGTCTTCAAAACATTCTACCACAATTAGAAATTTGTAACTGAGCGGAGAAAGGAAGAAAGATAACCTCTACATAAATTACTTCCCCCAAACCTAACATTAAGAGTTTATATAAATCTTGATATTTTGGTTCATTCCTGAAAGTTCTAACTTTCCCTCGAAAGTATTTCTCAAAATCATACATTAAAATTCCTCAAGGGACCAGCAGTTAGCGTAATGGCTATGTTGCTGAACTCCCACGTAGTTGACCGCGGTTCGCGTCCTGGACCCAGTGGCTTAAACTCACGCCAGGTGCATGTGTGTGCGTGCCCAAGATCCTGAGAGAAGAATGGAGGAGAAGGGATTGTGGCGTGGCCATCCCCCCTGGGGGGTGATTTCTCACTTTCTATCTCTCTGTCTCTCTCTGTCTGTCTGGCGAGTGCATGCACCCTATAGCAAAAACCTCTAAAAAAAAATTCCTCAAAAAAATCCTTCTAAACTCCATAACCCTATTAATATTTCTTCTTGCTATTTTCCTGGTATAGTACAATTAGAGCAGAGACTTTATTTTAGAGAGAATTTTGCTATAGGGTGCATGCACTTGCCCAAGGGACAGAAAGTGAGACCAGCCATCCATCCACTGTTCCCAAAGCAGAGACTTTATCAATAAGCACAACTTAAAGATTTTTCAACTTTATCATGGAGTAAAAACAATATGCAATTGGTAGAAAACATGCTTCAAGTACCCATGCAACCATTCTGTTTCTTACTTTCAGTACCTTATTCAATAAATTACACGAGAGGCCAGCAGAAGGAGGTTCAGTTATGTTGTTGGACTATCACGTGGCTGACCACGGTTCAAGTCCTGGACCTAGTGGCTTGAAACTCACTCCAGGCACATGAGCAGTGTGCGTGCATGCATGCCCAAGATCCTAGGAGGAGGAGGGATTGTGGCATGGCCATCCTCAAGGGAGGTGATTTCTCACTTTCCCTCTCACTGTTTCTGTCTGTCTCTTTCTCTGGTGAACACATGCACCCTAAGGCAAAAACCTCTACCAAAATAAATAAATAAATAACATTAGCTACTCAACAATTTTTTAAAAATAGGCTTTGTGTTAAATGATTTTTGCCAAACTGTAGATTAATGTAAGAGTTCTAAGCATGTCAAAAGTAATTTTCCATAGGTTGAGTGCAATAAATGCATTTTCAAAGTATGATGGGTTTATCAGGATATAACCTTGTTACATTAAATAGCATCTGTACACGTAAATGTTTACACACACTGTATATGCATATATGTAGTTAGAACACCTTTAAACTGCTTGGTATAAAGAATTGATTTACATGGCTGATCAAATCTAATTTTTGTAGGGTTTTCATTAAATTATTTTCAGTAACAAATCCCACTGATAGTAATAACAAGAAACTGTATTTCACTTCTAAAAAGCATAATAAGTTTGTTTGACCTACTTAACAAAAGTGATCAGTTCAGCTAGAGCTATGAGCTCCTGTTACAATTATGTACATCAGGATTTAATAAACTTTTTCTGTTAAGGGTAAATATTTTAGACTTTGTAGACATAAGGTCTCTGTAACATAGTCTTTTCCTCCCCTACCCCCTCAAAAAATTTTTTTTAATGAAAAATCTGTATTTACCTTTTGGTCATAGAAAAACATACATGGGCCAGACACAACAGGTGAGCAATAGTTTGCCAAAATCTTTTTTTTTTGAGACTTTTTTTCTTATAGGGCATGTGCGCTCTCCAGAAAGTCAGAGAAAAACAGAGTCAGAAAACAAGAAATCAACCCCCCGGGGCCACGCTGCAATCCCTACTTCTCCATTCTCCTCTCGGGATCTTGGGCATGCACATACATATGTCCAGCATGAGCTTAAGCCACCAGGTCCAAGACTTGAACCGTGGTCAACTACATGGGAGTTCAGTGACATAGCCATTACGCCAACTACTGGTCCCAACAGGTTGCTAAATTCTGATGCGGATGAAATTATTTATTTCAGAGATGAGATAACTGAGGCTCAGAGATGGGTAAGTTTCTAACCAATCAAAACCAACGTTCTTGAGTTTAAATGCAATAAGAGACCACTGAACCACAGTGATCAACTTACAAAGTATATGCAATATGCCCACTGGGTAAATAAATTAAGAACAGCAAGTTTCAGGACCAGGAGTTAGCATAATGGCTATGTCGCTGGACTCTCATGTAGTCAACCGTGGTTTGAGTCCTGGACCCGGTGGGTTAAACTCACGCTGGGCACGAGTGTGTGCGTGCCCAAGATCCCGAGAGGAGAATGGAGGAGAAGGGATTGCGGCGTGGCATTCCCCCCGGTGGGTGATTTCTCGCTATCTATCTCTCTGTCTCTTGTCTGTCTTTCTGGCGAGCACATGCACCCTATAAAAAAAAAAAAAAAAAACAGCAAGTTTCATCCCAATGGTTGGATCCCAGGATATGCATGTTACCCTCACAAATGTGGAAGGGTAGCTTGAGGTTTTATGGCACTGGAGTCAAATATACAAGATGGAACTTCACTGCTATCTTAGACTGCCTTTACTCACCAGTACTGAACCTCTAAGCAACATCATCACATATATCCTTATACAGAAATTTAAAAATTAGCAGAAGATCTTATATGGATTTTTATTAGACCTTATCAGACAAAAATCCTCACTGACTACATTAAATGCAAAGTTTGCAAAATTCCTGACACAGGTAAATTTGAAATGCAGCTGGATGATATTACAATACATTTCATATTTTAAAATGCATGTAAATTTTAGAAAACCATTATAAAAAGAGAATTTTTATTCAATTTTATTTATCATTATCATTTTTCTTCAATTTGCTATAGTGCATGCACATTCATGAGAGATAAAGTGAGAAAGCAAGCAGCCAGGCCCAGGACTCAAACTGTGGTTGGTCATATGGGAGCAGTCTAGCGCCTTAACCACCACGCCACCTGTTGGCTCCAAAAACCTTTAAAGATATCTAAACCTTACACTTACATTTCGAAGCTGACACAATTCCTGGAATATATACATGGGCTCCTCTTAACACTGCATTGCCACACTGGGCTCCAACAATGGCTTCATGTTGTTGTTTTTGTATATTCTTCCTAGAGTTGTAACACAAGAAATTTAGCATATTAACATATCTCCAATGCTTACAAACTTTTAAAATGTTTCAATTTAAACTCTAAATAAACTCTTTAGTCTTGATTGTCCTGAATAATGCCAATGATGACTGAATTGAGCAAATGAATGAATAATTTTCTTTTTTTTTTTGAGAGGTTTTTGCTATAAGGCATCTGTGCTCACCAGAAAGACAGAGAGAGATAAGAAGTGAGAAATCCCCCCCCAGGAGGAATGGCCACGCCACAATCCCTTCTCCTCCATTCTCCTCTCGGGATCTTGGGCATGCATGTGCATGTGCCCGGCATGAGTTTAAGCCACCTGGCTTGGTACTTGAACCACAGTCAACTACATAGGAGTCTAGTAACATAGCCATTATGCCAACTGCTGGTCCCAGAATAATTTTAATTGAGAATGAAAAAAACTGAAAAATGAATGCTAGATGAAGAGGAAATAGCTAAAAAAGAAAAAAGAAGAAAATGGGCACTTGCGAAAAGAAAACAAAACTGAAAGAAGTCCCTCTGATGGAGGCAATGAAGTGACACTAGATATTGCTTTTAAAATTTAACAAATAATAATGTCTTCACAATAGCATTAGAGAAAAAACAGCCTTTCCCTGCCTTCCAAGTCTTCAAAGTCTAAAATTTAAAAATACATGGAGAATTAAAAGTATTTCTAACAAACTGCTACAAGGTAAATTATGAATTCTTTTAAACTAGAAAGACAAATGAAGTAAGTCTTCTTTCTTTCCTTTACTGCCTAACCTTTCTGAGTTTCTTTCTAATTTCTCTA
>NW_006160168.1:388696-390318 GCF_000334495.1 Tupaia belangeri chinensis | reverse complement strand
CCAAATAGAATCAACCCAAGAAGATCTTCTCCAAGACACATTATAGCCAGATTGACCAAAACCACAAAGACAAGATACTAAGATTGGCAAGAAAAAAAAAAAAAAAAAAAAACAGCAAGTTTCATCCCAATGGTTGGATCCCAGGATATGCATGTTACCCTCACAAATGTGGAAGGGTAGCTTGAGGTTTTATGGCACTGGAGTCAAATATACAAGATGGAACTTCACTGCTATCTTAGACTGCCTTTACTCACCAGTACTGAACCTCTAAGCAACATCATCACATATATCCTTATACAGAAATTTAAAAATTAGCAGAAGATCTTATATGGATTTTTATTAGACCTTATCAGACAAAAATCCTCACTGACTACATTAAATGCAAAGTTTGCAAAATTCCTGACACAGGTAAATTTGAAATGCAGCTGGATGATATTACAATACATTTCATATTTTAAAATGCATGTAAATTTTAGAAAACCATTATAAAAAGAGAATTTTTATTCAATTTTATTTATCATTATCATTTTTCTTCAATTTGCTATAGTGCATGCACATTCATGAGAGATAAAGTGAGAAAGCAAGCAGCCAGGCCCAGGACTCAAACTGTGGTTGGTCATATGGGAGCAGTCTAGCGCCTTAACCACCACGCCACCTGTTGGCTCCAAAAACCTTTAAAGATATCTAAACCTTACACTTACATTTCGAAGCTGACACAATTCCTGGAATATATACATGGGCTCCTCTTAACACTGCATTGCCACACTGGGCTCCAACAATGGCTTCATGTTGTTGTTTTTGTATATTCTTCCTAGAGTTGTAACACAAGAAATTTAGCATATTAACATATCTCCAATGCTTACAAACTTTTAAAATGTTTCAATTTAAACTCTAAATAAACTCTTTAGTCTTGATTGTCCTGAATAATGCCAATGATGACTGAATTGAGCAAATGAATGAATAATTTTCTTTTTTTTTTTGAGAGGTTTTTGCTATAAGGCATCTGTGCTCACCAGAAAGACAGAGAGAGATAAGAAGTGAGAAATCACCCCCCAGGAGGAATGGCCACGCCACAATCCCTTCTCCTCCATTCTCCTCTCGGGATCTTGGGCATGCATGTGCATGTGCCCGGCATGAGTTTAAGCCACCTGGCTTGGTACTTGAACCACAGTCAACTACATAGGAGTCTAGTAACATAGCCATTATGCCAACTGCTGGTCCCAGAATAATTTTAATTGAGAATGAAAAAAACTGAAAAATGAATGCTAGATGAAGAGGAAATAGCTAAAAAAGAAAAAAGAAGAAAATGGGCACTTGCGAAAAGAAAACAAAACTGAAAGAAGTCCCTCTGATGGAGGCAATGAAGTGACACTAGATATTGCTTTTAAAATTTAACAAATAATAATGTCTTCACAATAGCATTAGAGAAAAAACAGCCTTTCCCTGCCTTCCAAGTCTTCAAAGTCTAAAATTTAAAAATACATGGAGAATTAAAAGTATTTCTAACAAACTGCTACAAGGTAAATTATGAATTCTTTTAAACTAGAAAGACAAATGAAGTAAGTCTTCTTTCTTTCCTTTACTGCCTAACCTTTCTGAGTTTCTTTCTAATTTCTCTACAT
>NW_006160168.1:381329-388665 GCF_000334495.1 Tupaia belangeri chinensis | reverse complement strand
ACTCTTTCCTTAGTCCACTGAAATCTAAGCACCACTTCTGACGCTCAAGGAAGACTTTTTGAGAGGTCAGGGATTGGCAACACAATCAGCCCTGGATAAAATTCCTCAGCACATTTCATTTCTAATGAGCTTCCCTGGTTAGGAACATTTCGCCTGCTGCCGCAACTTCTTGTTGGGGGAATTAGCGTATCCTGTGTAATTCTTCTAGAAGTTCGTACCCATATTTCCCTGGATTTGGCCCCATGAGCCTTTTCTCTGTGCTTCAGATAATTTCACTGCAATTAACAATAGCCATGAGTATAATTAAATGCAAACTCTGTGAGTCCTCACAGAGAATTATGGAACTAGGGATTGGTCTTGGGGAGCCATCAACAGCAGGACTAATATGATAAAAACAGAATATGTCATATGTAAGTGTCAAGGTTTAAGTCAGCTTGGCTAATGGTAGGGAAGAGTTGGGGTTGAATGTTAACTTCCAGAATTTAAACAGAAAGATAAGACCACAGTAACACTACAAATTTGATAGAAGAGAGAATAATTACATGAGGATGAACTGGTGAAATAGAATTTTATGATTTTATGACTTTTGACTAAAACATTACTGATTTTCATCTATACTTTGTTTTCCAGATTGAAGGATTTTTGTCTTCACTTGAACTGTTGATAGTTTCATTTCCCTACTGTTTTAACTAAATCCTAGCCTTTTTCCTGGCTTTAAGTCTTAAGCAAATTTCTCTTTAACATTTTGATTTTATCTATAAAAATAAAACTGTTTACTCTTGAAATAAAAAATTTACTAAAATAAATACCTATTTAATGACTGCAGTAAGCTATATAGCCCCAGCTAGATGCTACTTTATAGTATGTTCATTTTATTCACTGAGGTTTACCCCTAATGTCAGACATGTGTTCACAGATATGTATATATCAGCTGTGCTTGTTATTGAAATTACTTAATTTAAGATCTTTAGTGAATCAATAAAATGGGGGGGAAGGCATAGAAAGCAACTGTAGATACCAGAGACAGTGTGGGAGGGGGGTGTGAAATGGCAGAGGGTGATGGTGGGGGGAACCAGCAGTTAGCGTAATGGCTATGTCGCTGGACTCCCACATAGTCGACCGCGATTCGCGTCCCGGACCCAGTGGCTTAAAATCAAGCCGGGTGCGTGTGCATGCATGCCCAGGTTCCCAAGAGGAGAATGGAGGAGAAGGGATTGCGGCGTGACCATCCCCCTGGGGGATGATTTCTCGCTTTCTGTCCCTATCTCTCTCTGTCTGTCTGGCGAGCACACGTGCCCTATAGCGAAAAAAATCTCTCCAAAAAAAAATAAATAAATAAAAATAAGTGGTGGGGAGGATAGAAGCAAAATATATAAGAAATAAGAAATGAAAAATTATTTGTTGATAACACATATGGTAATATCCTTAATCAAGCCAATATACAGGGTATTCTGGATGGAAAATCTCATATTATATACTGTATTGCTGTACAGTGAATGAATGTACATAAATTGAAAAAAAGAAAAAAGGTATTTATGCTTCTAAATTATATATTTGATGGTTAAAAAAAGTAATTTTTTAAATAATTATTTTATTTAACTTTATTTATTTTCTTATTTTAATTTAATGAGAGAGGGACAGAGTGAGAGACATAGAGGGAAAGTGACAAAGGAAAACGTCAGGTCTGGGACTCAAACCATGATCAGTCATGTGGGAGTTCAGCACCCTTAACCACCACGCCACCTGCAAGCCCCAAGAAAAGTAATTTTCTGACCTGCTAAAAATATTCTGTTGAGATTTTTATCAACAAGGTGGACCATTAATAGAGAAAATATTAAAATCCTCTAAAATTCAAAATATCAGCCTAAAAAATTCTACTGATCAAATGCAATCTTTAAAAAACTGCTGGTTGATGGAAACCGCAGATGGCATAATGGTTATGTCGCTGGACTCCTACATAGTTGGCCTCAGTTCGGTCCCAGGCCTGGTGACTTGAAACTCATGCAGGGTGCGTGCACATACAGGCCCAGGATCCAGAGAGGAGAATGGAGGAGAAAGGACTATGATGTGGCCATCCCCCTAGAGGGTGATTTCTCACTTTTTATCTCTCTGTCTCTGTCTCTCCAGTGAGCACACATGCCCTATAGCAAAAATCTCTCTTAAAAACAAACAAACAAACAAAATAGTGATTGAGATAGGGTGTTATAAATATTCCATCATCAAACGATGTCTAGAGGCTGCCTGTAGTTGCAGGCCCTAACGGCTGGGACCCGTTGCTCATCTCTGCCCTTACTTGTCTCTGGACTTCAGGTTGGCTTCTTGGGACTTTAAGACAAACTTGCACCCCTCCCCACTCCATCTGGAGACCAGGTCAAGCCAGTGGCAGTGCCAGATACCAGCCTGCCTATGGCTGAAGGCTCTAATGGCCGGGACCCATTGCTCATCCTCTGTCCCTTCCCCACTTGCCTTTGGACTCGCAGAACTTCAGTGGTTTAAACAGTGTGTGGCACACGTTGCGGGCCATGTAATTATTTCTTTGCTCCTGAGGTGAAGCTTATTAGCTCAGTTGGAGGTTCACCACTCCTTAGAAACAGGAAGGACTTTGGGTCACCCAGGACCAATGACAACAGTACATGGTACTGGTGAGCAACAGGCAGGCAGACCAGAAGAAAAGCCACCAATTTTCTAATCCTGCACACCTTTTAATACTTGGAGATACCCTGAATAAGTTATGAAGGAACATGTAGATCACCAGATGACTAGGAACAATCGCAGAAGCTCAAGAAATAAGAGTAACTAACAAAAGGCCTCTGCCTTAAGGGAAATCATCAAGCCCACATCACCCACAGTCAATACAATGGACATGGTGGACATTTTGGATAAGGAATTCAGAATACTTGTAAGTGACCAAACTAAGTGAGATGGAAGAGAAAAGAGACAATGAGCTCCAGGAGATGAGGAAGTCCTTCAATGATTTGAAAGAAGAAATAGACACCTTAAACAAGAACCACAAGGAACTTCTAGGGTTAAAGAATGTGATATAGGAAATCAAAACCTCCTTTGAAAAGTAGATTAGATCAGGCAGAAGATCAACTCTTGAATGTAGAAGACAAAACATCTGATCTAGAAAAAAGTATCAAGAGGATTGAGAAAACAACCAAGAAAAAGGAGGAAAATATATACGGAATACTGGATACCATCAAGCGCCCCAACACCCAGATAACTGGTATCCCAGAAGAGGAAGAAAATAATAAGGGCATAGATAATTTATTCCATGAAATCCTGGAAGAAAACTTTCCAAATCTAGAAAGGCATTCAAATATCCAGACCCAAGAAATATATAGGACCCCGAGTAGAATCAACCCAAGAAGATCCTCTCCAAGGCACATCATAGCCAGATTGGCAAAAAACAATTGACAAAGACAAGATACTAAAGTTGGCAAGAGGGAAACATCAAGTTACTTACAAAGACCACCCCATCAGGCTAACATCCGACCTCTCATTGGAAACAATGCAGGCAAGGAAAGAATAGGGAAATATAGTCAAGTGGTGAATGAAAGACACTTTCAACCAAGAATACCATACCCAACAAGATTATCTTTCGTATGGGAAAAAAAGATAAAAACATTCTCAGATAAACAAAATCTGAAGAAAATGCTATACCAAGAAAACTAAAAAGTCAGACAGACAGTTGTAAGAGAACAAAAAGCAACCAAGAAAATGTCTCACTTAATGACAGGAACAGGTCCGGAAATATCGATAATTGCATTGAATATCAATGGATTAAATTCTCCAATTAAGAGACACAGACTGGCTGAATGGATAAGAAAACAGAAACCCTCTATCTGTTGCCTACAAGAAACCCACCTTATGGATAAAGACATACATAAACTAAAAGTGAAGGGCTGGAAAAAGATATTCCCGCAAATGGAAATCAAAAAAGGGCTGGAGTAGTGATATTGATTTCAGACAAAATAGACTTCAAGTCAAAGACTGTAAGAAGAGACAAAGAAGGGCATCATATAATAGTAAATGGGATAATCTAGTAAGAAGACATAACGCTTGGGGACCAGCAGTTAGTGCAATGGCTAAATCACTGAACTCTCATGAGGTTGACTGCATTTTGAGTCCTGGATTCAGTGGCTTAAACTCACACTGGGCACGTGTGCGTGCATGCCCTAGATCCTGAGAGGAGAATGGAGGAGAAGGGATTGTGGCATGGCCAACCCCCTGTGGGGGTGATTTCTCACTTTCTGTCTTTCTGGAGAGCAAACGCACCCTGTAGCAAGAAAAAAAAAAAAAAAAAAGACATAATGCTTTTAAATATCTATGCTAAAAGAAGAGAGAGAGAGAAACACTATAGAGAGAAACACTATAACTGGACATCTCAACACCTTGTTATCTCCTTTAGACAGATCTTCTAGGCAGAAAATAAACAGAGAGATACAGGACCAAAATGACTATAAATCGAATGGGTTTGATAGATATCTAGAGAGCGTTCCACCCTAAGTACACAAAAATACACATTTTTCTCACTCCGGCATGGAACCTTTTCAAAGATTGACCAAAACAAGCCTTTAGAAATTCAAACGTATAGAAATTATATCCAGCATCTTCTCTGACCATGATAGAATTAAACTCAAGATTAATTTCAAGAAACATGCTTGAAAATACACAAACACATGGAAATCGAACAACCTACTTCTGAATGACTTCCTAACTACTGAAGAAATTAAGTCTGAAATCAAAAAATTTTTGGAAGATTATGAAAACAAATAATAATGAGTACAGAAGTTGCCATAATTTATGGGACAAAGCAAAAGCAGTCATAAGAGGGAAATTCATAGCAATTAGTGTGCATAAGAAAAGGATGGAAAGATGGCAAATAGATAACCTAACATCATGCCTTAGGGAATTGGAAAAACAACGACAACAAAATGCCAGGTGAAAAGAAATAATAAAGGTTCGAGCACAAATAAATACAATAGAAAATAAACAAACCACACAGAAAATAAATGAAAGCAAAAATTGGTTCTTTGAAAAGATGAACAAGATTAACACACTACTGGCAAGACTGATAAAAAAGAAGAAAGAAAGAAACTAGATAAATCAAATACGTGATGAAACCGGCAATATTACAATAGACACAGTAGAAATACAAAATATTACTAGAGGATACTATGAGCGACTATATGCCAACAAACAAGATAACTTGGAGGAGATGGACAAATTCCTAGATGCATATAATCTACCAAGACTGAATCAGGAGGACATAGAGAACCTGAATAGACTGATAACAAGCCAGGAGATTGAATCAGTAATAAACCTCCCAACAAAAAAAAGCCCAGGTCCAGATGGCTTCACTTCTGAATTCTACAAAACTTTTCAGGAAGAGTTAATCCCTATCCTACTCAAATTATTTCTAAGGATTCAAAAGAAAGGAAACCTTCCAAATTGATTTTAGGAAGCCTTCATCATCCTCATTCCCAAAGCAGATAAGGACTAAAAAAAAGGAAAACTACAGACCAATATCATTGATGAATATAGATGCAAAAATTCTCAACAAGATACTCGCAAATCATATCTAATATATAACAAAGATTACTCGTCACGAGCGGGCAGGCTTTATCCCAGGGATGCAAGGGTGGTTCAACATATGCAAGACCATAAATGTAATACACCATATTAACAGAAAGAAAGCTAAGAACCATATGATCATTTCAATTGATGCAGAGAAAGCATTTGATAAAACACAACATCCTTTCATGATTAAGACCCCCAGTAAGATTGGTATAGAAGGATCATTTCTCAACACAATAAAAGCCATCTATGAAAAAACCTACAGCTAACAATATACTGGTACTAGGCAAGGCTGCCCACTTTCTCCACCATAGTCCTGTAAATCTTAGCGAATATAATCAGAAAAGAGAACAATATAAAAGACATTTGAATAGGCAATGAAGAGTTGAAAATATCTTCATTCGCAGATGACATGATGGTATACTTAGAAGATCCAAAGGTCTCCATGAAAAAACTTCATGAAGTAATAAGTGAATACAGTAGAGTGGCAGGATACAAAATCAATATCCACAACTGTATAGCATTTCCATATATGAACAACAAGTTGAACGAAGTAGAGCTGAAGAAAGGAGTCCCTTTCACCATAGACACAAGATGTATACAATATCTAGGGATAAACCTAACTAAGGAAGTCAAAGACTTTTATAAAGAAAACTATGAAAATATTAAAAAAGAATTGAAAGTGAGGGGCCAGCAGTTAGCGTAATGGCTGTCGCTGGACTCCCATGTAGTCGACTGCGGTTCGAGTCCTGGACCCGGTGGCTTAAAACTCACGCTGGGCGCGTGTGAGTGTGTGCCCAAAATCCCAAGAGGAGAATGGAGGAGAAGGGATTGTGGCATGGCCGCGGTGTGACCATCCCCCCTGGGGGGTGATTTCTCGCTTTCTGTCTTTATGTCTCTCTCTGTCTGCCTGGTGAGCGCATGCACCCTGTAGCAAAAACCCCTCAAAAAAAAAGAAAAAATAAAAGATATTGAAAGTGACATAAAAAAGTGGAAGGATATCCCATGTTCCTGGATTGGAAGAATTAACATAATCAAAATGGCAATTCTACCCAAATTAATCTACATGTTTAATGTAATTCCAATCAAAATACCAGAAATATTCTTCACAGATTTAGAAAAGACAATCATCGAATTTGTCTGGAATCATAAAAGACCTTGAATTGCCAAAGTAATCCTGTGCAAGAAGAGTGGAGTGGAAGGCATATCACTCCCTGATCCCAAGATATACCAAAAGCTGTGATCATCAAAACAGCATGATATTGGCACAATAACAGACATGTGGACGAATGGAGCAGAATAGAGACCCCAGAAATAACACCCGAAGCTTACAGCCAACAGATTTATTTATTTTTTTTTTTGGAGAGGTTTTCGCTATCCCGGCGTGAGTTTTAAGCCACCGGGTCCGGGACGCAAACCGCGGTCGACTATGTGGGAGTCCAGCGACATAGCCATTACGCTAACTGCTGGTTCCCCAGACAAGAGAGTTAACCCATTGTGAAAAGGAAAACCTCCTTAGCAAATGGTGCTGGAAAAACTGGGTATCCACCTGCAGAAAGATGAAACTGAACCCCCATCTTTCACCATTAACAAAAGTCAACTCAAAATGGATCAAAGATCTGAACCTAAGACCTCAAAACAATAAAACTACTGGTAGAAAATGCTAGGGAAGGGGACCAGCAGATGGTGTGGTATTTAAGGCTCTGGACACTCCCACATGGCCGACCATGGTTCAAGTCCTGGACCTGGCAGCTTT
>NW_006160168.1:377185-381298 GCF_000334495.1 Tupaia belangeri chinensis | reverse complement strand
GTGTGTGTGTGTGTGTGTGTGTGTGTGTGTGTCTCTCTCTGGTTGAATTAAAATAAATGAATGAATAAATAAAATTAAATAATTAAAAAAACACTTTTAATGAAAAAAAAAAAGAAAATGCTGGGGAAACTCTGGGTGATATTGGAGTTGGCAAAGACTTCCAAAGCAAAGGCAATAATCCCTAAAATAGACTAGTGGGGCTGTATCAGACTAAAATGTTTAGTGCCAATCCTCAGAATGGGAGAATATTTTTATAAAATATGCCTCAGACAAGGGACTGATAATCAGAATACACAGGGAACTCAAGCGCCTTACGTGAAAAAAAAATGATTAACCCAATTAAAAGATGAGAAATTGAGCTGAACAAAAATCTCTCTAAGAAGACATAGTAATAACCAAAAAGCATATGAGGAAATGCTCAACATCCCTCATCATAAGGGAGATGCTGATAAAAATCACAATGAGATACCACCTTACCTCTGTCAGAATGGCAAAGATTAAAAGTAAAAAAAATTGATAAGTGCTGGTGGGGATGTGGTGAAAAGGGAACAATTCTACACTGTTGGTGGGAATGTAAACTGGTTCAGCCACCATGGGGAACAATATGGAGGTTCCTTAAAGATCTACAAATAGAACTACCATTTGATCCAGGAATCCCACTTCTAGGAATCTACCCAAAGGACAGGAGAACGCTCAGTTGGAAAAGCACTTGCACATCAATGTATATTGCAGCATTATTCATGATTGCCAAGACATGGAACCAACCCAAATGTCCACAAACAGATGAATGGATTGAAAAAGCGTGGCACATATATTCTATGGAATACTACTCAGCAATAAAAAAACAAGACCCTGGCATTTAATAGAAAGTGGTTGGATACCTAGGATCTATTGCTGAGTGAAGAAAGCCAAGATATGAAAGATATTGTATGTATCCACTTAATATGTATTGACTATCCGCACTCTATGGTAGAGATAGAAATATTGGAGGGCATAAAAACAGTGAAAATAGTTAACGATGATAAGAGTATGAAATGTGGCAGGAGAAGAGAAGAGAATAGAGAAAGGTAGTAAGATAACAAATAGAGAGGAATGACATTAGTGGGACACAGACATGGTTTATTACCAGTTGATGATAACGTGCATAGTTTTCTCAACTGCATTGGTGTGAGAAGTATTTCATGCTGGGTAAAGTCTTTTTATAAGCAAAATGATAAATAGTTATTGATTGTTTTAAAAAATAATTGGAATAATGATAATAATAGAGAAAAAAATGAAAGCTATTGAATGATGAAGATGGGGATTTTAATGTCTCTGTATTGACTGATATGCATGGTATTCCTTCTGGTAAGAGAAATGTAATACACTATAAAGTTATATGTGATTCAATGTAATATGAACAAGATTATGATAATAAATAAAGAAAAGGAAAAATGGGAACCAGCAGTTAGCGTAATGGCTATGTTGCTGGACTCCCACGTAGTCGACTGCGGTTCGTGTCCTGGAACCGGTGGCTTAAAACTCACGCCGGGCGCGTGTGCGTGCGTGCCCAAGATCCCGAGAGGAGAATGGAGGAGAAGGGACTGCAGAAGGGACTGCAGTGTGACCATACCCCCTGGGGGGTGATTTCTCGCTTTCTGTCTCTATGTCTCTCTCTGTCTGTCTGGTGAACGGAAAACCCCTCAAAAAAAAAAAAAAAAAAGAAAAGGAAAAATTAAGTCTAGTATTTCATTTTCTCCTCCTTAGTTTCTATTGATTTATTTTTGAGATGTTTTTGCTATAGGGTGCATGCGCTCGCCAGATAGAGAGGGAGAGACAGAGAGACAGAAAGCAAGAAATCTCTCCCCTGGGTGGACGGCCCCAGTGCAGTCCTCCTCCATTCTTTTCTCGGGATCTTGGGCACGCATGCACACGTGCCCGGCATGAGTTTAAGCCACCGGGTCCAGGACTCGAACCATGGTTGACTACTTGGGAGTTCAGCAATGTAGCCGTTACACCATCTGCTGGTCCCAATTTTCTTCTTAGTTTTTTAATAAAGTTGATAACAATACCATTAATCTACAATTGAGAAAACATTATCACCAGGACTAGCTAGGTGATATGGTGGTTAAGGTGGCTAGATCTCACATGGCTGACTGTGTGGTTCAAGTCCTGGATCTAGAAGTTTGAAAAACATGCCTAGTATGTGCACATATGCCCAAAATCCCAAGGAAGAAAGGAAGAGAAGGGAATGAGGAGTAGTCATCCCTCCTGAAAAGTGCTTACTCTCACTCTCTGTCTCTCTCCAGTGATCATACATGCCCTATAGCAAAATTTCAATAAACAGAAATTTTCTTCACCAAATTAAAATATAGTTTGTCAGTATAGGAAATATTTTTTTTTTTTGAGATACTTTTGCAATAGAGCACGTGCACTTGCTGGAGACACAAAGAAAGATACAAAAAAACAAGAAATAACCACCTAGGGGGTTGGCCACACCACAATCCCTTGTCCTTTAGGGATTCTGGGCATGAAAATGCACATGCCCAGCTTGAGTTTCACACCACAGATCCAGGGCTTGAATCATGTTCAACCATGTAGGAATCTAGCACCTTAACCACCACACCACCCGCTGGCCCAAAACACCTCCATTTAAAAAAAAAAAAAAAACTGGAGGAATCTGATACGTGATGAGCAATTACTTAAAAAAAAATATTTAATGTCCTTTAGCAAATGGTGCTGGAAAAACTGGGTATCCATCTGCACAAAGATGAATCTGAACTCTTATCTGTCACCATTAACAAAAATCAACTCAAAGTGGATCAAAGATCTAAACATAAGACCGCAAATATAAAACTACTGGTAGAAAACACTGTGGAAACTCTGGGAGACACTAGGGTAGGACGAGACTTCTTAAGTAAGACTCCCAAAGCACAGGCTATAATCCCCAAAACAGACACGTGGGATTATATCAGATTAAGAAATTTCTGCACAGCAAAGGACACTGTCACTAGTGTGAATCGATAACCCTCAGAATGGGAGAGAATTTTTATTAACTGTGCCTCAGATAAGGGACTGATAATCAGAATACACAGGGAACTCAAGCGGCTTATGTGGAAAAAAAAGATTAACCTAATTAAAAGATGGGAAAATTAGGTGAATAAATAACTCTCTAAGGAAGATATACAAACAGCCAAAAAGCACATGATGAAATGCTCAACATTCCTCATCATAAGGGAGCTGCAGATCAAAACCACAATGAGATACCACCTAATTCCAGTCAGAATGGCAAAGATTAAAAAAAAAAAAATGATAAGTGGTGGAGGGGATGCAATGAAAGGGGAACACTCCTACACTGTTAGTAGGATTGTAAAATGGACCAGCCACTGTGGAGAACTTAGGAGGTTCCTCAAAGACCTTCAAACAGAACTACCATATGATCCAGCAATTCCACTACTGGGTATCTACCCAAAGGACAGGAGAACGCTCAATTGGAAAAGCACTTGCACATCTATATTCATTGCAGCTTTATTCACGATTGCTAAGAGATGGAACCAACCCAAATGTCCACACATGGATGAATGGATTGAAAAAGTGTGGCACATATACTCCATGGAATACTATTCAGCCATAAAAAACAACAAGGCCCTGACATTTGATAGAAAGTGAACGAATATGGAAGATCTGTTGCTGAGTGAAACAAGTCAGGCTATGAAAGAGAGACATTGTATGTCTCCCCTTAACATATACTGACAGCACTCTATGCCAGAGAGTGAAAGATTAGAGGATATATAAGCATTAAAAATTGTTATGGACACTAGAACCAAAGTAGAAAGAGTGGGGGAAGGGATAGCATAGGAAAGGAAATTTGGGGAAAAAATGGAGAGTTAAGGCATTTGTGGGATGTCGACATGGTTTATTATTTGTTGATGAGGACATGCATACGTTCTCAAAAAAAAGTATACTGTATATAAACACTGTATTTGCAACCTTGTCTGGTGTAATTTACATTAAAAGTAACAGTGTGAAAAAATTAAAAACTTAAAATAAATTTTAAAAAAGAAAAAATAATTAATGTCTACAAAGTTGAACCTATTTTTTTTTTTTAGAGGTTTTTTACTATAAGGCGGGTCG
>NW_006160168.1:349400-376668 GCF_000334495.1 Tupaia belangeri chinensis | reverse complement strand
TTTTTTTTTTTGAGAGGTTTTTCACTATAGGGCGCGTGCGCTCGCCAGACAGACAGAGAGAGACAGAGAGACAGAAAGCAAGAAATCACCCCCCAGAGGGGATGGCCATGCCACAATCCCTTCTCCTCCATTCTCCTCTCGGGATCTTAGGCACGCACGCACACGCGCCCAGCATGGGTTTTAAGCCACCAGGTCTGGGATGTGAACCGTAGTCGACTACGTGGGAGTCCAGCGACATAGCCATTATGCTAACTGCTGGTTCCCAAGTTGAACCTATTTTTAAATTTTAAATAAGTGAGATACTGAGCTAATGAAAGATCAGAAAGAGCATTTACTTCTTTCTCTGAAACCTCTAGAAATAAAAGCCAAAAAAGGACCAAAATCTAAGAAGAAAATCACATTTGCACTAAAACTAAGAAATAGTTATAATTCAATGATGATTAATTGGATAAAAGTGAAATCTAGATCAAACCTAGTTCCTTAACAGGTACCAACATTTCTGAAATAAAGTCCTGGGGGCCTAATCAAACACTTATTACTTAGAACTAGGTCTAAAGGCTTAGTGGGGAAAAAAAAGAAATCATAATTTGAGAATATCTTCTGTCTTATTTACAGCAGGTGAATCAGAAAGGAGGAACTGGATTATTAGAAATGGCACAATCTGTTTTCTCTAACAATCCAGGATTAAGTGTCTAGATACGGCTTAAGGAAGTGACAGGAAGTAGCAACCAACTTCTCTGCTGAGCTAATTAACGCCTCAAACAAAAAAGGTATGACCTAGAAACCTTAGCAGAGAGCCTCGGTCTTCATCAGCACTGCTCACTAGAATTGGAGATGCTCTACCAGGGATGATTTGGTGAAAGTATTTTTTTTTTCTATATTTTCTCTTAATTTGCTATAGGGCACATGCACTCAAAGGTGAGAGAGAAAAGGAAAATAAGAAAACACCCTCCAGGAGGGATGAACACCCACAATTTTTCCACGCCATTCTCTTTTCAGGATTTTGGGCATGTATGCACCCCGTACCCGGTATATCACTCATGCCACTGGGTCTGGGACTTGAACCATGTGGTCAGCTATGTGGGATCCAGCCAACTAAACCACCATACCACTGGCTGGCCATTAAAATATTAAAAAAAAAAAAGTCTGACTAATTACTTAGGTATGTTCTTTATCCAATTCTGCATTATTCTCATGTAAATTACAAACTAAATATAACTGTTTCCATTCAATGAGTGGTAAGGAAAAGGATTCATTCAGCATAGAACGAAAGCATAACTAGCACAAGAAAAAAAAACCTTGATAATTGAAACGCAGATTAAAAATGTACAGCCAAAAAATAAAAAGGTTCAATTTTTGTCTCTATTTCATATAAACTAAAAGGAAAAACCTTAAAAATAAATACAACAACAAAATAAAATATAAAAAAGGTGAACTATCAGAGCTCAGGAAATAAAGAACAAAACCTGAAATATAAATTTAGCTAGAAGTAGAGAGAAGTATTAATAACTAACACTTAATGAGCATCCACACTGCCAGGCACTATTCTAAGCAATGCACTTAAGCCTCAAAGCAACTCTATGAGTAGACCCAATTTTCAATCTCCACTTTAGAAATAAGGAAAGCAAAGCAGAGAGAAAATAGACAAAGCATGTATCATACCATTGACAAGAAGGCCACTTTTCAGAATCCATGACGGAGAGGTTTAAGAACAAAACAGATGTAGAAGAAAAAGATGAATAAATGAAAATCTTTTTTAAAAGATACTAGTTGAAGAATGTGTAAAAAGTAGTTAATAGAGTAGAGATTGCTGTTCTCAGAAAGGTTGCTTATAAGATTGGTGCTTGGCTGGTTTCTGGAAATCTGACTAGAAAACAGTTCTCAACACTGACATAAAACTTTCCCAAATGGTAAGAGTGGCTCACTTTTCCTAAGCCATTTGGAGAAGCAATGTGGATAATTCTGAGCACTTACTTTCCTCTTAGGAGTCCGGAATTTTGGCACAACCTCGGCAGAGAGCACCTATGTGCCAGCCCAATTAAATCCTTGGGCACTAAGTATATGGTGAGCTTTTGATAAACAAGTATTTCACACATGTTGCAATTTGATGCTAGAAGAATTAAACGTGTCCTATGTGCCTCTACTGATGTATATGTGCCTGGTATGTTTCTGAGGCAGCCAGGGCCAGGATTCAAATTGTGGGCGGCAGTATAGCATGTAGATCCTTTAGCCAGTAGGCTACAGGGTCTGCCTACAATGTTTTTGGTAATGATAAATGATAAAGAAAGAGAAGTAGCCTCAACAGGGTCTCATCATGCCACAATCCCCTTTCTCCAACCCGTCAGCTTCTCAGGATCCTGGATGCCTGTATAAATGCCTTGCATGTTTTCAGACCAACCTTGGGATCTGAAACCACAGTTGGCCATGTGGCTTTTAGCCTTGGAAGATACTTGAATTACCACTGTGCCAAAGTGGTTAGGCCACAAAAAGAAACAGACTTATTCCTTTCAGAAAAGAAAAGGTAAGGGGCCAGCAGGTGGCAGGCTGGTTTGGGAGTCTGGCAGCAATTTGAGTCCCATACCTGGTGGCTTGCTTTCTCACTGTCCCTTTGTCTCTCTCTGGTGATCACACATGACCTATAGAAAATTAAAAAGAAAAAATAATAATAATATATAAAAATTAATAATTCTAAAAAAAAAGTTAAGTAGATGAAATCTACGATCCTAAATGATTTCTTAGAGCTTTCTTGCAGTAACCCCCCATTTGGATTTTATAGTTCACTAATGTTCTGATGAGTAGCCTAGAATACTACAAAGAATAAAAATAATTATTTTTTGGAGAGGTTTTTGCTATAAGTCACATGCACTTGCCAGAAAGACAGAAACAGAGAGACAGAAAGTGAGAAATCACCCCCTGGGGGGGATGGTCACACCGCAATCCCTTCTCCTCCATTCTCCTCTTGGGATCTTGGTGATGCATGCACACACGCCCGGCATGAGTTTAAGCCACCAGGTCCGGGAACTGAATCGTGGTCAACTACATGGGAGCTCATCGATGTAGCCATTATGCTATCTACTGGTCCCTAAAGAGAATTATTAAAAGTTAAAGGTAAGGGACTAGTAAGTGGCTAGAGGTTACATCGTTGGACTCCCACATAAGCCCAGTGGCTTAAAACTCACAATGGGTCATATGTGTGCATGTCCAAAATCCCAAGATGAGAATGGAGATGGAACCGCAGCTTGGCCATCCAACCTGGGGGGTGATTTCTTTCTTTCTATCTCTCTGTCTCTCTGGCAAGCAAAAACATCCTATAGCAAAAACCTCTTTAAATAAATAAATAAATAAATAAAGGGTAAAAGACATAAAGAAAATAAAGTTAAATCATCCAAATAGGGCACATGCACTTGCCAGAAAGACAGAGAGTGACAGTGAGATAGAAAGCAACCCCGAGGGTATGGCCACGCCACAATCTCTTCTCCTCCATTCTCCTCTTGGGATCTTGGGCACGCATGCACATGCGCCCGGCGTCAGTTTAAGCCACCGGGTCTGGGACTTGAAACGCGGTCAGCTACATGGGAGTCCAGTGACATAGCCATTACACCAACAGCTGGTCCCCCATACAAATATTTTAAAAGACCTAAAATGATCAGTATTGACAAGAATAAAAGAATCAGAATTTCTCGTATACTATTGCAATATTAACTGGTAATACATTATAAAGGGTGATCTGGTAATACGTATGTTTCAAACTAAAACCAGCACAAACCTTTGAACCAGTAATTCCATGTAGTATTAATATATTCTGTGAACATTCTTGCAGAAGTCTACAAATATTCACTGAGACACTATGAGTAATAATGAAAAACAGACAAAAGCTAAATGTTTAACGATAGAGGACTAAAAAATTTAAACTGGGACCAGCAGTTAGTGTAATGGTTATATCATTGAACTCCCAAATAGTCGGCCACGGTTCGAGTCCCGGACCTGGTGGCTTAACCTCACACCGGGCGCATGTACATGTGTATTCAAGATCCCCAGGGGAGAATGGAGGAGAAGGGATTACAGCGTGGCCACCCCCCTGGGGGGGTGATTTCTTACTTTCTGTCTCTCTGTCTCTCTCCGTCTTTCTGGTGAGCGCACGCACCCTATATAAAAACCTCTAAAAAAATTTTTTTTTAACTGAACTCAGTGATACAAAATACTATTTCTGTAGCTATTTAAAAGAACAAAACAGGGACCAGCAGTTAGCATAATGGCTATGTCGCTGAACTCCAATGCAGTCAACTGCTGTTCCAGTCCCGGACCCAGTGGCTTAAACTCACACGGGGCGCATGTGCATGCGTGCACAAGATCCCGAGAGGAGAATGGAGGAGAAGAGATTGCAGCGTAGCCATCCCCCCTGGGGGGTGATTTCTCACTTTCTGTCTCTCTGTCTCTCTCTGTCTTTCTGGCGAGTGCACGTGCCCTATAGCAAAAACCTCTCCAAAAAACAAAAAAAGAACACAACAGTACTATACTACGTAAACTCATGGCGAATTATGGATATCATAAAAAGATATCCACGATATTTATCTTTCTTTTTTTTAAGAGAGGATTTTGCTATAGGGTGCATGTGCTTGCCAGAAAGAGAGACAGAGACAGAGACAGAAAGCCAGAAATCACCCCCTAGGGGGGATGGCCACGCCACAGTCCTTCCTCCTCCATACTCCTCATGGGATTTTGGGCACGTGCGTGCACATGCACCAGGAAGTCACCAGATCTGGTACTTGAACAGCAGTCCACTACATGGGAGCCCAGCCCCATAACCATTATGCTACCTGCTGGTCATCACAATATATTCTTAAATGAACATAAAAGGAAACTGCAGAATATTAGTCTTTTCTAATTATTTTCCAAAAGTGTATAAGTGAATGTACATACGCATTCAGATCTATGAGTATAAGCACAAAGACTACGAAGCACAATTCAAATTCCATGCTCAGAGAAACAGAATGGGATGCGAGATGGGAAGTATAATGGATGATTATTTTGATATTTAATAGCTGATTCTAAGTTTTTACAAGGTTAGAAGAAAAACCTAATTAAAACCTATCCTTTAAAACAATAACAAATAAAACTAAAGAATAAGGGAAGGATATTTAACAAAATGAAAATGGACAAAATGTGAGGCTAACAAATACAATATTGCCATCATCATTAGAATATAACTTCAAAAGACCTGCGAGTGTAATCTACAGAAGTAGCTGATTGGTTCAAAATAAAAAGATCATAGAAATCAGAACAGTGCTTTCCTGGTAGGGTATCAGAGTATAAGAGAATTTTCTGAGGTGTTAGAAATCCTCTGTATCTTGGTGAAAGTTGATTTTGGCTAAATGGCCAAACATATTTGGCTAAACTCGGGCAACTGTTTACTTGAGATGTTTGTACATCATTGTACCTAAAGTTTAGCTTAAAAAAACTGAACAGATGAGAACCAGCAGTTAGCATAATGGCTATGTCACTGGATTCCCACGCAGTCGACTCCGGTTCACGTCCCAGACCCGGTGGCTTAGAACTCATGCCGGGCACGTGTGCGTGTGTGCCCAAGATCCCAAGAGGAGAATGGAGGAGAAGGGATTGCGGCATGACCGTCTCCCCTGGGGGGTGATTTCTCGCTTTCTGTCTCTATGTCTCTCTCTGTCTGTCTGGCGAGCGCACGCACCCTATAGCGAAAACCTCTCAAAAAAATAATAATAATAATTTATAAAACTGAACAGACGGGTTGGATGGTGATACAGTAGTAAAATGTGATGCTCTTCCAAGCTGACCCACGTGAGAAGGTCAGTGTGTGTGTGTGTGTGTGTGTGTGTGTGTGTGTGTCACACAAATATATAGAGAGACAGAGAAAAAGAATTACTATTTTAAAACATTGAATAAGAAGCCTACAAAATCAGTTTTTAAATTGCAAATATAATACATGCTTACAGCAAAAAAATAAAATGGGAAAAATATAGGTGAAAATCCCCTTTTAGGCCAGCCACAATAGTGCAGCAGTAACGTGATGCTCTATGATGCTGCAGCCATATGGAAAGGTGCCAGGTTCGCATTCTAAGATCCCCTATACTTGCCAGGCAGGAATAGATATCGATGATCCTGGCTGGCTGAGACTGGGGGACTCTGATGGGAATGTCAGCCTCCCTCCCACTCTAGTACTCTCACTCATGGGAGAAATAAATAATAAAAATTCCAGAATTAAAAATAATTTGAAGAAAAAAATATGACACTACCCCTTTCTTGCACTCCAACCTCATCAGAATTAACCATCGTTAATAGTTGGATAGGCTGCACCTTCCAGACTTTTTCCTATATGTAAATAAATACACATAAATGTGCAGTAGTATGTACTCAGTTGTCAAAAACAAAATATTATCCTAAGTACTGCCATTTGCTTTTGATACTTAATAACTGATCGGGAATATCTTCTCTTATTAATACATTTAATTCTCCCATATTAAGGGCAATTTTCTATTTCCTGGACAAACTCAAAATTATTAAACCACTGATATATATACTAAATTACTTTAAAGTTCTTTAAATTTATTTTTAGAATTATTTTATTTAACTTTATTTATTTATTTTAATTTGACCAGAGAGGGACAGAGTGAGAGTGAGACTGAGAGAGACAGACAGACAGACAGAGGAAAGCAAGTCACCAAGCCCAAGATTCAAACCATGGTCAGCCATGTGTGAATCCAGCACCCTTAACCACCATGCCACCTGCCAGCCCCACTTTAAAGTTTTAATAAAATAGACGTTTTAATATTTATTATAACCCTTGTAAGTTTAAAAAAATTATACCATAATTAGAGATTTTAAAATGCTATTTGGGATTAGAACTCCCACTATAATATAAATGCCTATTTTATAATTTTTAAGCATATCCTTTCCAAATACATAAAAGAGTAGAACAATGCTGATACGTGGCAATCTAACATAATTTCTGAATTATGAAAAATATTTAATAAACATGTAAGCTACCCAAGTAGAAAGTATGTTGTTTATATTTTTGTTGCAGCTAAAAAACAAGTTTTAACTTAGCACTGGATTCTCATAAGAAATACAAGTAAACAAATGACACTTTTTTTTTGAGAGGTTTTTGCTATAGGGCATGTGTGCTCGCCAGAAAGACACAGACAGAGATAGAAAGCGAAAAATCACCCTGCAGCGGGGATAGCCACGCTACAATCCCTTCTCTTCTCCAGATCTTGGGCACACATGCACATGCGCCCAGAGAGAGTTTCAGCCACAGGGTCCGGGACTCGAACCATGGTCAACTACATGGGAGTCCAATGACATAGCCATTACACCAACTGCTGGTCCCAAGTGAAGATTCTCAGAAAGTGAAAAAAAAAAAGGTAATCATTGTACTAACTAAACATAAAACACATTATTTTCATAGTTCTTGGGCCCACTCCTCTTTTAAGTCATAGAATTTTCCATTATAGAATAAAGAGTCTGCATTTAAAAATTTTTGAATTCTTGGGACCAGCAGTTGGCATAATGGCTATGTCACTGGACCCCCATGTAACCAACCGTGGTGCAAGTCTCAGACCCAGTGGATTAAACTCACACCGGGCACTTGTGTGTGCCCAAGATCCCTAGAGGAGAGTGGAGGAAAGAGGATTGTGGCATTGCCATCCTCCCTGGGGTTTCTTGCTTTCTGTCTGTATTTCTGGTAAGTGCACTACCCTATAGCAAAAAAACTAAAAAAAAAAAGGAAAAAAATAGAATTTTTGAATTCTTATCTAGATAAAGTTGCTAAAATGGAGAAATTTAATATCATTGCCAAGTAAGATCATTGTTACAAATTCTAATTTAGAATAAAAATAATCTGAAAACAGTTACAAACCTAGGTCCAATAACAGGAATAAGTAGGATATCCTGAAGGTCTGGATGTTGAAGAATAGGAATACTTATGCCATTAAATTGCTGTTAGAAATAAACACATATAATTATAAAGCAATTAATAGATCTGAGAAACTTCAATTTATGGTGCTTTTCAGTATCATGATCTACCAGAGTATGAAACCTGGTTTGGAGCACTTTCGCTTTATTCCATGGGATAGTGTAAAAAATCAAAAAGACCTCAAAACAATGTTTTCTGTATAATTTAATTGTTATGAATCCTTACCTCTTCTTAAGACCTAATTTTGCTTACTACTTTGTTTTATAAACACAAACCATGTGTACCTTAGTTGACTTGCTTTGTAAAGATACATCCAGTATAAAACTACACATAGTACTCACTTAAAAGCTTTTCAATAGAACATCAAAAACTGAGATTACTGAATACTATTTAATATACACCATCAACACTGGAAGCCATGTCATGCTTTTTGTTTGTTTGTTTTTGAGAGGTTTTTGCTATACAGCACATGAGCTCGTCAGAAAGACAGAGAGAGACAGAGATAGAAAGTGAGAAATTGCCCCCCAGGGGAGATGGCCATGTCTCAATCCCTCCTCCTCCATTCTCCTCTTGGGATCTTGGGCATGCATGCACATGCGCTCGGTGTGAGTTTAAGCCACTGGGTCCGGGACTCGAACCACTGTCGACTACATGGCAGTCCAGCGACATAGCCATTACGCCAACTGCTGGTCCCCCATGTCATGTTTGATAAGAGAAATAAAATACTTTCGGCACAGGTTCAGGATTCTCAGTATCCTATTGTACTTTGCAGTCAAATGGCAATAGGTACAGGACCAGCAGTGTGGGTGCTAAAGCCTGCTTACAACACTCAGTAGAGTCATCTTAAATATTTATTTCCAACTCCATGGTCACACTGGTAACTTGAAACTGATACAGTAAGAGTATTTATACCACAGAAATCAGCAGCATGTCCCTCAAGCTGCTGGGTCCAGGATTCAAACGACAGTCAGCCATATGGGAGTTCAACACCTGCTGGCTCTATTCGAAGCAACTGAGGTCAAGAAGTTTAATGATCTATCCTGTCATTAAAAGTGAATAAATTCAGAAGCAGAGGTGCTAGGCTCATGCTGCAGCAGTACTACTTATAATAACAATGACTGGTTTAGCATTCATAATTATCACTTTCCTTATCGTAGAACTGGAATAATAAGATAGCATTTTTAGGATTGTAATGGGGAGCAACATGAAATAGCTCATAAATAATGTAATTATGGACAAAATAAACTTGCCCAAACTGGCCCAGTTTGTGTGGTGTGGTGTGTATCACAATGGACTGCAGAGTTGGAAGTCGCATGATAATCATGGGTTTGGATGCCCAGGACAACCTGAAAACAGGGTACCCAAGATCCTCAAGAGCAGGAGGCAGGGGAAGGGAGGTCAAGGTAAGAAGAGGCTCTAGTGAGGATAAACTCTTTCTCACAAATGCTATCATAACAAAAAAAAATTCATTTGTACAAACCTTCTGAAGTTCATCAAGTAACAGACTTTTCACTTGTTGTACAGAGGCTAAATGTGTATTCACTCTGACAGTTGTGAATGACGGCGGGTGTGACAGGTGATTTAACAGAGTTTCATACTTCCTTTCTGCTTCTTGTTTACCCAAAACAGATAAAATCTGAAAACAATAAAGAAAAATGTTTTAACTTCATTATATGGATTAAGAACACTCAGCAGAATATGCTCACATAATTTGTTTCAACTAATGAAACATCTTTTAGCAACTATTCAGTGCCATCACAATTTGCTATACATATTGTGTTAGTAACAGTAACAGACTGATAGTATGTACATGACAAGGTTCTCTGGGTTTAATTGTGATAATCAACACCTACTGAATTGTCTGACATAGCAGGCTTAGAAAAACACTGTCTCAGGGACCAACAGATGGTATAATGACTACCACGTTAGACTCCCATGTAGCTGACTGCGGTTAGAGTCCCAGACCTGGTGGCTTAAACTCACACCGGGCGCATGTGCATGCGTACCCAAAATCCCCAGAGGAGAATGAGTTGTGGCGTGGCCATCCCCCTGGGGAGTGATTTCTCACTTTCTGTCTCTCTGTTTAGCTCTGTCCTTCAGGTTAGTGTACGCGCCTATAGCAAAAACCTCTCCAAGATAAACACACTGCCTCAACCTCAAATTAACATTTTTAAAATATTAATATCTACTACATTTAGTCACCTAAGTGAATGCAAAATTTCATTCTACTCACTTAGAATGCATTAACTGTAATGGAAGAGCTATTTACTTATTAACATACCTTAGAGCTAATTGGTTAGTAGCCTTTCTTCTTCATTTTTGGAGAGGTTTTTGCTATAGGGTGCATGTGCTTGCAAAAAAGAGACAGAGAGATAAAAGGTGAGAAATCACCCCCCCCCCCAGGAGGGATGACCACGCCTCAATCCCCTCTCCTCCATTCTCCACTCAGGGTCTTGGGCACGTGTGTGACCAAGATCCAAAGAGAATGGAGAAGGGATTGCAGCGTGGCTATTCCCTGGGGGGGTGATTTCTCACTTGCTGTCTCTCTGTCTCTCTCTGTCTTTCTGGTGAGCACACACGCCCTATAGCAAAAACCTCTCAAAAAAAAATGAATAAATAGTTGAAGAATAAGTAACATCGATACATTTACTCACTGTTATTCAAAGATCCCCCAGGACATCAACTTTTTAAAATATAACTGTAGAGACTAGCAGTTGGCATAAAGGCTATGTCATGGGACTCCCATGTAGTTGACCATGGTTGGAGTCCTGGACCTGGTGGTTTAAACTCATGCCAGGCGAATGTGCATGCCCACCCAAGATCCCAAGATGAGAATGGAGAAGGGATTGCAGCATGGTCATTCCCCCTGGGGGGTGTTTTCTCGCTTCCTGTTTGTTTCTCTCTTTCTGGCAAGCACTCATGCCCTATAGCAAAAACCTCTCAAAAAAGAAAGAGTATGTATTTGTAACAAATAGATATTGTTCAAAAAAGAAGGGTAGCAAAGATACCTGTCAGAAATGGAGTATACGCAAACCATCTTCCCTTGTAATTAACTGAAATATGTTAAAACATGTTAAGTAAATATTCCCATCTTTTCTTTTTTTGGAGAGGTTTTCACTATAGGCGCGTGTGCTCGCCAGACAGAGAGAGACATAGAGACAGAAAGCAAGAAATCACCCCCCAGGGAGGATGGTCACGCCACAATCCCTTCTCCTCCATTCTCCTCTAGGGATCTTGGGCACACACGCGCACGTGCCTGGCATGAGTTTTAAGCCACTGGGTCCGGGAAGCAAACCGCGGTCGACTACATGGGAGTCCAGCGACATAGCCATTACGCTAACTGCTGGTTCCCTTTTTGGTTATTTATTTATTTATTTATTGGAGAGATTATAGCTATGGGGCGCGTGTGCTCGCCAGACAGAGAGAGACATAGAGACAGAAAGCAAGAAATCATCCCCCAGGGGGGATGGTCACGCCGCAATCCCTTCTCCTCCATTCTCATCTTGGGATCTTGGGCGCACACACACACACGTGCCTGGCGTGAGTTTTAAGCCACCAGGTCCGGGACACAAACCGCGGTTGACTACGTGGGAGTCCAGCGACATAGCCATTACGCTAACTGCTGGTTTCCCCTTTTTGATTATTTTTGACTACCCCTTGCCTCACAGAAGCTTCACAAACCACTTATCAGTCACTAGTCTTTTTTGTTGTTGTTGTTTTTTGAGACACTTCTGCTACAGGACACTTGTGCTCACTGGAGAGGCACAGAGAAAGTGAGAAATCACCCCCTGGGGAAGAGGGTGGATGGCCAAGCCACAGTTCTTTCTCCCCAGTCTCCTCTGGGGATTTTGGGCATGCATGAACAGGCACCCCAGTCTGAGAGTTTCAAGCTGCTAGGAAGCACACCTTGGTCAGCTATGTGGGAATCCAGCACCTTGGTCGACTACGTGGGAATCCAGCGACATAGCTATTACGCTAACTGCTGGTCCCTCTAGTCTCTTTTTTTATTGCCAGAAGACAATTTTAAAAAACATGTGCTTGGGCACATAGCTTGTCCTCTCCCACCCTCCCCCCTCAATGGGACATGATCTTGCAGCACCTCTTCTCATTTCTCAACCCTGTAGGGATCTTTGGCAGGTGTGCACAAGCAAACGCAACCAGCATGTTTTTCAAGCTACTGACGAGCATTCAATCTAAAGCTGACCATGTGGTACTTGGCTCCCTTAACCACTAGGATACTGGACCACACAGTCATCCTCTGAAAGTCTTAAATATCTATCATTAAAGTTTAGTTTTATCAAAACTGGACACTCCTTTTCCTTGGTATTTTTCACAAAGAGGTGAGTTTTCTTACTCTAAATGAATACAGCTAAAAGCTATGAAGGAGAAGTAGTATCAAAGAAAGATACTGGGATCTTTTATGAAACAAATATTCATGATTTTAAACACTGCTACATTTTTTTTTCTTTTTTTGGAGACGGCGCATGTACGTGCCAGAGAGAGAGAGACAGAAAGTGAGAAATCAACCCCCAGGGGGGATGGCCACACCGCAATCCCTTCTTCTCCATTCTCTCGGGATCTTGGGCCCGCACGCACATGCCCCCGGCATGAGTTTAAGCCACAGGGTCCGGGACTTGAACCATGGTCGACTACATAGGAGTCCAGTGACATAGCCACTATGCTAACTGCTGGTCTCCAAAACTGCTACATTTCTTAATACAAACTGTTTTATCTTAAGTCACTTGAATTTTTTTCCTACAGTCTAGTCCTTTAACTTATCTTTGGAAATAAAAAACTTAAATCTGAAAGTCTTGTCTTCATTAACATATTAAAAATAAAACATTTAAATAGTTTTAATTGCACAAGAAAACCAAAGCCACAAAGTTGTCTAGAGGCAGCACAGTAAAGTGCTCATAGAGAATGAGTTCAGGTGTTGCAATCACAACCAACATTCCCTGAGACCTTCTGTGCTTGGCACCACAACAGCAAAATAAATTATTTTTTGAGGGTTCAGGTGCCAAACGACACCAGTCGTTTTGACTTATGCTTGAAACTATCCTGGGACCAGCAGATGGTTTAATGGCTACATCACTGAACTCCCATGTAGTCGACCATGGTTCAAGTCCTGGATTCAGTGGCTTAAACTCACACTGAGTGTGTGTGCATGGGTGACCAAGATCCCGAGAGGAGAATGGAGGAGAAGGGATTGCGGTGTGGCCATCCCCCCCCCGGGGGGTGATTCCTTGCTTTCTGTCTCTCTCTTTCTGGCAAGCGCACGCACCCTACACCAAAAACTTTTCCAAAACAAACAACAAAAAAACAAAACTAATCTAAAGGGGCCAGCAGATGGTGTGGTGGTTAAAGGCACTGAACTCCCACATGGTTGACAGCAGTTCAAGTCCTGGACCTGATAGATTGCTTTCTCACTTTTTCTTTTTCTCTTCCCCTGTCCCCGGTCAAATTAAAATAAAGTTAAATAAAATAATTCTAAAAAAACAACAACAACAACAACAACAACAAAAAAACTACCCTAAAATGTTTATTTATAACCATTCTAAATTTTCACAAAAGAGGAAATTAAGGTTAAAAGATGCAATTTAGTCAAAACCCTAAAGCAGTCTTGAGTTTCTAAAACTGTACTTATTTTCATAACACCTGAGCTCTTTGTCTTCCTATTTCAATAGTTACTTGACAGCTATGTCAGCTTGGGTCAAGTATATGCCACGAAGACTCAGTTTTCTCACCTATTAAAATAGGACGAAACATCTATCAAAAAAAAAAAAAAAAAACTTGGGAAACAGCAGTTAGCGTAATGGCTGTCGCTGGACTCCCACGTAGTCGACCGCGGTTCGTGTCCTGGACCTGGTGGCTTAAAACTCACACCGGGCGTGTGTGCGTGCGTGCCCAAGTTCCCGAGAGGAGAACAGAGGAGAAGGGATTGCGGCGTGACCATTCCCCCTGGGGGGTGATTTCTCGCTTTCTATCTCTATGTATCTCTCTCTGTCTGGCAAGCGCACAGGGCCTATAGCGAATAAAACCTCTCCGAAAAAAAAAAAAGACTAGTGATTAAAATGTATAACTTTGCAAATATCCTATCACAACAGGTGGCATTAAAGAGGTACTCAATAAATTACAGTATCTTTTATTTTAATTTTTATATTACATTTAATCACATATATCTTTACAATGTATTACATTTCTTTTTCCAGCATGGATTACCATGTATATCAGTCAAGACAAAGACATTATTATGCACATCATCAATATCAAGTAGCTTTTCATCATTTTTTCAGGTTTTTATTACTGCTTATTTGCATTTTTAGAATTTTTTAATTTTTTAAAAATAATTTTATTTCATTTATTATCAATATTGTTTATTTGACTAGAGCGAGAGAAGGGAAGGTAGGAAAGCAAGCCTCCAGGTTCTGGACCAGAACCATGGTTGACCATGTGGGAGTCCAGCACCCCAACTACCAGGCCACCTGCCGGCCCCATTTGCATTTTTTAAACATTCAATCACTATGTATCATTTGGCTAGTATCTTTTTCACTTTAGTGAGAACTCTTAGGAATATAGGTGCAGCTCCTATACTGGACTTAAAACTTGAAGGACAGAGATATTTTCATTTTCATCTTTGTAAACCTTTTACCTTTGTAAACCCTTCAGTGCCAAGCCTACTGACAAACACATAACAATTTTTCCTTCTTTCCCATTTTTAGGGTTACAACATACATCTTATTCACCTCTTACCTCAGTATATCTTAAAAGCTGTAGGAAGATAATGGTCTTGTTCGTGTGTGTATATATATATATAAATATACACACACACACACTCGGATAGACGAGTAGTAGACAGAAAGGCTGTAAAGATTTCCCTTCGGATTTCTATTTCCCTGGAGTGTGTAAATACTTGAATTTTTGCAAATACGATGCAACATCTTTATCTGACCTACCTCCTTGTTCATAAAGCCCTCTTTAAGATAATTTTCAACCTCAGGTCTCAGAGATATTTTGGGGAAGGTTGACATTTTTCCTGTACAGTTCTTCGCCAAGACAAACGATGGAAACAGTTTTTTCTTTCCGAATAATACCGTGCAAGCTCGACAACAAATAGCTCCCCAACAAAGTGCTGGGACCACCGCGCTGATTATGCCGAGTTAAATTCGAAAATGCAAGGAACCTTCAACGCTTTCTCGAGTTTAGAAAAAGTGACTGTCCAGCCTCCACCACAGCCGTCTTTGGTCCTCTGGGACGTTTACGGAAATCACTGCGAGGCAAGACCACTGGTGTCGCAGAGAGCCAAATTTTTTCTTTAAAGGTTTAGTGACTCAATCCGTCCTGTACTGAACAAAGATGTACACGCCAGGCTGAAAACAGCTTTACCACTTTCAAGCTCTGTCCTCAATTTCCAAATCCGCGCCCCTGGTTTCTCCAAGGGAAGGCGCTGCCGGTTTGAGTCATTTCCGGCGCCTGGGGCCCAGCCTTCCTCTTTCCGGTCCCGCAGTCTGAGCCTTCCGATCGGAGCTACGTCAGGCCTGCGGAGAGGACGGGCCCTTCCGGGGGCCCCGTGCCGCAGGAGCAGTAGTTAGGTGGGAGCGGCGGCTGGTCCGCTAGTCGAACGGGTCTAGCTCCGAGAAGATCGGTGTCCTGGGAACTGGAGAAATGCTGTCGGCTCAGTGGAAGACACTGCCTAAATAAGGAAGGGCCCTACTTAGTGCCTTGCTGGGTGACCTCTAAGTAAAAGATGAAGCCAGAGCTTACTTGGAGGCATCGGTCACCCTTTGATTTCATGAGGGATCTGACTTTAATTCCGAATTAACCGCACAATTCATATTTTAAGAATAGAGTGGATGTGGGGCTGGCTGGTGGCGTGGTAGTTAAGGGCGCTGGACTCCCACATGTCTAACAATGGTTCAAGTCCCGGACCTGGCAGCCTGCTTTCTCATTTCCCTTCTCTCTCTCTCTCCCTCTCTCACTCTGTATCTCTCTGGTCAAATTAAAATAAGATTTAAAAAAAAGATTAGAGTGGATCTGTGAATACCCATGAAAGCTCAGGTGAAACTGAAAACCTACTGATAGTATGCAGTTAGTTATAAGGCTTAATGCAACTTGTTTCATTGTTGACATTAGAGCTTGGGAGACTGATGGTATAAGAAAATTTTTTATTGAATATTTTTAATTTTTACACAATTTTTAAGTACATGGAATAGCTACTTTCTATGATAAACCAACTTATTGCCAGGTTCTGTAGAACACAGTTTAACATATGGCCATTATGCTACCAAAAAGCCTGCAAGGTGGTCATTACTACCTCTGAGAGGTAAGTAAAACCAAGACAATCAAGGCTGAAATAATTCTCGTAGTTTCACAAGTAGAAAATTAAGATATAGACCATAATAGTTTGGCTTCTAAATCCAATACCTTGTCTTTCCACCATAGTATACTTCTTTGATAAATTCACGGATTCATTAATGGCTAAATTATCTGATAGTTATAAAGGAAAAACCTAGATTGAACATTTCCAAGGAATTTTGAAGTCCCAACTTTGTAATGGCCATAGCACAAATAATTGTTGGAATCTGTATTTAAGAGATAGGGAGGGGCTAGAAGATACTGTGGTTATGTCACTGGACTCCCACATAGTGGACTGTGGTTCAAGTCCCAGACTGGGTGGCTTAAAACACACTGGGTACATGTGCGTGTGTGCATGCCCCAAATCCTGAGAGGAGAATGAAGGAAAAGGGATGGCAGCCTGGCTATTGCCCCCCAGGGGGTGATTCTTTTGCTTTTTCTCTGTCTCTCTCTGACAAATACATGAGCCCAAGAGCAAAAATCTCTAAGAAAAAAGATAAGGGAGAGGGTGGCTATCAGATGGTGTAGCAGTTATGTCACTGGACTCACACATGGCCAAATGCAGTTTGAGTCCTGGACCTGGTGGCTTGAAAATCACACAGGGCACATGTGCATATGTGCCCCATATGCCAGCAAGAGAATGGAGGAGAAGAGATTGCGGTGTGGCCATCCCCCCTGGGGGGTGATTTCTCACTTTACCTCTGTTCCTCTCTCTCTCTCTCTCTCTCTTTGGGGAGTACAAATGCCCTAAGGTTAAAAAAAAAAAAAAAAGAGATGGAGAGGAAAGAACAAGTTTGAACTACTGATAGACTATACACTCTGTGAAGGTAGAGACTTTTATCTCATCACTGTATACCCACTGCCTAATACTGTATGCACTCAGATCTTTAGACTCACTAAATAGACGGATGGCCATCTTTACGAACTGGAAAAAGAAAATGCTGATAAAGCATCTACTTACAGGAAATAAGTTCAGTAGTTCAGTACATGTAGACAGTGGTGAGGACATTAGACTATTCTTCACATTATTGAAATGAGTTATTTTGACAGAGAGGCTTCTTGTTTTCCTAAGGTTGGGTCTAATAAAAGCATATTACAAATCTGAACTTGGCATTTTGGATTTGCATTATCTATGAAAAGGACCTCTAAAGAAAAAATACCCAGGTAATAGTCATTTGAGTTATGTATTTTTAAAAATTGATTCCTTCCATAACAGAGTACAAGGATACTTCAGAAGCTGATGGAAATATGAATTAAAATGTTTATTTCAGTGTAGAAGCTTTTTTTGAAATCCATGCAGTTTTCTCATAAAATGTATTTTCCATGAACTTATGGGAGATTCTTTGTAGGTTAGATACCTTACCTAGAATCTCCCATTTTTCTTTCTTTTCTTTTTTTGTTCATAATGACCATGTACACAAGTAACAGAGAAAGCAAGAGAGAGACAAGCAGACTCAACAGTCTCCTTATTCCATGACCCCTTCACCTAGTTTTCCAGTTCCTCAGGATCTTGAACATACACAGACTGGACATGGAATGTTTTGAAGGATACCTGTGAGGACCCATCTAACTATTGCCAGATCTATCTCGAATATATCTTCCCCACCAAAGTAAAAAACAAACTACAAAGATTCCAGAAGAGAATATGGGCTTAATTTATGAATGTGGAATTTAGCAGATTCTCAGGTCATCTATATCTCTGCAGAGGTTAAAAACTTGACCTCTCATCTCAGGTTATTAAGGCAATTCAGGTTCTTTCTACATCAATTTCTTAAAATAATTATTTAATCCCCTTTGTTATTATTTTTATTTATTTTCTTTTGGAGAGGTTTTCGCTATAGGGTGCGTGCGCTTGCCAGACAAAGAGAGACATAGAGACAGAAAGTGAGAAATCACCCTCCAGGGGGGATGGTCACGTCGCAATCCCTTCTCCTCCATTCTCCTCTCAGAATCTTGGGCATGCATGCACATGCACCCGGCATGAGTTTTAAGCCACCGGGTCCAGGACGCGAACTGCAGTCGACTATGTGGGAGTCCAGCGACATAGCCATTACGCTATCACTGTATACCCACTGCCTAATACTGTATGCACTCAGATCTTTAGACTCACTAAATAGACGGATGGCCATCTTTACGAACTGGAAAAAGAAAATGCTGATAAAGCATCTACTTACAGGAAATAAGTTCAGTAGTTCAGTACATGTAGACAGTGGTGAGGACATTAGACTATTCTTCACATTATTGAAATGAGTTATTTTGACAGAGAGGCTTCTTGTTTTCCTAAGGTTGGGTCTAATAAAAGCATATTACAAATCTGAACTTGGCATTTTGGATTTGCATTATCTATGAAAAGGACCTCTAAAGAAAAAATACCCAGGTAATAGTCATTTGAGTTATGTATTTTTAAAAATTGATTCCTTCCATAACAGAGTACAAGGATACTTCAGAAGCTGATGGAAATATGAATTAAAATGTTTATTTCAGTGTAGAAGCTTTTTTTGAAATCCATGCAGTTTTCTCATAAAATGTATTTTCCATGAACTTATGGGAGATTCTTTGTAGGTTAGATACCTTACCTAGAATCTCCCATTTTTCTTTCTTTTCTTTTTTTGTTCATAATGACCATGTACACAAGTAACAGAGAAAGCAAGAGAGAGACAAGCAGACTCAACAGTCTCCTTATTCCATGACCCCTTCACCTAGTTTTCCAGTTCCTCAGGATCTTGAACATACACAGACTGGACATGGAATGTTTTGAAGGATACCTGTGAGGACCCATCTAACTATTGCCAGATCTATCTCGAATATATCTTCCCCACCAAAGTAAAAAACAAACTACAAAGATTCCAGAAGAGAATATGGGCTTAATTTATGAATGTGGAATTTAGCAGATTCTCAGGTCATCTATATCTCTGCAGAGGTTAAAAACTTGACCTCTCATCTCAGGTTATTAAGGCAATTCAGGTTCTTTCTACATCAATTTCTTAAAATAATTATTTAATCCCCTTTGTTATTATTTTTATTTATTTTCTTTTGGAGAGGTTTTCGCTATAGGGTGCGTGCGCTTGCCAGACAAAGAGAGACATAGAGACAGAAAGTGAGAAATCACCCTCCAGGGGGGATGGTCACGTCGCAATCCCTTCTCCTCCATTCTCCTCTCAGAATCTTGGGCATGCATGCACATGCACCCGGCATGAGTTTTAAGCCACCGGGTCCAGGACGCGAACTGCAGTCGACTATGTGGGAGTCCAGCGACATAGCCATTACGCTAACTGCTGGTTTCCTGTTATTATTATTTTTAAGCTGCCCAGAAAGAGAGTGAGAAAGTAAGCCTCCAGGTCTGGGACTCAAACTGCAGTCGGCCACATGGGATTTTAGCACTTTAACCACATCACTTGCCAGCCCCTCTACCTCAATTTTTTTTTAACCTGTTAAATACAGATATTTCCCACTTTGTAGTTTCACTAAAAGCTAAATGAATTAGGAAAGATATTTAAAAGATTGATGGAACCAAATCAGTCCTCAATAAGTCTACTATGATCCACCTGTTGAGGAATGGCTATAGAATAGTGGAAGGGCATTTAAGGAAGAACTAAAGTGACCCAGATTCTGAAATATCAGAAGCTAAATCTGTCTTCAGGAGGAGGGAAGATTTCAGGGGTTTAAATGAAGGGTTATGCAAAATGTGTAAGAGGTTCCACCCAAAGAAATGGGCCTATAGTTAAGGGGTACAGTTGTTCCTCAAGAGAGAACCTGATAAATTGAAGAAATTGGATCAGCTTCAAAAACCTCCAGCAAACAGTTCATTTGTAAGCCACCATGTCTGCTTACAGCAAGGAGAGCAGGAGAATCAGCACAGCCCCAAAAAACTACATGTGTTTGTGATGAATGCTTTGAGACATTTGTTAGAAGGAGCAGTTATCAAATGTAGGATGTCTAGTCACATTGTACCCTAAAGTACAGAGGTGCTATTAATCTTCACTAATTGTATATGATCGAAGTCACAGACCTAAGGATATTTTAATCTGGTGGATGTTTTGAAACTCAAAATATCATGGCTCCTCTCTGTGAACAGAAAACGTCACCAGAATTTTATCAGCATACTTACTACTGACGAGAATGTGACATTAAATTTATTTTGCATTACTTACATCATCTAAAGCATCTATTGATCTCTCAAAGAATGAGGTCACATTGATTTCTTAAGATGGCATAAGAGAATTTTTGATGGGATTATCTAAAGATTTCAACTTATCTGGAGACTGACCAAGTAGACTAATATCACAGTGGATATTATCTTAAAGGAGTATCTTACTTTCTTCAGAGATTCATTCCTAGCTGGCAGAACATACTGTCCACTGAACTCTTGGTTCAAGCCATGCATGAATTGATCTTAGTTAATGGGATAATAAACTGAATTCAATTCTTATTACAACTAGTTCTTTAAGTACTATCAAGTTAGTTTAGTATTTTTTTCCTTGAAAACATTAGCTACAGCTTTATTTTCTTAATTCCTGAGGTTTTTTACATTTTTCTTAAAATGTCAGTGTTGAATTCTCTTTCCCACTATACAAGATGGCAAGTGAAAAACTGCAAAGCAGGATATGGAGAAGAAACCTGAAGCCAAGATGGCTGATGCCAGTGGCAAGGTTAAAAAGGGTGACCCCAAGGCTAAAAAGCCCAAGAAAGGGAAGCCCCATTGCAGCCAAAACCCCGTTCTAGTCCAGGGCATCAGCAGATACTCCCTGTCTGCCATGTATTCCAGGAAGGCCATGTACAAGAGGAAATATTCGGCCACTGAATCCAGGATCGAAAAGAAAAAAAGGTTCTTTGGACTGTCACAAAACCAGTTGAGACAAGAATGGTGGTACCTGGTTGGTTAAACTGAGCAAAATGCCTACGTATTATCATACTGAAGATGTGCCTCGAAAGCTGTTGAGCCAGGCATAAAACCCTTCAGTCAGCATGTGAGAAAGCTGCGAGCCAGCATCACTCCTGGGACCATTCTGATCATCCTCACTGGACTCCACAGAGCCAAGAGTGTGGTTTTCCTGAAGCAGCTGAGCAGTGGTTTGCTACTTGTAACTGGATCGCTGGTTCTCAATCGAGTTCCACTGCATAGAACACACCAGAAATTCATCGTTGCCACCTCCACAAAAATTGATCTTAGCAAAATAAAAATCCCAAAGGACCTCACCGATGCTTACTTCAAGAAAAAGAAACTGTGGAAGCTCAGACACCAGGAAGGTGAGATCTTCGACACAGAAGAGAAATAGGAGATTACAGAGCAGCACAAGATTGATCAGAAAGCTGTGGACTCACAAATTTTACCAAAAATCAAAGCTATTCCTCAGCTCCAGGGCTACCTGCGATCTGTGTTTGCCCTTACAAATGGAATTTATCCTCACAAATTGGTGTTCTAAATTTTTTGCCAAGAACCTAATTAAATAACTGATCATCTATATTTAAAAAAAGGTCAGTGTTGTTTTGCTCTACATATGGCACCATAACACTTTTATATTTTATTGAACTACACAGAGATTCTGCTGGGATTCCATTTTAATTAAATAGTTCTAATTAACACTTAAAAATAAGTTATAATCTTGATAGGATTCATTTTACTCATGACATTTCTTCTTATTCCATAATTCAAAATATATTTATTTTCACAGAGTAAAATTCCATAAAACAGTATTATTTTCACTAGATTAAGAGTTACACTTAAATTACTTTTTAAAATGTTTAAAGGAATGTTTTGGAGAAAAAAAATTATGTTATGGTTCTAAGCACTACATTTTTTTTTTTTTTTGAGCGGGTTTTGTTATAGGGTGCGTGCACTCGCCAGAAAGACAGAGAGACAGAGAGATAGAAAGAGAGAAATCACACCCCAAGGGGGATGTCCACACCGCAATCCCTTCTTCTCCATTCTCCTCTCGGGATCTTGGGCATGCACGCACATGCCCCCGGCGTGAGTTTACGCCACCGTGTCCGGGACTCGAACTGCGGTCAACTACATGGGAGTCCAGCTACATAGCCATTACACTAACTGCTGGTCCCCTAAGTGCTACATTTAAAAAGTATATCAGAATCCCCTAGTTTGATTAAATTCTTGACAACTATTTCTACCGTGATTTAGCTTATACTAATGTACAATATGAACTGAAGTGCAATTTTCTAACAGATCAATAAGAGGCACGTAAATGTAATTGCTATTTAGATAATACACAACTAGAGTTCATTAATGAATCATTTTAGTTGTGGTTAATTTTCAAGTTAGTAAAATCTTCAAGTAAAACTTTTTAATATGAAAAAGTTGTTTAAATAGGGACATCTAGTGGCGTGGTGCTTAAGACAGCTGGATCACACACTGCTGACAGCAGTTAACCAACTCTGCCGCTTGAAAAACATACAAGTTGCATGTCTGTATGCATGCTCAAAATCTGCGGAGGAGAAATGGAGAAGAGACTGAGATGTGGCTGTTCCCCCTGAGGATGGGGAGTGATTTCTGTGTCTCTCTCACGTAAACACACATGCCCTATAGCAAAAATTTTTGTAAATGTTTAAATGTTAGAGCAATGTGACTGTCAGATAAATTATTCATAAAAATAATGTCAAAAGTAAATATTAATGGCTCTTCAACATAGAAGTTTTAGATATTTCAAAGGAACAGAAGCAATTAAAATACCAACCATTCTGCTCAAATATATTCATTTCACTCAGGTAAAAGTGGAATAATTTGAACTGTCTCTGAAAGAACATTAGGCCATTATAAAAAATATTTATGGGGGCTAGCAGATGGCATAAGGGTTATATCACGGGACTCCCACATGGTTGACTGCAGTTTGAGTACCCAACCCAGCATCTTCAAACTCATGCTGGACATGTGCATGTGTTGCTAAATTCCAAGAGGAGACTGGAGAACAGATAGCAGCATGGCCATCCCCCTGGGCAGGTGATTTCTTGCTTTCTCTGTCTCCCCATGAGTACACACTCCCTAAAGCAAAAAAACTCTCTAAAAAATAAATGAAAAAACCTTCATTAAATATGTATTTTTTCCGTAAAGGTGGTTCTAAATTTTAATACAAAAACTTTTTTTTCCCAAAAACTGTTTTTAGAAACCTGAAAGCCAGAAAAAAAGTAGAATGTAATTATACGGATGTCCAACAACTGAAGAAGCTATAAGAGAATCTAAAATTTCTTTCTTTCATTTTTTTCTTTATTTAGAGAAATTGTTGCTATAAGGCATATGTACTCACTGGAGAGAGAGACAAAGAGACAGAAAGCACATGAAACCTCCTTGAGTTTTAAGCCACTGGGTCCAGGATTCGAGTCACAGTCAACTAAGTGGGAGTCCAGTGACGTAACCATTATGCCATCTGCTGGTCTCTAAAGTTTCTTATTTTTTAATATTTCATTTTATTCATCATAGTCATCATTATCTTAATTGAACAGAGAGAGACACACAGAGAGAGGGAAATTGAGAAGGTAAGCCACTAAGGTCCACACTCAAACTGCAGTCAGCACCTTAACCACCTCACTACCTGCAGGCCCCTAAAATTTCTTTTTTAGTAAGATAGCTTGTACTACCAATGTTCCTTTAAGCCTTCATTTTCACACAAAAAATTATATTTATGGGGGCTGGCAGGTGGTGTGGTGGTTAAGGGAGCTGCACTCCCACATACCTGACGGTGGTTCAAGTCCTGAACCTGACAGCCTGCCTTCTCACTTTCTCTCTCTCTCTAGCTCTGTCCCTCTCTGGTCAAATTAAAATAAATAAATGAATAAAGTTAAATAAAATAATTCTATCATTTGGTTTTAAGGACACCCAGTTTCATTTCATTCCAGCCTGTGAAGCTTTCTCTTCCATTTAGAACACAGTGGAAAGCTACAGAAAAAGGAAGTGAAACAATTAATTGGCTCACACAGATTTCTATTTGAGATCCACAAACGGCAAATGTTTGGCATAAGTGGGAGAGGCCTTAATTACACAACTGAGCTCTGAGACTACAAGCATTTCCTGGCTCATTTCCCAACCAATTCTATTCAGAACTAAGACGACTGGCAGAATCCCAAAGCTGCCAGCCCGGGATGACCGTAACACTCTTCTAGGCTGCAGACTGAGTCAAAGACATGCAGTCTTTCCCCAGGTTTAGAGGCCAGGGACACTCTAAGCACACGGGTTAACGGCTGTTCAGTAGAAGCCGGGATTCCACGTGGCTACCCACGAAATCTTGGCCCGCAGGCCTTAAAAATCAGGCCAGGTGCGGGTATCCCAAACTCCGACAGTATGGAGAAATGGAATAGAAAGGAGCACGGCCTGACCAAGCCCAGGTGGGGGGCGGCTTTCGCTCTCGCTCTCTGCCTGGTGAGCACACGCACCTTCCAGCAGGGAAAGCCCCACCAACGCTGCGGAAGGACAGAAGAAAGCGCGTCTAGCCTGGGAAATTCCCAAGCTCCCTCACGTTCCCACCTTCTCAGCATCGGGTCGGCTTGGGCCCGCCCACCGGAAATGAAGTAAAGGAAGCGCCACGTCGAAGGCGTGGGTGACGTAAGCTCGCCGACGCCAAAGAGCTGTCCTTCCGGCGGTGGGTGGTCCTGGGATCCGGAGGGGAGGCGGAGCGGAGGCGGGGCTTGAGGCTGGTAGAGGCGCTGGTGGGTAGGTGGGTTCAGACCGATGAGACTACGGGTCGGCGTTGGGCTCAGTGGACTCGAAACAAAGGACTATCCGGTAGAGTCCCGGCGCGGCGCCCTCCTGATCCGTGGCTGAACGGCGGGTCGAGACTTCTCGACTCGTCAGCGCTCTCGCCCCGCGGTCTCGGCTTTTCTCGGTTCCCCACAGCCAGCTCCGCGGTGGGGGAACCCGGCTCGGCGGCCACTTCTGCGGCACCTGCTGCTGAGGGACCCCGCGGCTCGCCCAGGTGCTCATGATGGGGCTGATCTTCGCCAAACTATGGAGCCTCTTCTGTAACCAAGGTGAGGAGGATGGAGCTGCGCAGCGACTCGAATCGGAGGCAGCATGTCTGGCCGCCGAAGGGGACAGCTGGACACAGGGCTCTTGGTGATCGAAAGCGTTCGGAGACGCAGAGAAGTGACTTATTTAGTCAAGGGGGCGGGCAAACATTCAACGTTTTAGACTGGGAAAATGTGCGGGACAGACCTGCTGTGTAGGAGAAAGAGGGAGTCCCAAGGAAAGACATTTGGTGTCCTACAGTCCAAACAAAATTTGAATTTTAGCGGAGCAAAGCGAAGAACCCGAGTGATAACCTGGAGGCATTTTGAGGGCCTGTTCCTTGTCTAAGTATCCTTGGGTCTGCGTCAAGCTCCAGGATAAGTGCCCCAGAAACCTAAAACTTTATTTTCCCCATTGAGTTGCTTTGTTTTTCGCCCTGTCCTCTGAACCTGTGCACGCTTACGTTCTCCCTCATTTCATCTGCCTACCAGGACTCGGACTCGGGAATTAGTCGTCCTGTTCAATTATATGGGTTTCCTGGAATGCTTATCCTACCCCCCATCACCACCACCCCCTTTTTGGAGGGCGTTACAAAAGTAAACGCTTTCGGTTCTGTGTAAGATGTTACGCACCCGTCATTCGTCTAGAACAGGTTGCGAGACACCGAGAAGTCCAAAGGGCTAAGAAGTTGTAAAACCTGTTCTGAGTCAGAAAGAGATGTGATGTATTTCGAGAGAAATACCCCGACATAAAAAAGGGTTGACAGTAGGTAAACTTTCAGGCGTTCTTTGTACAGAATGGTTTCCTAGTCATTGAAATCAGTTTTTAAATTCAACTGGTTTCATTTGCATTAGTATGCGGGCATAATTTATAAACCAGTTTTGGGTATGTTTGTTTTTTTAATAATAGTACCAGTTTGTTACCGATAATGTAGATATTCTTTCCCTGGATTTAAGTAGTTGTAAGGAGGGGAGCAGCAGATGGCTTAATGGGTTTCTGGTAGTCTACTGTGGTTCCAGTCCCAGACCCGGCAACTTAAAACTCACGCTGGGCTCCTGTGTGTGCATGCCCAAGATCCAGAGAGGAGAATGAAGAAGGGATTGCCATGTGGCTATACCCCAAAGGGGAGAGGTGTGATTTTTCGCTTTGTATCTCTGTGTTTCTGGTGAAAAATAACAAAAATCTCTCTTAAAAAAAAAACAAAAAACTAAAAGCTAAAAAAAGTTGTAAAGAGAATGGAATGGTGGGACCAGTGGATGGCATAATGGTTAGGTCACCAGATCCCCCTCTTTCCCCCCATATAGTCGTCTGTTGTTGGAGTCCTGGACCTGGCAGTTAAGATCACTCCAGGTGCATACCTAAAATCCTGAGGAGACTGGAGGAGAAGGGATTGTGAGTGGCCTTCTTCCCTGGGGGTGTGACTTCTTGATTACTGTCTCTTCAGACAAGTGCACACGCCCTATAGCAAAAATTCCTCAATTAAAAATAAAAAAAGAATGGAATGGCTTTGGTTCACTTTTTCTGTAGACTAAAAACACTAAAATGGTCTTTTCAGGGTTATGAATTTTTTTAAGTAGATACACATGCACAGAGATGCGTATCACGTATATATAGTCACTCACTACAGGTAAATGCAACTTTTCAGGTGTTTTTAAAGTGGTCAGGGTTTAACTCTAGATTTTACTCATAATTTAATACATTAATTTTTAAGCAGTTTTTATTTTCTAGTCCTTGTTATATAAATTCACTGAGCAAAGCTGCATTTTAAGATATGATTAAAACGATAAAGATTAATACAATAGTCACTTCTTTATCTTTCCCTGGAGCTTAAAGAAATAAAACATTACCAAATTAGTTGTTTCTCTCTGTGCCACATCCGATTCCCATTTCTCCCTTCTCTATTTCATTATTGTTCATCTTTTTTCTTGTGCAGCTTTTTTTTTTTTAAGAATTATTTTATTTAACCGTATTTAGTTTTTATTTTGAATTTGACCAGAAAGGGACAGAGCTGGGGCGGGGGG